>NC_080080.1:47793950-48099366 GCF_949987535.1 Balaenoptera acutorostrata | reverse complement strand
ACTGCTTTCCCATTTTGAAAGCTCCATTCATGCTGCCTTCAAGCTACCTAAACAACAGTCTTTGGGACGGGTCTCTGGTCATTGTAGGCAGCATCCTGGGAAGGGAACGAGTGTTCTCTACATCAACAGGGTGCTTTCATAGCCTGGGGGGGAGCTTCTCCTGAGACGCTCTAGAGCTGAAAGGATACTTGACGTGAGTCCTTAATTCAAGGTAAAGCCTTGACTAGCCCTGCCGAAGCTCAGCTTGGAGCAGTTGCCTTGAGGCCTTAGTTTCAGGTCTGTTTTCTTTTAAGGTTAGTAAGCTTTTCAAGACACCGAGGACCTCGCGTGGGCACCCTATTCCCTGCAAGAACACCGAGTACCGGCAGGCTCCACTGGGCTGCTAAGAAACATCCAGGCCCGGAAACCTTTCCCAGTCACTCTGTGTATGCTGAGTGGAGGGCAACACACTGCAGTCTTCCTTGGGAGAGCTAGATTTCCTCAGCACTCCAACAGCTCCAGGAAATGTGTTCTCTCACGTCCTACATGTCATGCAAATCTGCCTCATTGCCCTAGGCTGAGCGGCACTGAGAAACCCAAACTGCTTCTCATTCCTCCTGCAAAGTCATACCTTAACACCCCATCCTTACAGAGGAATGTCGGCCTGCATTCCTGCTGTAACCAAACTACAGTTCTTCCTATTACAGGGCAGGGTTTTAGAAGAAGCTAAGCCCAATAGCTTAACTAGAGCGCTCCTTGGGGGAGGCGGTTGGCTACACGCAGAACTCCGTGCCAAATAAACTTTATTCAAGGAAGGGACCAGTGTGTAGCTAGAGTGTACATTTACTTGGTAGAAATCACAAGGAGCTACGCTGCGTTTTCGCTGGATACGGGGACCTTGTGGCACAAGCCTTGCTTTCCCATTTTGAAAGCTCCGTTCATGCTGCCCTGAAGCTACCTAAATAACAGTTTTAGGACGTGTCTTTAGTCTCTGTAGGCAGGGCTCTGGGAAGGGAACGAGTCTTCACTACATCAACAGCGTGCTTTCATAGCCTGGGTGGGAGCTTTTCCTGAGATGCTCTAGAGCTGAAAGGATACTTGACGTGAGTCCTTTCCTCAAGGTAAAGCCTTGAATAGCCCTGCCGAAGCTAAGCTTCGAGCAGTTGCCTTGAGGCATTAGTTTCAGGTCTGCTTTCTTTTAACGTTAGTACGCTTTTCAAGACACCGAGGACCTCTCGTGGGCAACCTATTGGCTTCAAGAGCATCGCGTAACGGCAGGCTCCACTGGGCTGGTAAGAAATATCCAGGGCTGGAAAACTTTCCAAGTAACTCTGTGTATGCTGAGTGTAGGGCAACACACTGCACTCTTCCTTGGGAGAGCTAGATTTCCTAAGCACTCCAACAGCTCCAGGAAATCTGTTCTCTCACGTCCTACATATCATGCAATCTGCCTCATTGCCCTAGGCTGAGCGGCACTGAGAAACCAAAACTGCTTTGCCTTCCTTCTACAAAGTCATACCTTAAGACACCATCCTTACAGGAGAATGTAGGCTTGCGTTCCTGCTGCAACCAAAGCACAGTTCTTCCTCTTATATTGCAGGGTTTTAGAAGAGGCTAAGCCCCGAAAGCGTACCTAGAGCGTTCTTTGGGACAAACAGTGAGATACACGTAGAACTCCGTGCCAAGAAATCGTTATACATGGAAGGGACCACTGTGTAGCTAGAGTGCATATTTACTTGGTAGAAATCACAAGGAGGTAGACTGCGTTTTCCCTGGAAACAGGGACTTGATGGCACAAGAACTGCTTTCCCATTTTGAAAGCTCCATTCATGCTGCCTTCAAGCTACCTAAACAACAGTCTTTGGGACGGGTCTCTGGTCATTGTAGGCAGCATCCTGGGAAGGGAACGAGTGTTCTCTACATCAACAGGGTGCTTTCATAGCCTGGGGGGGAGCTTCTCCTGAGACGCTCTAGAGCTGAAAGGATACTTGACGTGAGTCCTTAATTCAAGGTAAAGCCTTGACTAGCCCTGCCGAAGCTCAGCTTGGAGCAGTTGCCTTGAGGCCTTAGTTTCAGGTCTGTTTTCTTTTAAGGTTAGTAAGCTTTTCAAGACACCGAGGACCTCGCGTGGGCACCCTATTCCCTGCAAGAACACCGAGTACCGGCAGGCTCCACTGGGCTGCTAAGAAACATCCAGGCCCGGAAACCTTTCCCAGTCACTCTGTGTATGCTGAGTGGAGGGCAACACACTGCACTCTTCCTTGGGAGAGCTAGATTTCCTCAGCACTCCAACAGCTCCAGGAAATGTGTTCTCTCACGTCCTACATGTCATGCAAATCTGCCTCATTGCCCTAGGCTGAGCGGCACTGAGAAACCCAAACTGCTTCTCATTCCTCCTGCAAAGTCATACCTTAACACCCCATCCTTACAGAGGAATGTCGGCCTGCATTCCTGCTGTAACCAAACTACAGTTCTTCCTATTACAGGGCAGGGTTTTAGAAGAAGCTAAGCCCAATAGCTTAACTAGAGCGCTCCTTGGGGGAGGCGGTTGGCTACACGCAGAACTCCGTGCCAAATAAACTTTATTCAAGGAAGGGACCAGTGTGTAGCTAGAGTGTACATTTACTTGGTAGAAATCACAAGGAGCTACGCTGCGTTTTCGCTGGATACGGGGACCTTGTGGCACAAGCCTTGCTTTCCCATTTTGAAAGCTCCGTTCATGCTGCCCTGAAGCTACCTAAATAACAGTTTTAGGACGTGTCTTTAGTCTCTGTAGGCAGGGCTCTGGGAAGGGAACGAGTCTTCACTACATCAACAGCGTGCTTTCATAGCCTGGGTGGGAGCTTTTCCTGAGATGCTCTAGAGCTGAAAGGATACTTGACGTGAGTCCTTTCCTCAAGGTAAAGCCTTGAATAGCCCTGCTGAATCTGAACTTCGAGCAGTTGCCTTGAGGCCTTAGTTTCAGGTCTGCTTTCTTTTAAGGTTAGTAAGCTTTTCAAGACACCGGGGACCTCGCGTGGGCACCCTATTCCCTGCAAGAACACCAAGTACCGGCAGGCTACACTGGGCTCCTAAGAAACATCCAGGCCCGGAAAACTTTCCTAGTCACTCTGTGTATGCTGAGTGCAGGGCAACATACTGCACTCTTCCTTGGGAGAGCTGGATTTCCTCAGCACTCCAACAGCTCCAGGAAATGTGTTCTCTCACAACCTCCATGTCATGCAAATCTGCCTCATTGCCCTAGGCTGAGCGGCACTGAGAAACCCAAACTGCTTCTCATTCCTCCTACACAGTCATACCATAAGACCGCATCCTTACTGGAGAAAGTCGGCTGGTGTTCTTGCTGTAACCAAAGCACAGTTCTTCCTCTTACACTGCAGGGTTTTAGAAGAAGCTAAGCCCGATAGCCTACCTGGAGCGTTCCTTAGGGGAGGCGGCTGGCTACACGCAGAACTCCGTGCCAAATAAACTTTATTCAAGGAAGGGACCAGTGTGTAGCTAGAGTGTATATTTACTTGGTAGAAATCACAAGGATGTAGGCTGCGATTTCGCTGGATACGTGGACCTTATGGCACAAGCCTTGCTTTCCCATTTTGAAAGCTCCGTTCATGCTGCCCTGAAGCTACCTAAATAACAGTTTTAGGACGTGTCTTTAGTCTCTGTAGGCAGGGCTCTGGGAAGGGATCGAGTCTTCACTACATCAACAGCGTGCTTTCATAGCCTGTGTGGGAGCTTTTCCTGAGATGCTCTAGAGCTGAAAGGATACTTGACGTGAGTCCTTTCCTCAAGGTAAAGCCTTGAATAGCCCTGCCGAATCTAAGCTTCGAGCAGTCGCCTTGAGGACTTAGTTTTAGGTCTGTTTTCTTTTACGGTTAGTAAGCTTTTCAAGACACCGAGGACCTCGCGTGGGCACCCTATTCCCTGCAAGAACACCGAGTACCGGCAGGCTCCACTGGGCTGCTAAGAAGCATCCAGGCCCGGAAACCTTTCCCAGTCACTCTGTGTATGCTGAGTGGAGGGCAACACACTGCACTCTTCCTTGGGAGAGCTAGATTTCCTAAGCACTCCAACAGCTCCAGGAAATCTGTTCTCTCACGTCCTACATATCATGCAATCTGCCTCATTGCCCTACGCTGAGCGGCACTGAGAAACCAAAACTGCTTTGTCTTCCTTCTACAAAGTCATACCTTAAGACACCATCCTTACAGGAGAATGTAGGCTTGCGTTCCTGCTGCAACCAAAGCACAGTTCTTCCTCTTACACTGCAGGGTTTTAGAAGAAGCTAAGCCCAATAGCTTAACTAGAGCGCTCCTTGGGGGAGGCGGTTGGCTACACGCAGAACTCCGTGCCAAATAAACTTTATTCAAGGAAGGGACCAGTGTGTAGCTAGAGTGTATATTTACTTGGTAGAAATCACAAGGAGGTAGGCTGCGTTTTCGCTGGATACCGGGACCTTATGGCACAAGCCTTGCTTTCCCATTTTGAAAGCTCCATTCATGCTGCCCTGAAGCTACCTAAATAACAGTTTTAGGACGTGTCTTTAGTCTCTGTAGGCAGGGCTCTGGGAAGGCAACGAGTCTTTACTACATCAACAGCGTGCTTTCATAGCCTGGGTGAGAGCTTCTCCTGAGACGCTCTAGAGCTGAAAGGATACTTGACGTGAGTCCTTTCCTCAAGGTAAAGCTTTTTTTTTTTTTTTAAATGTTACTTTTTAATTTATTTATTTATTATTTATTTTTGGTTGTGTTGGGTCCTCGCTTCTGTGCGTGGGCCCTCTCTAGTTGCGGCAAGTGGGGGCCACTCTTCATCGCGGTGCGCGGACCTCATTATCGCGGCCTCTCTTGTTGCGGAGCACAGGCTCTAGTCGCGCAGGCTCAGTAATTGTGGCTCACGGGCCCAGCTGCTCCGCGGCACGCGGGATCCTCCCAGACCAGGGCTCGAACCCGTGTCCCCTGCATTGGCAGGCAGATTCCCAACCACTGTGCCACCAGGGAAGCCCCAAGGTAAAGCTTTGACTAGCCCTGCCGAAGCTCAGCTTGGAGCAGTCGCCTTGAGGCCTTAGTTTCAGGTCTGTTTTCTTTTAAGGTTAGTAAGCTTTTCAAGACACCGAGGACCTCGCGTGGGCACCTATTCCCTGCAAGAACACCGAGTACCGGGAGGTTCCACTGCGCTGCTAAGAAACATCCAGGCCCGGAAACCTTTCCCAGTCACTCTGTGTATGCTGACTGCAGGGCAACACACTGCACACTTCCTTGGGAGAGCTGGCTTTCCTCAGCACTCCAACAGCTCCAGGAAATGTGTTCTCTCACCTCCTAAATGTCATGCAAATCTGCCTCATTGCCCTAGGCTGAGCGGCACTGAGAAACCCAAACTGCTTCGCATTCCTCCTGCAAAGTCATACCTTAACACTCCATCCTTACAGAGGAATGTCGGCCTGCATTCCTGCTGTAACCAAAGTACAGTTCTTCCTATTACAGGGCAGGGTTTTAGAAGAAGCTAAGCCCAATAGCTTAACTAGAGCGCTCCTTGGGGGAGGCGGTTGGCTACACGCAGAACTTCGTGCCAAATAAACTTTATTCAAGGAAGGGACCAGTGTGTAGCTAGAGTGTATATTTACTTGGTAGAAATCACAAGGAGGTAGGCTGCGTTTTCGCTGGATACGGGGACCTTGTGGCACAAGCCTTGCTTTCCCATTTTGAAAGCTCCGTTCATGCTGCCCTGAAGGTACCTAAATAACAGTTTTAGGACGTGTCTTTAGTCTCTGTAGGCAGGGCTCTGGGAAGGGAACGAGTCTTCACTACATCAACAGCGTGCTTTCATAGCCTGGGTGGGAGCTTTTCCTGAGATGCTCTAGAGCTGAAAGGATACTTGACGTGAGTCCTTTCCTCAAGGTAAAGCCTTGAATAGCCCTGCTGAATCTGAACTTCGAGCAGTCGCCTTGAGGCCTTAGTTTCAGGTCTGCTTTCTTTTAAGGTTAGTAAGCTTTTCAAGACACCGGGGACCTCGCGTGGGCACCCTATTCCCTGCAAGAACACCGAGTACCGGCAGGCTCCACTGGGCTCCTAAGAAACATCCAGGCCCGGAAACCTTTCCCAGTCACTCTGTGTATGCTGAGTGGAGGGCAACACACTGCAGTCTTCCTTGGGAGAGCTAGATTTCCTCAGCACTCCAACAGCTCCAGGAAATGTGTTCTCTCACGTCCTACATGTCATGCAAATCTGCCTCATTGCCCTAGGCTGAGCGGCACTGAAAAACCCAAACTGCTTCCCATTCCTCCTGCAAAGTCATACCTTAACACCCCATCCTTACAGGAGAAAGTCGGCCTGCGTTCCTGCTGTAACCAAAGTACAGTTCTTCCTATTACAAGGCAGGGTTTTAGAAGAAGCTAAGCCCAATAGCTTAACTAGAGTGCTCCTTGGGGGAGGCGGTTGGCTTCACGCAGAACTCCTTGCCAAATAAACTTTATTCAAGGAAGGGACCTGTGTGTAGCTAGAGTGTATATTTACTTGGTAGAAATCACAAGGATGTAGGCTGCGTTTTCGCTGCATACGGCGACCTTATGACACAAGACTTGCTTTCCTATTTTGAAAGCTCCATTCATGCTGGCCTGAAGCTACCTAAATAACATTTTTAGGACGTGTCTTTAGTCTCTGTTGGCAGGGCTCTGGAAGGGAACGAGTCTTCACTACATCAACAGCGTGCTTTCATAGCCTGGGTGGGAGCTTCTCCTGAGATGCTCTAGAGCTGAAAGGATAGTTGACGTGAGTCCTTTCCTCAAGGTAGAGCCTTGAATAGCCCTGCCGAATCTCAGATTCGAGCAGGCGCCTTGAGGCCTTAGATTCAGTTCTGTATTCTTTTAAAATTAGTAAGCTTTTCAAGACACCGAGGACCTCGCGTGGGCACCCTATTCCCTGCAGGAACACCGAGTACCGGCAGGCTCCACTGGGCTCCTAAGAAACATCCAGGCCCGGAAAACTTTCCCAGTCACTCTGTGTATGCTGAGTGCAGGGCAACACACTGCACACTTCCTTGGGAGAGCTGGCTTTCCTCAGCACTCCAACAGCTCCAGGAAATGTGTTCTCTCACGTCCTACATGTCATGCAAATCTGCCTCATTGCCCTAGGCTGAGCGGCACTGAGAAACCCAAACTGCTTCGCATTCCTCCTACACAGTCATACCATAAGACCGCATCCTTACAGGAGAAAGTCGGCTGGCATTCCTGCTGTAACCAAAGCACAGTTCTTCCTCTTACACTGCAGGGTTTTAGAAGAAGCTAAGCCCGATAGCCTACCTAGAGCGCTCCTTGGGGGAGGCGGCTGGCTACACGCAGAACTCCGTGCCAAATAAACTTTATTCAAGGAAGGGACCAGTGTGTACCTAGAGTGTATATTTACTTGGTAGAAATCACAAGGAGGTAGGCTGCGTGTTCGCTGGAAGCGGGGACCTTATGGCACAAGACTAGCTTTCCCATTTTGAAAGCTCCGTTCATGCTGCCCTGAAGGTAACTAAATAACAGTTTTAGGACGTGTCTTTAGTCTCTGTAGGCAGGGCTCTGGGAAGGGAACGAGTCTTCACTACATCAACAGCGTGCTTTCATAGCCTGGGTGGGAGCTTCTCCTGAGATGCTCTAGAGCTGAAAGGATACTTGACGTGAGTCCTTTCCTCAAGGTAGAGCCTTGAATAGCCCTGCCGAATCTGAACTTCGAGCAGTTGCCTTGAGGCCTTAGTTTCAGGTCTGTTTTCTTTTAAGGTTAGTAAGCTTTTCAAGACACCGAGGACCTCGCGTGGGCACCCTCTTCCCTGCAGGAACACCGAGTACCGTCAGGCTCCACTGGGCTCCTAAGAAACATCCAGGCCCGGAAAACTTTCCCAGTCACTCTGTGTATGCTGAGTGCAGGGCAACACACTGCACACTTCCTTGGGAGAGCTGGCTTTCCTCAGCACTCCAACAGCTGCAGGAAATGTGTCCTCTCACGTCCTACATGTCATGCAAATCTGCCTCATTGCCCTAGGCTGAGCGGCACTGAGAAACCCAAACTGCTTCGCATTCCTCCTACACAGTCATACCATAAGACCGCATCCTTACAGGAGAAAGTCGGCTGTTGTTCCTGCTGTAACCAAAGCACAGTTCTTCCTCTTACACTGCAGGGTTTTAGAAGAACCTAAGCCCGATAGCCTACCTAGAGCGTTCCTTGGGGGAGGCGGCAGGCTACACGCAGAACTCCGTGCCAAATAAACTTTATTCAAGGAAGGGACCAGTGTGTAGCTAGAGTGTATATTTACTTGGTAGAAATCACAAGGAGGTAGGCTGCGTTTTCGCTGGATACCGGGACCTTATGGCACAAGCCTTGCTTTCCCATTTTGAAAGTTCCGTTCATGCTGCCCTGAAGCTACCTAAATAACAGTTTCCGACGTGTCTTTACTCACTGTAGGCAGGGCTCTGGGAAGGGAACGAGTGTTCTCTACATCAACAGGGTTCTTTCATAGCCTGGGTGGGAGCTTCTCCAGAGACGCTCTAGAGCTAAAAGGAAACTTGACGTGAGTCCTTTCCTCAAGGTAAAGCCTTGAATAGCCTTGCCGAAGCTAAGCTTGGAGCAGTTGCCTTGAGGCATTAGTTTCAGGTCTGCTTTCTTTTAACGTTAGTACGCTTTTCAAGACACCGAGGACCTCTCGTGGGCAACCTATTGGCTTCAAGAGCATCGCGTAACGGCAGGCTCCACTGGGCTGGTAAGAAATATCCAGGGCTGGAAAACTTTCCAAGTAACTCTGTGTATGCTGAGTGTAGGGCAACACACTGCACTCTTCCTTGGGAGAGCTAGATTTCCTAAGCACTCCAACAGCTCCAGGAAATCTGTTCTCTCACGTCCTACATATCATGCAATCTGCCTCATTTCCCTAGGCTGAGCGGCACTGAGAAACCAAAACTGCTTTGCCTTCCTTCTACAAAGTCATACCTTAAGACACCATCCTTACAGGAGAATGTAGGCTTGCGTTCCTGCTGCAACCAAAGCACAGTTCTTCCTCTTATATTGCAGGGTTTTAGAAGAGGCTAAGCCCCGAAAGCGTACCTAGAGCGTTCTTTGGGACAAACAGTGAGATACACGTAGAACTCCGTGCCAAGAAATCGTTATACATGGAAGGGACCACTGTGTAGCTAGAGTGCATATTTACTTGGTAGAAATCACAAGGAGGTAGACTGCGTTTTCCCTGGAAACAGGGACTTGATGGCACAAGAACTGCTTTCCCATTTTGAAAGCTCCATTCATGCTGCCTTCAAGCTACCTAAACAACAGTCTTTGGGACGGGTCTCTGGTCATTGTAGGCAGCATCCTGGGAAGGGAACGAGTGTTCTCTACATCAACAGGGTGCTTTCATAGCCTGGGGGGGAGCTTCTCCTGAGACGCTCTAGAGCTGAAAGGATACTTGACGTGAGTCCTTAATTCAAGGTAAAGCCTTGACTAGCCCTGCCGAAGCTCAGCTTGGAGCAGTTGCCTTGAGGCCTTAGTTTCAGGTCTGTTTTCTTTTAAGGTTAGTAAGCTTTTCAAGACACCGAGGACCTCGCGTGGGCACCCTATTCCCTGCAAGAACACCGAGTACCGGCAGGCTCCACTGGGCTGCTAAGAAACATCCAGGCCCGGAAACCTTTCCCAGTCACTCTGTGTATGCTGAGTGGAGGGCAACACACTGCAGTCTTCCTTGGGAGAGCTAGATTTCCTCAGCACTCCAACAGCTCCAGGAAATGTGTTCTCTCACGTCCTACATGTCATGCAAATCTGCCTCATTGCCCTAGGCTGAGCGGCACTGAGAAACCCAAACTGCTTCTCATTCCTCCTGCAAAGTCATACCTTAACACCCCATCCTTACAGAGGAATGTCGGCCTGCATTCCTGCTGTAACCAAACTACAGTTCTTCCTATTACAGGGCAGGGTTTTAGAAGAAGCTAAGCCCAATAGCTTAACTAGAGCGCTCCTTGGGGGAGGCGATTGGCTACACGCAGAACTCCGTGCCAAATAAACTTTATTCAAGGAAGGGACCAGTGTGTAGCTAGAGTGTACATTTACTTGGTAGAAATCACAAGGAGCTACGCTGCGTTTTCGCTGGATACGGGGACCTTGTGGCACAAGCCTTGCTTTCCCATTTTGAAAGCTCCGTTCATGCTGCCCTGAAGCTACCTAAATAACAGTTTTAGGACGTGTCTTTAGTCTCTGGAGGCAGGGCTCTGGGAAGGCAACGAGTCTTCACTACATCAACAGCGTGCTTTCATAGCCTGGGTGAGAGCTTCTCCTGAGACGCTCTAGAGCTGAAAGGATACTTGACGTGAGTCCTTTCCTCAAGGTAAAGCCTTGAATAGCCCTGCTGAATCTGAACTTCGAGCAGTTGCCTTGAGGCCTTAGTTTCAGGTCTGCTTTCTTTTAAGGTTAGTAAGCTTTTCAAGACACCGGGGACCTCGCGTGGGCACCCTATTCCCTGCAAGAACACCAAGTACCGGCAGGCTCCACTGGGCTCCTAAGAAACATCCAGGCCCGGAAAACTTTCCCAGTCACTCTGTGTATGCTGAGTGCAGGGCAACATACTGCACTCTTCCTTGGGAGAGCTGGATTTCCTCAGCACTCCAACAGCTCCAGGAAATGTGTTCTCTCACAACCTCCATGTCATGCAAATCTGCCTCATTGCCCTAGGCTGAGCGGCACTGAGAAACCCAAACTGCTTCTCATTCCTCCTACACAGTCATACCATAAGACCGCATCCTTACTGGAGAAAGTCGGCTGGTGTTCCTGCTGTAACCAAAGCACAGTTCTTCCTCTTACACTGCAGGGTTTTAGAAGAAGCTAAGCCCGATAGCCTACCTGGAGCGTTCCTTAGGGGAGGCGGCTGGCTACACGCAGAACTCCGTGCCAAATAAACTTTATTCAAGGAAGGGACCAGTGTGTAGCTAGAGTGTATATTTACTTGGTAGAAATCACAAGGAGGTAGGCTGCGATTTCGCTGGATACGTGGACCTTATGGCACAAGCCTTGCTTTCCCATTTTGAAAGCTCCGTTCATGCTGCCCTGAAGCTACCTAAATAACAGTTTTAGGACGTGTCTTTAGTCTCTGTAGGCAGGGCTCTGGGAAGGGATCGAGTCTTCACTACATCAACAGCGTGCTTTCATAGCCTGTGTGGGAGCTTTTCCTGAGATGCTCTAGAGCTGAAAGGATACTTGACGTGAGTCCTTTCCTCAAGGTAAAGCCTTGAATAGCCCTGCCGAATCTAAGCTTCGAGCAGTCGCCTTGAGGCCTTAGTTTTAGGTCTGTTTTCTTTTAAGGTTAGTAAGCTTTTCAAGACACCGAGGACCTCGCGTGGGCACCCTATTCCCTGCAAGAACACCGAGTACCGGCAGGCTCCACTGGGCTGCTAAGAAGCATCCAGGCCCGGAAACCTTTCCCAGTCACTCTGTGTATGCTGAGTGGAGGGCAACACACTGCACTCTTCCTTGGGAGAGCTAGATTTCCTAAGCACTCCAACAGCTCCAGGAAATCTGTTCTCTCACGTCCTACATATCATGCAATCTGCCTCATTGCCCTACGCTGAGCGGCACTGAGAAACCAAAACTGCTTTGCCTTCCTTCTACAAAGTCATACCTTAAGACACCATCCTTACAGGAGAATGTAGGCTTGCGTTCCTGCTGCAACCAAAGCACTGTTCTTCCTCTTACACTGCAGGGTTTTAGAAGAAGCTAAGCCCAATAGCTTAACTAGAGCGCTCCTTGGGGGAGGCGGTTGGCTACACGCAGAACTCCGTGCCAAATAAACTTTATTCAAGGAAGGGACCAGTGTGTAGCTAGAGTGTATATTTACTTGGTAGAAATCACAAGGAGGTAGGCTGCGTTTTCGCTGGATACGGGGACCTTATGGCACAAGCCTTGCTTTCCCATTTTGAAAGCTCCATTCATGCTGCCCTGAAGCTACCTAAATAACAGTTTTAGGACGTGTCTTTAGTCTCTGTAGGCAGGGCTCTGGGAAGGCAACGAGTCTTCACTACATCAACAGCGTGCTTTCATAGCCTGGGTGAGAGCTTCTCCTGAGACGCTCTAGAGCTGAAAGGATACTTGACGTGAGTCCTTTCCTCAAGGTAAAGCTTTTTTTTTTTTTTTTAAATGTTACTTTTTAATTTATTTATTTATTATTTATTTTTGGTTGTGTTGGGTCCTCGCTTCTGTGCGTGGGCCCTCTCTAGTTGCGGCAAGTGGGGGCCACTCTTCATCGCGGTGCGCGGACCTCATTATCGCGGCCTCTCTTGTTGCGGAGCACAGGCTCCAGTCGCGCAGGCTCAGTAATTGTGGCTCACGGGCCCAGCTGCTCCGCGGCACGTGGGATCCTCCCAGACCAGGGCTCGAACCCGTGTCCCCTGCATTGGCAGGCAGATTCCCAACCACTGTGCCACCAGGGAAGCCCCAAGGTAAAGCTTTGACTAGCCCTGCCGAAGCTCAGCTTGGAGCAGTCGCCTTGAGGCCTTAGTTTCAGGTCTGTTTTCTTTTAAGGTTAGTAAGCTTTTCAAGACACCGAGGACCTCGCGTGGGCACCTATTCCCTGCAAGAACACCGAGTACCGGGAGGTTCCACTGCGCTGCTAAGAAACATCCAGGCCCGGAAACCTTTCCCAGTCACTCTGTGTATGCTGACTGCAGGGCAACACACTGCACACTTCCTTGGGAGAGCTGGCTTTCCTCAGCACTCCAACAGCTCCAGGAAATGTGTTCTCTCACCTCCTAAATGTCATGCAAATCTGCCTCATTGCCCTAGGCTGAGCGGCACTGAGAAACCCAAACTGCTTCGCATTCCTCCTGCAAAGTCATACCTTAACATTCCATCCTTACAGAGGAATGTCGGCCTGCATTCCTGCTGTAACCAAAGTACAGTTCTTCCTATTACAGGGCAGGGTTTTAGAAGAAGCTAAGCCCAATAGCTTAACTAGAGCGCTCCTTGGGGGAGGCGGTTGGCTACACGCAGAACTTCGTGCCAAATAAACTTTATTCAAGGAAGGGACCAGTGTGTAGCTAGAGTGTATATTTACTTGGTAGAAATCACAAGGAGGTAGGCTGCGTTTTCGCTGGATACGGGGACCTTGTGGCACAAGCCTTGCTTTCCCATTTTGAAAGCTCCGTTCATGCTGCCCTGAAGCTACCTAAATAACAGTTTTAGGACGTGTCTTTAGTCTCTGTAGGCAGGGCTCTGGGAAGGGAACGAGTCTTCACTACATCAACAGCGTGCTTTCATAGCCTGGGTGGGAGCTTTTCCTGAGATGCTCTAGAGCTGAAAGGATACTTGACGTGAGTCCTTTCCTCAAGGTAAAGCCTTGAATAGCCCTGCTGAATCTGAACTTCGAGCAGTCGCCTTGAGGCCTTAGTTTCAGGTCTGCTTTCTTTTAAGGTTAGTAAGCTTTTCAAGACACCGGGGACCTCGCGTGGGCACCCTATTCCCTGCAAGAACACCGAGTACCGGCAGGCTCCACTGGGCTGCTAAGAAGCATCCAGGCCCGGAAACCTTTCCCAGTCACTCTGTGTATGCTGAGTGGAGGGCAACACACTGCACTCTTCCTTGGGAGAGCTAGATTTCCTAAGCACTCCAACAGCTCCAGGAAATCTGTTCTCTCACGTCCTACATATCATGCAATCTGCCTCATTGCCCTACGCTGAGCGGCACTGAGAAACCAAAACTGCTTTGCCTTCCTTCTACAAAGTCATACCTTAAGACACCATCCTTACAGGAGAATGTAGGCTTGCGTTCCTGCTGCAACCAAAGCACAGTTCTTCCTCTTACACTGCAGGGTTTTAGAAGAAGCTAAGCCCAATAGCTTAACTAGAGCGCTCCTTGGGGGAGGCGGTTGGCTACACGCAGAACTCCGTGCCAAATAAACTTTATTCAAGGAAGGGACCAGTGTGTAGCTAGAGTGTATATTTACTTGGTAGAAATCACAAGGAGGTAGGCTGCGTTTTCGCTGGATACGGGGACCTTATGGCACAAGCCTTGCTTTCCCATTTTGAAAGCTCCATTCATGCTGCCCTGAAGCTACCTAAATAACAGTTTTAGGACGTGTCTTTAGTCTCTGTAGGCAGGGCTCTGGGAAGGCAACGAGTCTTCACTACATCAACAGCGTGCTTTCATAGCCTGGGTGAGAGCTTCTCCTGAGACGCTCTAGAGCTGAAAGGATACTTGACGTGAGTCCTTTCCTCAAGGTAAAGCTTTTTTTTTTTTTTTTAAATGTTACTTTTTAATTTATTTATTTATTATTTATTTTTGGTTGTGTTGGGTCCTCGCTTCTGTGCGTGGGCCCTCTCTAGTTGCGGCAAGTGGGGGCCACTCTTCATCGCGGTGCGCGGAACTCATTATCGCGGCCTCTCTTGTTGCGGAGCACAGGCTCCAGTCGCGCAGGCTCAGTAATTGTGGCTCACGGGCCCAGCTGCTCCGCGGCACGCGGGATCCTCCCAGACCAGGGCTCGAACCCGTGTCCCCTGCATTGGCAGGCAGATTCCCAACCACTGTGCCACCAGGGAAGCCCCAAGGTAAAGCTTTGACTAGCCCTGCCGAAGCTCAGCTTGGAGCAGTCGCCTTGAGGCCTTAGTTTCAGGTCTGTTTTCTTTTAAGGTTAGTAAGCTTTTCAAGACACCGAGGACCTCGCGTGGGCACCTATTCCCTGCAAGAACACCGAGTACCGGGAGGTTCCACTGCGCTGCTAAGAAACATCCAGGCCCGGAAACCTTTCCCAGTCACTCTGTGTATGCTGACTGCAGGGCAACACACTGCACACTTCCTTGGGAGAGCTGGCTTTCCTCAGCACTCCAACAGCTCCAGGAAATGTGTTCTCTCACCTCCTAAATGTCATGCAAATCTGCCTCATTGCCCTAGGCTGAGCGGCACTGAGAAACCCAAACTGCTTCGCATTCCTCCTGCAAAGTCATACCTTAACATTCCATCCTTACAGAGGAATGTCGGCCTGCATTCCTGCTGTAACCAAAGTACAGTTCTTCCTATTACAGGGCAGGGTTTTAGAAGAAGCTAAGCCCAATAGCTTAACTAGAGCGCTCCTTGGGGGAGGCGGTTGGCTACACGCAGAACTTCGTGCCAAATAAACTTTATTCAAGGAAGGGACCAGTGTGTAGCTAGAGTGTATATTTACTTGGTAGAAATCACAAGGAGGTAGGCTGCGTTTTCGCTGGATACGGGGACCTTGTGGCACAAGCCTTGCTTTCCCATTTTGAAAGCTCCGTTCATGCTGCCCTGAAGCTACCTAAATAACAGTTTTAGGACGTGTCTTTAGTCTCTGTAGGCAGGGCTCTGGGAAGGGAACGAGTCTTCACTACATCAACAGCGTGCTTTCATAGCCTGGGTGGGAGCTTTTCCTGAGATGCTCTAGAGCTGAAAGGATACTTGACGTGAGTCCTTTCCTCAAGGTAAAGCCTTGAATAGCCCTGCTGAATCTGAACTTCGAGCAGTCGCCTTGAGGCCTTAGTTTCAGGTCTGCTTTCTTTTAAGGTTAGTAAGCTTTTCAAGACACCGGGGACCTCGCGTGGGCACCCTATTCCCTGCAAGAACACCGAGTACCGGCAGGCTCCACTGGGTTCCTAAGAAACATCCAGGCCCGGAAACCTTTCCCAGTCACTCTGTGTATGCTGAGTGGAGGGCAACACACTGCAGTCTTCCTTGGGAGAGCTAGATTTCCTCAGCACTCCAACAGCTCCAGGAAATGTGTTCTCTCACGTCCTACATGTCATGCAAATCTGCCTCATTGCCCTAGGCTGAGCGGCACTGAGAAACCCAAACTGCTTCCCATTCCTCCTGCAAAGTCATACCTTAACACCCCATCCTTACAGGAGAAAGTCGGCCTGCGTTCCTGCTGTAACCAAAGTACAGTTCTTCCTATTACAAGGCAGGATTTTAGAAGAAGCTAAGCCCAATAGCTTAACTAGAGTGCTCCTTGGGGGAGGCGGTTGGCTTCACGCAGAACTCCTTGCCAAATAAACTTTATTCAAGGAAGGGACCTGTGTGTAGCTAGAGTGTATATTTACTTGGTAGAAATCACAAGGAGGTAGGCTGCGTGTTCGCTGGAAGTGGGGACCTTATGGCACAAGACTTGCTTTCCCATTTTGAAAGCTCCATTCATGCTACCCTGAAGCTCCCTAAAAAACAGTTTACGATGGGTCTTTAGTCACTGTAGGCAGGGCTCTGGGAAGGGAACGAGTGTTCTCTACATCAACAGGGTGCTTTCATAGCCTGGGTGAGAGCTTCTCCTGAGACGCTCTAGAGCTAAAAGGAAACTTGACGTGAGTCCTTTCCTCAAGGTAAAGCCTTGCCTAGCCCTGCCGAAGCTAAGCTTCGAGCAGTTGCCTTGAGGCATTAGTTTCAGGTCTGCTTTCTTTTAATGTTAGTACGCTTTTCAAGACACCGAGGACCTCTCGTGGGCAACCTATTGGCTTCAAGAACATCGCGTAACGGCAGGCTCCA
This sequence comes from Balaenoptera acutorostrata, assembly GCF_949987535.1. NCBI lineage: Eukaryota > Metazoa > Chordata > Mammalia > Artiodactyla > Balaenopteridae > Balaenoptera > Balaenoptera acutorostrata. The sequence goes on along the minus strand of NC_080080.1, from coordinate 48,082,906 downwards.
CTGGGCTGGTAAGAAATATCCAGGGCTGGAAAACTTTCCAAGTAACTCTGTGTATGCTGAGTGTAGGGCAACACTGCACTCTTCCTTGGGAGAGCTAGATTTCCTAAGCACTCCAACAGCTCCAGGAAATCTGTTCTCTCACGTCCTACATATCATGCAATCTGCCTCATTGCCCTACGCTGAGCGGCACTGAGAAACCAAAACTGCTTTGCCTTCCTTCTACAAAGTCATACCTTAAGACACCATCCTTACAGGAGAATGTAGGCTTGCGTTCCTGCTGCAACCAAAGCACAGTTTTTCCTCTTACACTGCAGGGTTTTAGAAGAAGCTAAGCCCAATAGCTTAACTAGAGCGCTCCTTGGGGGAGGCGGTTGGCTACACGCAGAACTCCGTGCCAAATAAACTTTATTCAAGGAAGGGACCAGTGTGTAGCTAGAGTGTATATTTACTTGGTAGAAATCACAAGGAGGTAGGCTGCGTTTTCGCTGGATACGGGGACCTTATGGCACAAGCCTTGCTTTCCCATTTTGAAAGCTCCATTCATGCTGCCCTGAAGCTACCTAAATAACAGTTTTAGGACGTGTCTTTAGTCTCTGGAGGCAGGGCTCTGGGAAGGCAACGAGTCTTCACTACATCAACAGCGTGCTTTCATAGCCTGGGTGAGAGCTTCTCCTGAGACGCTCTAGAGCTGAAAGGATACTTGACGTGAGTCCTTTCCTCAAGGTAAAGCTTTTTTTTTTTTTTTTTTAAATGTTACTTTTTAATTTATTTATTTATTATTTATTTTTGGTTGTGTTGGGTCCTCGCTTCTGTGCGTGGGCCCTCTCTAGTTGCGGCAAGTGGGGGCCACTCTTCATCGCGGTGCGCGGGCCTCATTATCGCGGCCTCTCTTGTTGCGGAGCACAGGCTCCAGACGCGCAGGCTCAGTAATTGTGGCTCACGGGCCCAGCTGCTCCGCGGCACGCGGGATCCTCCCAGACCAGGGCTTGAACCCGTGTCCCCTGCATTGGCAGGCAGATTCCCAACCACTGCGCCACCAGGGAAGCCCCAAGGTAAAGCTTTGACTAGCCCTGCCGAAGCTCAGCTTGGAGCAGTCGCCTTGAGGCCTTAGTTTCAGGTCTGTTTTCTTTTAAGGTTAGTAAGCTTTTCAAGACACCGAGGACCTCGCGTGGGCACCTATTCCCTGCAAGAACACCGAGTACCGGGAGGTTCCACTGCGCTGCTAAGAAACATCCAGGCCCGGAAACCTTTCCCAGTCACTCTGTGTATGCTGACTGCAGGGCAACACACTGCACACTTCCCTGGGAGAGCTGGCTTTCCTCAGCACTCCAACAGCTCCAGGAAATGTGTTCTCTCACCTCCTAAATGTCATGCAAATCTGCCTCATTGCCCTAGGCTGAGCAGCACTGAGAAACCCAAACTGCTTCTCATTCCTCCTGCAAAGTCATACCTTAACACTCCATCCTTACAGAGGAATGTCGGCCTGCATTCCTGCTGTAACCAAAGTACAATTCTTCCTATTACAGGGCAGGGTTTTAGAAGAAGCTAAGCCCAATAGCTTAACTAGAGCGCTCCTTGGGGGAGGCGGTTGGCTACACGCAGAACTTCGTGCCAAATAAACTTTATTCAAGGAAGGGACCAGTGTGTAGCTAGAGTGTATATTTACTTGGTAGAAATCACAAGGAGGTAGGCTGCGTTTTCGCTGGATACGGGGACCTTGTGGCACAAGCCTTGCTTTCCCATTTTGAAAGCTCCGTTCATGCTGCCCTGAAGCTACCTAAATAACAGTTTTAGGACGTGTCTTTAGTCTCTGTAGCCAGGGCTCTGGGAAGGGAACGAGTCTTCACTACATAAACAGCGTGCTTTCATAGCCTGGGTGGGAGCTTTTCCTGAGATGCTCTAGAGCTGAAAGGATACTTGACGTGAGTCCTTTCCTAAGGTAAAGCCTTGAATAGCCCTGCTGAATCTGAACTTCGAGCAGTCGCCTTGAGGCCTTAGTTTCAAGTCTGCTTTCTTTTAAGGTTAGTAAGCTTTTCAAGACACCGGGGACCTCGCGTGGGCACCCTATTCCCTGCAAGAACACCGAGTACCGGCAGGCTCCACTGGGTTCCTAAGAAACATCCAGGCCCGGAAACCTTTCCCAGTCACTCTGTGTATGCTGAGTGGAGGGCAACACACTGCAGTCTTCCTTGGGAGAGCTAGATTTCCTCAGCACTCCAACAGCTCCAGGAAATGTGTTCTCTCACGTCCTACATGTCATGCAAATCTGCCTCATTGCCCTAGGCTGAGCGGCACTGAGAAACCCAAACTGCTTCCCATTCCTCCTGCAAAGTCATACCTTAACACCCCATCCTTACAGGAGAAAGTCGGCCTGCGTTCCTGCTGTAACCAAAGTACAGTTCTTCCTATTACAAGGCAGGATTTTAGAAGAAGCTAAGCCCAATAGCTTAACTAGAGTGCTCCTTGGGGGAGGCGGTTGGCTTCACGCAGAACTCCTTGCCAAATAAACTTTATTCAAGGAAGGGACCTGTGTGTAGCTAGAGTGTATATTTACTTGGTAGAAATCACAAGGAGGTAGGCTGCGTGTTCGCTGGAAGTGGGGACCTTATGGCACAAGACTTGCTTTCCCATTTTGAAAGCTCCATTCATGCTACCCTGAAGCTCCCTAAAAAACAGTTTACGATGGGTCTTTAGTCACTGTAGGCAGGGCTCTGGGAAGGGAACGAGTGTTCTCTACATCAACAGGGTGCTTTCATAGCCTGGGTGAGAGCTTCTCCTGAGACGCTCTAGAGCTAAAAGGAAACTTGACGTGAGTCCTTTCCTCAAGGTAAAGCCTTGCCTAGCCCTGCCGAAGCTAAGCTTGGAGCAGTTGCCTTGAGGCATTAGTTTCAGGTCTGCTTTCTTTTAATGTTAGTACGCTTTTCAAGACACCGAGGACCTCTCGTGGGCAACCTATTGGCTTCAAGAACATCGCGTAACGGCAGGCTCCACTGGGCTGGTAAGAAATATCCAGGGCTGGAAAACTTTCCAAGTAACTCTGTGTATGCTGAGTGTAGGGCAACACTGCACTCTTCCTTGGGAGAGCTAGATTTCCTAAGCACTCCAACAGCTCCAGGAAATCTGTTCTCTCACGTCCTACATATCATGCAATCTGCCTCATTGCCCTACGCTGAGCGGCACTGAGAAACCAAAACTGCTTTGCCTTCCTTCTACAAAGTCATACCTTAAGACACCATCCTTACAGGAGAATGTAGGCTTGCGTTCCTGCTGCAACCAAAGCACAGTTTTTCCTCTTACACTGCAGGGTTTTAGAAGAAGCTAAGCCCAATAGCTTAACTAGAGCGCTCCTTGGGGGAGGCGGTTGGCTACACGCAGAACTCCGTGCCAAATAAACTTTATTCAAGGAAGGGACCAGTGTGTAGCTAGAGTGTATATTTACTTGGTAGAAATCACAAGGAGGTAGGCTGCGTTTTCGCTGGATACGGGGACCTTATGGCACAAGCCTTGCTTTCCCATTTTGAAAGCTCCATTCATGCTGCCCTGAAGCTACCTAAATAACAGTTTTAGGACGTGTCTTTAGTCTCTGGAGGCAGGGCTCTGGGAAGGCAACGAGTCTTCACTACATCAACAGCGTGCTTTCATAGCCTGGGTGAGAGCTTCTCCTGAGACGCTCTAGAGCTGAAAGGATACTTGACGTGAGTCCTTTCCTCAAGGTAAAGCTTTTTTTTTTTTTTTTTTAAATGTTACTTTTTAATTTATTTATTTATTATTTATTTTTGGTTGTGTTGGGTCCTCGCTTCTGTGCGTGGGCCCTCTCTAGTTGCGGCAAGTGGGGGCCACTCTTCATCGCGGTGCGCGGGCCTCATTATCGCGGCCTCTCTTGTTGCGGAGCACAGGCTCCAGACGCGCAGGCTCAGTAATTGTGGCTCACGGGCCCAGCTGCTCCGCGGCACGCGGGATCCTCCCAGACCAGGGCTTGAACCCGTGTCCCCTGCATTGGCAGGCAGATTCCCAACCACTGCGCCACCAGGGAAGCCCCAAGGTAAAGCTTTGACTAGCCCTGCCGAAGCTCAGCTTGGAGCAGTCGCCTTGAGGCCTTAGTTTCAGGTCTGTTTTCTTTTAAGGTTAGTAAGCTTTTCAAGACACCGAGGACCTCGCGTGGGCACCTATTCCCTGCAAGAACACCGAGTACTGGGAGGTTCCACTGCGCTGCTAAGAAACATCCAGGCCCGGAAACCTTTCCCAGTCACTCTGTGTATGCTGACTGCAGGGCAACACACTGCACACTTCCCTGGGAGAGCTGGCTTTCCTCAGCACTCCAACAGCTCCAGGAAATGTGTTCTCTCACCTCCTAAATGTCATGCAAATCTGCCTCATTGCCCTAGGCTGAGCAGCACTGAGAAACCCAAACTGCTTCTCATTCCTCCTGCAAAGTCATACCTTAACACTCCATCCTTACAGAGGAATGTCGGCCTGCATTCCTGCTGTAACCAAAGTACAATTCTTCCTATTACAGGGCAGGGTTTTAGAAGAAGCTAAGCCCAATAGCTTAACTAGAGCGCTCCTTGGGGGAGGCGGTTGGCTACACGCAGAACTTCGTGCCAAATAAACTTTATTCAAGGAAGGGACCAGTGTGTAGCTAGAGTGTATATTTACTTGGTAGAAATCACAAGGAGGTAGGCTGCGTTTTCGCTGGATACGGGGACCTTGTGGCACAAGCCTTGCTTTCCCATTTTGAAAGCTCCGTTCATGCTGCCCTGAAGCTACCTAAATAACAGTTTTAGGACGTGTCTTTAGTCTCTGTAGCCAGGGCTCTGGGAAGGGAACGAGTCTTCACTACATAAACAGCGTGCTTTCATAGCCTGGGTGGGAGCTTTTCCTGAGATGCTCTAGAGCTGAAAGGATACTTGACGTGAGTCCTTTCCTAAGGTAAAGCCTTGAATAGCCCTGCTGAATCTGAACTTCGAGCAGTCGCCTTGAGGCCTTAGTTTCAGGTCTGCTTTCTTTTAAGGTTAGTAAGCTTTTCAAGACACCGGGGACCTCGCGTGGGCACCCTATTCCCTGCAAGAACACCGAGTACCGGCAGGCTCCACAGGGCTCCTAAGAAACATCCAGGCCCGGAAACCTTTCCCAGTCAGTCTGTGTATGCTGAGTGGAGGGCAACACACTGCAGTCTTCCTTGGGAGAGCTAGATTTCCTCAGCACTGCAACAGCTCCAGGAAATGTGTTCTCTCACGTCCTACATGTCATGCAAATCTGCCTCATTGCCCTAGGCTGAGCGGCACTGAGAAACCCAAACTGCTTCCCATTCCTCCTGCAAAGTCATACCTTAACACCCCATCCTTACAGGAGAAAGTCGGCCTGCGTTCCTGCTGTAACCAAAGTACAGTTCTTCCTATTACAAGGCAGGATTTTAGAAGAAGCTAAGCCCAATAGCTTAACTAGAGTGCTCCTTGGGGGAGGCGGTTGGCTTCACGCAGAACTCCTTGCCAAATAAACTTTATTCAAGGAAGGGACCTGTGTGTAGCTAGAGTGTATATTTACTTGGTAGAAATCACAAGGAGGTAGGCTGCGTGTTCGCTGGAAGTGGGGACCTTATGGCACAAGACTTGCTTTCCCATTTTGAAAGCTCCATTCATGCTACCCTGAAGCTCCCTAAAAAACAGTTTACGATGGGTCTTTAGTCACTGTAGGCAGGGCTCTGGGAAGGGAACGAGTGTTCTCTACATCAACAGGGTGCTTTCATAGCCTGGGTGAGAGCTTCTCCTGAGACGCTCTAGAGCTAAAAGGAAACTTGACGTGAGTCCTTTCCTCAAGGTAAAGCCTTGCCTAGCCCTGCCGAAGCTAAGCTTGGAGCAGTTGCCTTGAGGCATTAGTTTCAGGTCTGCTTTCTTTTAATGTTAGTACGCTTTTCAAGACACCGAGGACCTCTCGTGGGCAACCTATTGGCTTCAAGAACATCGCGTAACGGCAGGCTCCACTGGGCTGGTAAGAAATATCCAGGGCTGGAAAACTTTCCAAGTAACTCTGTGTATGCTGAGTGTAGGGCAACACTGCACTCTTCCTTGGGAGAGCTAGATTTCCTAAGCACTCCAACAGCTCCAGGAAATCTGTTCTCTCACGTCCTACATATCATGCAATCTGCCTCATTGCCCTACGCTGAGCGGCACTGAGAAACCAAAACTGCTTTGCCTTCCTTCTACAAAGTCATACCTTAAGACACCATCCTTACAGGAGAATGTAGGCTTGCGTTCCTGCTGCAACCAAAGCACAGTTTTTCCTCTTACACTGCAGGGTTTTAGAAGAAGCTAAGCCCAATAGCTTAACTAGAGCGCTCCTTGGGGGAGGCGGTTGGCTACACGCAGAACTCCGTGCCAAATAAACTTTATTCAAGGAAGGGACCAGTGTGTAGCTAGAGTGTATATTTACTTGGTAGAAATCACAAGGAGGTAGGCTGCGTTTTCGCTGGATACGGGGACCTTATGGCACAAGCCTTGCTTTCCCATTTTGAAAGCTCCATTCATGCTGCCCTGAAGCTACCTAAATAACAGTTTTAGGACGTGTCTTTAGTCTCTGGAGGCAGGGCTCTGGGAAGGCAACGAGTCTTCACTACATCAACAGCGTGCTTTCATAGCCTGGGTGAGAGCTTCTCCTGAGACGCTCTAGAGCTGAAAGGATACTTGACGTGAGTCCTTTCCTCAAGGTAAAGCTTTTTTTTTTTTTTTTTTAAATGTTACTTTTTAATTTATTTATTTATTATTTATTTTTGGTTGTGTTGGGTCCTCGCTTCTGTGCGTGGGCCCTCTCTAGTTGCGGCAAGTGGGGGCCACTCTTCATCGCGGTGCGCGGGCCTCATTATCGCGGCCTCTCTTGTTGCGGAGCACAGGCTCCAGACGCGCAGGCTCAGTAATTGTGGCTCACGGGCCCAGCTGCTCCGCGGCACGCGGGATCCTCCCAGACCAGGGCTTGAACCCGTGTCCCCTGCATTGGCAGGCAGATTCCCAACCACTGCGCCACCAGGGAAGCCCCAAGGTAAAGCTTTGACTAGCCCTGCCGAAGCTCAGCTTGGAGCAGTCGCCTTGAGGCCTTAGTTTCAGGTCTGTTTTCTTTTAAGGTTAGTAAGCTTTTCAAGACACCGAGGACCTCGCGTGGGCACCTATTCCCTGCAAGAACACCGAGTACTGGGAGGTTCCACTGCGCTGCTAAGAAACATCCAGGCCCGGAAACCTTTCCCAGTCACTCTGTGTATGCTGACTGCAGGGCAACACACTGCACACTTCCCTGGGAGAGCTGGCTTTCCTCAGCACTCCAACAGCTCCAGGAAATGTGTTCTCTCACCTCCTAAATGTCATGCAAATCTGCCTCATTGCCCTAGGCTGAGCAGCACTGAGAAACCCAAACTGCTTCTCATTCCTCCTGCAAAGTCATACCTTAACACTCCATCCTTACAGAGGAATGTCGGCCTGCATTCCTGCTGTAACCAAAGTACAATTCTTCCTATTACAGGGCAGGGTTTTAGAAGAAGCTAAGCCCAATAGCTTAACTAGAGCGCTCCTTGGGGGAGGCGGTTGGCTACACGCAGAACTTCGTGCCAAATAAACTTTATTCAAGGAAGGGACCAGTGTGTAGCTAGAGTGTATATTTACTTGGTAGAAATCACAAGGAGGTAGGCTGCGTTTTCGCTGGATACGGGGACCTTGTGGCACAAGCCTTGCTTTCCCATTTTGAAAGCTCCGTTCATGCTGCCCTGAAGCTACCTAAATAACAGTTTTAGGACGTGTCTTTAGTCTCTGTAGCCAGGGCTCTGGGAAGGGAACGAGTCTTCACTACATAAACAGCGTGCTTTCATAGCCTGGGTGGGAGCTTTTCCTGAGATGCTCTAGAGCTGAAAGGATACTTGACGTGAGTCCTTTCCTAAGGTAAAGCCTTGAATAGCCCTGCTGAATCTGAACTTCGAGCAGTCGCCTTGAGGCCTTAGTTTCAGGTCTGCTTTCTTTTAAGGTTAGTAAGCTTTTCAAGACACCGGGGACCTCGCGTGGGCACCCTATTCCCTGCAAGAACACCGAGTACCGGCAGGCTCCACAGGGCTCCTAAGAAACATCCAGGCCCGGAAACCTTTCCCAGTCAGTCTGTGTATGCTGAGTGGAGGGCAACACACTGCAGTCTTCCTTGGGAGAGCTAGATTTCCTCAGCACTGCAACAGCTCCAGGAAATGTGTTCTCTCACGTCCTACATGTCATGCAAATCTGCCTCATTGCCCTAGGCTGAGCGGCACTGAGAAACCCAAACTGCTTCCCATTCCTCCTGCAAAGTCATACCTTAACACCCCATCCTTACAGGAGAAAGTCGGCCTGCGTTCCTGCTGTAACCAAAGTACAGTTCTTCCTATTACAAGGCAGGATTTTAGAAGAAGCTAAGCCCAATAGCTTAACTAGAGTGCTCCTTGGGGGAGGCGGTTGGCTTCACGCAGAACTCCTTGCCAAATAAACTTTATTCAAGGAAGGGACCTGTGTGTAGCTAGAGTGTATATTTACTTGGTAGAAATCACAAGGAGGTAGGCTGCGTGTTCGCTGGAAGTGGGGACCTTATGGCACAAGACTTGCTTTCCCATTTTGAAAGCTCCATTCATGCTACCCTGAAGCTCCCTAAAAAACAGTTTACGATGGGTCTTTAGTCACTGTAGGCAGGGCTCTGGGAAGGGAACGAGTGTTCTCTACATCAACAGGGTGCTTTCATAGCCTGGGTGAGAGCTTCTCCTGAGACGCTCTAGAGCTAAAAGGAAACTTGACGTGAGTCCTTTCCTCAAGGTAAAGCCTTGCCTAGCCCTGCCGAAGCTAAGCTTGGAGCAGTTGCCTTGAGGCATTAGTTTCAGGTCTGCTTTCTTTTAATGTTAGTACGCTTTTCAAGACACCGAGGACCTCTCGTGGGCAACCTATTGGCTTCAAGAACATCGCGTAACGGCAGGCTCCACTGGGCTGGTAAGAAATATCCAGGGCTGGAAAACTTTCCAAGTAACTCTGTGTATGCTGAGTGTAGGGCAACACTGCACTCTTCCTTGGGAGAGCTAGATTTCCTAAGCACTCCAACAGCTCCAGGAAATCTGTTCTCTCACGTCCTACATATCATGCAATCTGCCTCATTGCCCTACGCTGAGCGGCACTGAGAAACCAAAACTGCTTTGCCTTCCTTCTACAAAGTCATACCTTAAGACACCATCCTTACAGGAGAATGTAGGCTTGCGTTCCTGCTGCAACCAAAGCACAGTTTTTCCTCTTACACTGCAGGGTTTTAGAAGAAGCTAAGCCCAATAGCTTAACTAGAGCGCTCCTTGGGGGAGGCGGTTGGCTACACGCAGAACTCCGTGCCAAATAAACTTTATTCAAGGAAGGGACCAGTGTGTAGCTAGAGTGTATATTTACTTGGTAGAAATCACAAGGAGGTAGGCTGCGTTTTCGCTGGATACGGGGACCTTATGGCACAAGCCTTGCTTTCCCATTTTGAAAGCTCCATTCATGCTGCCCTGAAGCTACCTAAATAACAGTTTTAGGACGTGTCTTTAGTCTCTGGAGGCAGGGCTCTGGGAAGGCAACGAGTCTTCACTACATCAACAGCGTGCTTTCATAGCCTGGGTGAGAGCTTCTCCTGAGACGCTCTAGAGCTGAAAGGATACTTGACGTGAGTCCTTTCCTCAAGGTAAAGCTTTTTTTTTTTTTTTTTTAAATGTTACTTTTTAATTTATTTATTTATTATTTATTTTTGGTTGTGTTGGGTCCTCGCTTCTGTGCGTGGGCCCTCTCTAGTTGCGGCAAGTGGGGGCCACTCTTCATCGCGGTGCGCGGGCCTCATTATCGCGGCCTCTCTTGTTGCGGAGCACAGGCTCCAGACGCGCAGGCTCAGTAATTGTGGCTCACGGGCCCAGCTGCTCCGCGGCACGCGGGATCCTCCCAGACCAGGGCTTGAACCCGTGTCCCCTGCATTGGCAGGCAGATTCCCAACCACTGCGCCACCAGGGAAGCCCCAAGGTAAAGCTTTGACTAGCCCTGCCGAAGCTCAGCTTGGAGCAGTCGCCTTGAGGCCTTAGTTTCAGGTCTGTTTTCTTTTAAGGTTAGTAAGCTTTTCAAGACACCGAGGACCTCGCGTGGGCACCTATTCCCTGCAAGAACACCTAGTACCGGGAGGTTCCACTGCGCTGCTAAGAAACATCCAGGCCCGGAAACCTTTCCCAGTCACTCTGTGTATGCTGACTGCAGGGCAACACACTGCACACTTCCCTGGGAGAGCTGGCTTTCCTCAGCACTCCAACAGCTCCAGGAAATGTGTTCTCTCACCTCCTAAATGTCATGCAAATCTGCCTCATTGCCCTAGGCTGAGCAGCACTGAGAAACCCAAACTGCTTCTCATTCCTCCTGCAAAGTCATACCTTAACACTCCATCCTTACAGAGGAATGTCGGCCTGCATTCCTGCTGTAACCAAAGTACAATTCTTCCTATTACAGGGCAGGGTTTTAGAAGAAGCTAAGCCCAATAGCTTAACTAGAGCGCTCCTTGGGGGAGGCGGTTGGCTACACGCAGAACTTCGTGCCAAATAAACTTTATTCAAGGAAGGGACCAGTGTGTAGCTAGAGTGTATATTTACTTGGTAGAAATCACAAGGAGGTAGGCTGCGTTTTCGCTGGATACGGGGACCTTGTGGCACAAGCCTTGCTTTCCCATTTTGAAAGCTCCGTTCATGCTGCCCTGAAGCTACCTAAATAACAGTTTTAGGACGTGTCTTTAGTCTCTGTAGCCAGGGCTCTGGGAAGGGAACGAGTCTTCACTACATAAACAGCGTGCTTTCATAGCCTGGGTGGGAGCTTTTCCTGAGATGCTCTAGAGCTGAAAGGATACTTGACGTGAGTCCTTTCCTAAGGTAAAGCCTTGAATAGCCCTGCTGAATCTGAACTTCGAGCAGTCGCCTTGAGGCCTTAGTTTCAGGTCTGCTTTCTTTTAAGGTTAGTAAGCTTTTCAAGACACCGGGGACCTCGCGTGGGCACCCTATTCCCTGCAAGAACACCGAGTACCGGCAGGCTCCACAGGGCTCCTAAGAAACATCCAGGCCCGGAAACCTTTCCCAGTCAGTCTGTGTATGCTGAGTGGAGGGCAACACACTGCAGTCTTCCTTGGGAGAGCTAGATTTCCTCAGCACTGCAACAGCTCCAGGAAATGTGTTCTCTCACGTCCTACATGTCATGCAAATCTGCCTCATTGCCCTAGGCTGAGCGGCACTGAGAAACCCAAACTGCTTCCCATTCCTCCTGCAAAGTCATACCTTAACACCCCATCCTTACAGGAGAAAGTCGGCCTGCGTTCCTGCTGTAACCAAAGTACAGTTCTTCCTATTACAAGGCAGGATTTTAGAAGAAGCTAAGCCCAATAGCTTAACTAGAGTGCTCCTTGGGGGAGGCGGTTGCCTTCACGCAGAACTCCTTGCCAAATAAACTTTATTCAAGGAAGGGACCTGTGTGTAGCTAGAGTGTATATTTACTTGGTAGAAATCACAAGGATGTAGGCTGCGTTTTCGCTGCATACGGCGACCTTATGACACAAGACTTGCTTTCCCATTTTGAAAGCTCCATTCATGCTGGCCTGAAGCTACCTAAATAACATTTTTAGGACGTGTCTTTAGTCTCTGTTGGCAGGGCTCTTGAAGGGAACGAGTCTTCACTACATCAACAGCGTGCTTTCATAGCCTGGGTGGGAGCTTCTCCTGAGATGCTCTAGAGCTGAAAGGATAGTTGACGTGAGTCCTTTCCTCAAGGTAAAGCCTTGAATAGCCCTGCCGAATCTCAGCTTCGAGCAGTCGCCTTGAGTCCTTAGTTTCAGGTCTGTTTTCTTTTAAGGTTAGTAAGCTTTTCAAGACACCGGGGACCTCGCGTGGGCACCCTAATCCCTGCAAGAACACCGAGTACCGGCAGGCTCCACTGGGCTGCTAAGAAACATCCAGGCCCGAAAACCTTTCCCAGTCACTCTGTGTATGCTGAGTGCAGGGCAACAGACTGCACTCTTCCTTGGGAGAGCTGCATTTCCTCAGCACTCCAACAGCTCCAGGTAATGTGTTCCCTCACAACCTACAGGTCATGCAAATCTGCCTCATTGCCCTAGGCTGAGCGGCACTGAGAAACCCAAACTGCTTCGCATTCCTCCTACACAGTCATACCATAAGACCGCATCCTTACAGGAGAAAGTCGGCTGGCGTTCCTGCTGTAACCAAGGCACAGTTCTTCCTCTTACACTGCAGTGTTTTAGAAGAAGCTAAGCCCGATAGCCTACCTAGAGCGCTCCTTGGGGGAGGCGCCTGGCTACACGCAGAACTCCGTGCCAAATAAACTTTATTCAAGGAAGGGACCAGTGTGTATCTAGAGTGTATATTTACTTGGTAGAAATCACAAGGAGGTAGGCTGCGTGTTCGCTGGAAGCGGGGACCTTATGGCACAAGTCTTGCTTTCCCATTTTGAAAGCTCCATTCATGCTCTTCTGAAGCTAACTAAATAACAGTTTTAGGACGTGCTTTTAGTCACTGTAGGCAGGGCTCTGGGAAGGGAACGAGTGTTCTCTCCATCAACAGGGTGCTTTCATAGCCGGGGTGGGAGCTTCTCCAGAGACGCTCTAGAGCTAAAAGGAAACTTGACGTGAGTCCTTTCCTCAAGGTAAAGCCTTGAATAGCCTTGCCGAAGCTAAGCTTGGAGCAGTTGCCTTGAGGCATTAGTTTCAGGTCTGCTTTCTTTTAATGTTAGCACGCTTTTCAAGACACCGAGGACCTCTCGTGGGCAACCTATTGGCTTCAAGAACATCGCGTAACGGCAGGCTCCACTGGGCTGGTAAGAAATATCCAGGGCTGGAAATCTTTCCAAGTAACTCTGTGTATCCTGAGTGTAGGGCAACACACTGCACTCTTCCTTGGGAGAGCTAGATTTCCTAAGCACTCCAACAGCTCCAGGAAATCTATTCTCTCACGTCCTACATATCATGCAATCTGCCTCATTGCCCTAGGCTGAGCGGCACTGAGAAACCAAAACTGCTTTGCCTTCCTTCTACAAAGTCATACCTTAAGACACCATCCTTACAGGAGAATGTAGGCTTGCGTTCCTGCTGCAACCAAAGCACAGTTCTTCCTCTTATATTGCAGGGTTTTAGAAGAGGCTAAGCCCCCAAAGCGTACCTAGAGCGTTCTTTGGGACAAACAGTGAGATACACGTAGAACTCCGTGCCAAGAAATCGTTATACATGGAAGGGACCACTGTGTAGCTAGAGTGCATATTTACTTGGTAGAAATCACAAGGAGGTAGACTGCGTTTTCCCTGGAAACAGGGACTTGATGGCACAAGAACTGCTTTCCCATTTTGAAAGCTACATTCATGCTGCCTTCAAGCTACCTAAACAACAGTCTTTGGGACGGGTCTCTGGTCATTGTAGGCAGCATCCTGGGAAGGGAACGAGTGTTCTCTACATCAACAGGGTGCTTTCATAGCCTGGGGGGGAGCTTCTCCTGAGACGCTCTAGAGCTGAAAGGATACTTGACGTGAGTCCTTAATTCAAGGTAAAGCCTTGACTAGCCCTGCCGAAGCTCAGCTTGGAGCAGTTGCCTTGAGGCCTTAGTTTCAGGTCTGTTTTCTTTTAAGGTTAGTAAGCTTTTCAAGACACCGAGGACCTCGCGTGGGCACCCTATTCCCTGCAAGAACACCGAGTACCGGCAGGCTCCACTGGGCTGCTAAGAAACATCCAGGCCCGGAAACCTTTCCCAGTCACTCTGTGTATGCTGAGTGGAGGGCAACACACTGCAGTCTTCCTTGGGAGAGCTAGATTTCCTCAGCACTCCAACAGCTCCAGGAAATGTGTTCTCTCACGTCCTACATGTCATGCAAATCTGCCTCATTGCCCTAGGCTGAGCGGCAACGAGAAACCCAAACTGCTTCTCATTCCTCCTGCAAAGTCATACCTTAACACCCCATCCTTACAGAGGAATGTCGGCCTGCATTCCTGCTGTAACCAAACTACAGTTCTTCCTATTACAGGGCAGGGTTTTAGAAGAAGCTAAGCCCAATAGCTTAACTAGAGCGCTCCTTGGCGGAGGCAGTTGGCTACACGCAGAACTCCGTGCCAAATAAAGTTTATTCAAGGAAGGGACCAGTGTGTAGCTAGAGTGTACATTTACTTGGTAGAAATCACAAGGAGCTACGCTGCGTTTTCGCTGGATACGGGGACCTTGTGGCACAAGCCTTGCTTTCCCATTTTGAAAGCTCCGTTCATGCTGCCCTGAAGCTACCTAAATAACAGTTTTAGGACGTGTCTTTAGTCTCTGTAGGCAGGGCTCTGGGAAGGGAACGAGTCTTCACTACATCAACAGCGTGCTTTCATAGCCTGGGTGGGAGCTTTTCCTGAGATGCTCTAGAGCTGATAGGATACTTGACGTGAGTCCTTTCCTCAAGGTAAAGCCTTGAATAGCCCTGCTGAATCTGAACTTCGAGCAGTTGCCTTGAGGCCTTAGTTTCAGGTCTGCTTTCTTTTAAGGTTAGTAAGCTTTTCAAGACACCGGGGACCTCGCGTGGGCACCCTATCCCTGCAAGAACACCAAGTACCGGCAGGCTCCACTGGGCTGCTAAGAAGCATCCAGGCCCGAAAACCTTTCCCAGTCACTCTGTGTATGCTGAGTGCAGGGCAACACACTGCACTCTTCCTTGGGAGAGCTGCATTTCCTCAGCACTCCAACAGCTCCAGGTAATGTGTTCCCTCACAACCTACAGGTCATGCAAATCTGCCTCATTGCCCTAGGCTGAGCGGCACTGAGAAACCCAAACTGCTTCGCATTCCTCCTACACAGTCATTCCATAAGACCGCATCCTTACAGGAGAAAGTCGGCTGGCGTTCCTGCTGTAACCAAGGCACAGTTCTTCCTCTTACACTGCAGTGTTTTAGAAGAAGCTAAGCCCGATAGCCTACCGAGAGCGCTCCTTGGGGGAGGCGGCTGGCTACACGCAGAACTCCATGCCAAATAAACTTTATTCAAGGAAGGGACCAGTGTGTATCTAGAGTGTATATTTACTTGGTAGAAATCACAAGGAGGTAGGCTGCGTGTTCGCTGGAAGCGGGGACCTTATGGCACAAGTCTTGCTTTCCCATTTTGAAAGCTCCATTCATGCTCTTCTGAAGCTAACTAAATAACAGTTTTAGGACGTGCTTTTAGTCACTGTAGGCAGGGCTCTGGGAAGGGAACGAGTGTTCTCTCCATCAACAGGGTGCTTTCATAGCCGGGGTGGGAGCTTCTCCAGAGACGCTCTAGAGCTAAAAGGAAACTTGACGTGAGTCCTTTCCTCAAGGTAAAGCCTTGAATAGCCCTGCCGAAGCTAAGCTTGGAGCAGTTGCCTTGAGGCATTAGTTTCAGGTCTGCTTTCTTTTAACGTTAGCACGCTTTTCAAGACACCGAGGACCTCTCGTGGGCAACCTATTGGCTTCAAGAACATCGCGTAACGGCAGGCTCCACTGGGCTGGTAAGAAATATCCAGGGCTGGAAATCTTTCCAAGTAACTCTGTGTATCCTGAGTGTAGGGCAACACACTGCACTCTTCCTTGGGAGAGCTAGATTTCCTAAGCACTCCAACAGCTCCAGGAAATCTATTCTCTCACGTCCTACATATCATGCAATCTGCCTCATTGCCCTAGGCTGAGCGGCACTGAGAAACCAAAACTGCTTTGCCTTCCTTCTACAAAGTCATACCTTAAGACACCATCCTTACAGGAGAATGTAGGCTTGCGTTCCTGCTGCAACCAAAGCACAGTTCTTCCTCTTATATTGCAGGGTTTTAGAAGAGGCTAAGCCCCGAAAGCGTACCTAGAGCGTTCCTTGGGAGAAACAGTGGGATACACGCAGAACTCCGTGCCAAGAAAACGTTATACATGGAAGGGACCAGTGTGTAGCTAGAGTGCATATTTGCTTGGTAGAAATCACAAGGAGGTAGGCTGCGTTTTCCCTGGAAACAGGGACTTGATGGCACAAGCCTTGCTTTCCCATTTTGAAAGCTCCATTCATGCTGCCCTGAAGCTAACTAAATAACAGTTTTAGGACGTGTCTTTAGTCTCTGTAGGCAGGGCTCTGGGAAGGGAACGAGTCTTCACTACATCAACAGCGTGCTTTCATAGCCTGGGTGGGAGCTTCTCCTGAGATGCTCTAGAGCTGAAAGGATACTTGACGTGAGTCCTTTCCTCAAGGTAGAGCCTTGAATAGCCCTGCCGAATCTCAGATTCGAGCAGGCGCCTTGAGGCCTTAGATTCAGGTCTGTATTCTTTTAAAATTAGTAAGCTTTTCAAGACACCGAGGACCTCGCGTGGGCACCCTATTCCCTGCAGGAACACCGAGTACCGTCAGGCTCCACTGGGCTCCTAAGAAACATCCAGGCCCGGAAAACTTTCCCAGTCACTCTGTGTATGCTGAGTGCAGGGCAACACACTGCACACTTCCTCGGGAGAGCTAGATTTCCTAAGCACTCCAACAGCTCCAGGAAATCTGTTCTCTCACGTCCTACATATCATGCAATCTGCCTCATTGCCCTACGCTGAGCGGCACTGAGAAACCAAAACTGCTTTGCCTTCCTTCTACAAAGTCATACCTTAAGACACCATCCTTACAGGAGAATGTAGGCTTGCGTTCCTGCTGCAACCAAAGCACAGTTTTTCCTCTTACACTGCAGGGTTTTAGAAGAAGCTAAGCCCAATAGCTTAACTAGAGCGCTCCTTGGGGGAGGCGGTTGGCTACACGCAGAACTCCGTGCCAAATAAACTTTATTCAAGGAAGGGACCAGTGTGTAGCTAGAGTGTATATTTACTTGGTAGAAATCACAAGGAGGTAGGCTGCGTTTTCGCTGGATACGGGGACCTTATGGCACAAGCCTTGCTTTCCCATTTTGAAAGCTCCATTCATGCTGCCCTGAAGCTACCTAAATAACAGTTTTAGGACGTGTCTTTAGTCTCTGGAGGCAGGGCTCTGGGAAGGCAACGAGTCTTCACTACATCAACAGCGTGCTTTCATAGCCTGGGTGAGAGCTACTCCTGAGACGCTCTAGAGCTGAAAGGATACTTGACGTGAGTCCTTTCCTCAAGGTAAAGCTTTTTTTTTTTTTTTTTTAAATGTTACTTTTTAATTTATTTATTTATTATTTATTTTTGGTTGTGTTGGGTCCTCGCTTCTGTGCGTGGGCCCTCTCTAGTTGCGGCAAGTGGGGGCCACTCTTCATCGCGGTGCGCGGGCCTCATTATCGCGGCCTCTCTTGTTGCGGAGCACAGGCTCCAGACGCGCAGGCTCAGTAATTGTGGCTCACGGGCCCAGCTGCTCCGCGGCACGCGGGATCCTCCCAGACAAGGGCTTGAACCCGTGTCCCCTGCATTGGCAGGCAGATTCCCAACCACTGCGCCACCAGGGAAGCCCCAAGGTAAAGCTTTGACTAGCCCTGCCGAAGCTCAGCTTGGAGCAGTCGCCTTGAGGCCTTAGTTTCAGGTCTGTTTTCTTTTAAGGTTAGTAAGCTTTTCAAGACACCGAGGACCTCGCGTGGGCACCTATTCCCTGCAAGAACACCGAGTACCGGGAGGTTCCACTGCGCTGCTAAGAAACATCCAGGCCCGGAAACCTTTCCCAGTCACTCTGTGTATGCTGACTGCAGGGCAACACACTGCACACTTCCCTGGGAGAGCTGGCTTTCCTCAGCACTCCAACAGCTCCAGGAAATGTGTTCTCTCACCTCCTAAATGTCATGCAAATCTGCCTCATTGCCCTAGGCTGAGCAGCACTGAGAAACCCAAACTGCTTCTCATTCCTCCTGCAAAGTCATACCTTAACACTCCATCCTTACAGAGGAATGTCGGCCTGCATTCCTGCTGTAACCAAAGTACAATTCTTCCTATTACAGGGCAGGGTTTTAGAAGAAGCTAAGCCCAATAGCTTAACTAGAGCGCTCCTTGGGGGAGGCGGTTGGCTACACGCAGAACTTCGTGCCAAATAAACTTTATTCAAGGAAGGGACCAGTGTGTAGCTAGAGTGTATATTTACTTGGTAGAAATCACAAGGAGGTAGGCTGCGTTTTCGCTGGATACGGGGACCTTGTGGCACAAGCCTTGCTTTCCCATTTTGAAAGCTCCGTTCATGCTGCCCTGAAGCTACCTAAATAACAGTTTTAGGACGTGTCTTTAGTCTCTGTAGGCAGGGCTCTGGGAAGGGATCGAGTCTTCACTACATCAACAGCGTGCTTTCATAGCCTGGGTGGGAGCTTTTCCTGAGATGCTCTAGAGCTGAAAGGATACTTGACGTGAGTCCTTTCCTCAAGGTAAAGCCTTGAATAGCCCTGCCGAATCTAAGCTTCGAGCAGTCGCCTTGAGGCCTTAGTTTTAGGTCTGTTTTCTTTTAAGGTTAGTAAGCTTTTCAAGACACCGAGGACCTCGCGTGGGCACCCTATTCCCTGCAAGAACACCGAGTACCGGCAGGCTCCACTGGGCTGCTAAGAAGCATCCAGGCCCGGAAACCTTTCCCAGTCACTCTGTGTATGCTGAGTGGAGGGCAACACAGTGCACTCTTCCTTGGGAGAGGTGGATTTCCTCATCACTCCAACAGCTCCAGGAAATGTGTTCTCTCACGTCCTACATGTCATGCAAATCTGCCTCATTGCCCTAGGCTGAGCGGCACTGAGAAACCCAAACTGCTTCGCATTCCTCCTACAAATTCATACCATAAGACCGCATACTTACAGGAGAAAGTTGGCCTGCGCTCCTGCTGTAACCAAAGCACAGTTCTTCCTCTTACACTGCAAGGTTTTAGAAGAAGCTAAGCCCGATAGCCTCCCTAGAGCGCTCCTTGGGAGAGGCGGCTGGCTACACGCAGAACTCCGTGCCAAATAAACTTTATTCAAGGAAGGGACCAGTGTGTAACTAGAGTGTATATTTACTTGGTAGAAATCACAAGGAGGTAGGCTGCGTGTTCGCTGGAAGTGGGGACCTTATGGCACAAGACTTGCTTTCCCATTTTGAAAGCTCCATTCATGCTACCCTGAAGCTCCCTAAAAAACAGTTTACGATGGGTCTTTAGTCACTGTAGGCAGGGCTCTGGGAAGGGAACGAGTGTTCTCTACATCAACAGGGTGCTTTCATAGCCTGGGTGAGAGCTTCTCCTGAGACGCTCTAGAGCTAAAAGGAAACTTGACGTGAGTCCTTTCCTCAAGGTAAAGCCTTGCCTAGCCCTGCCGAAGCTAAGCTTGGAGCAGTTGCCTTGAGGCATTAGTTTCAGGTCTGCTTTCTTTTAATGTTAGTACGCTTTTCAAGACACCGAGGACCTCTCGTGGGCAACCTATTGGCTTCAAGAACATCGCGTAACGGCAGGCTCCACTGGGCTGGTAAGAAATATCCAGGGCTGGAAAACTTTCCAAGTAACTCTGTGTATGCTGAGTGTAGGGCAACACTGCACTCTTCCTTGGGAGAGCTAGATTTCCTAAGCACTCCAACAGCTCCAGGAAATCTGTTCTCTCACGTCCTACATATCATGCAATCTGCCTCATTGCCCTACGCTGAGCGGCACTGAGAAACCAAAACTGCTTTGCCTTCCTTCTACAAAGTCATACCTTAAGACACCATCCTTACAGGAGAATGTAGGCTTGCGTTCCTGCTGCAACCAAAGCACAGTTCTTCCTCTTACACTGCAGGGTTTTAGAAGAAGCTAAGCCCAATAGCTTAACTAGAGCGCTCCTTGGGGGAGGCGGTTGGCTACACGCAGAACTCCGTGCCAAATAAACTTTATTCAAGGAAGGGACCAGTGTGTAGCTAGAGTGTATATTTACTTGGTAGAAATCACAAGGAGGTAGGCTGCGTTTTCGCTGGATACGGGGACCTTATGGCACAAGCCTTGCTTTCCCATTTTGAAAGCTCCATTCATGCTGCCCTGAAGCTACCTAAATAACAGTTTTAGGACGTGTCTTTAGTCTCTGGAGGCAGGGCTCTGGGAAGGCAACGAGTCTTCACTACATCAACAGCGTGCTTTCATAGCCTGGGTGAGAGCTTCTCCTGAGACGCTCTAGAGCTGAAAGGATACTTGACGTGAGTCCTTTCCTCAAGGTAAAGCTTTTTTTTTTTTTTTTTAAATGTTACTTTTTAATTTATTTATTTATTATTTATTTTTGGTTGTGTTGGGTCCTCGCTTCTGTGCGTGGGCCCTCTCTAGTTGCGGCAAGTGGGGGCCACTCTTCATCGCGGTGCGCGGGCCTCATTATCGCGGCCTCTCTTGTTGCGGAGCACAGGCTCCAGACGCGCAGGCTCAGTAATTGTGGCTCACGGGCCCAGCTGCTCCGCGGCACGCGGGATCCTCCCAGACAAGGGCTTGAACCCGTGTCCCCTGCATTGGCAGGCAGATTCCCAACCACTGCGCCACCAGGGAAGCCCCAAGGTAAAGCTTTGACTAGCCCTGCCGAAGCTCAGCTTGGAGCAGTCGCCTTGAGGCCTTAGTTTCAGGTCTGTTTTCTTTTAAGGTTAGTAAGCTTTTCAAGACACCGAGGACCTCGCGTGGGCACCTATTCCCTGCAAGAACACCGAGTACCGGGAGGTTCCACTGCGCTGCTAAGAAACATCCAGGCCCGGAAACCTTTCCCAGTCACTCTGTGTATGCTGACTGCAGGGCAACACACTGCACACTTCCCTGGGAGAGCTGGCTTTCCTCAGCACTCCAACAGCTCCAGGAAATGTGTTCTCTCACCTCCTAAATGTCATGCAAATCTGCCTCATTGCCCTAGGCTGAGCAGCACTGAGAAACCCAAACTGCTTCTCATTCCTCCTGCAAAGTCATACCTTAACACTCCATCCTTACAGAGGAATGTCGGCCTGCATTCCTGCTGTAACCAAAGTACAATTCTTCCTATTACAGGGCAGGGTTTTAGAAGAAGCTAAGCCCAATAGCTTAACTAGAGCGCTCCTTGGGGGAGGCGGTTGGCTACACGCAGAACTTCGTGCCAAATAAACTTTATTCAAGGAAGGGACCAGTGTGTAGCTAGAGTGTATATTTACTTGGTAGAAATCACAAGGAGGTAGGCTGCGTTTTCGCTGGATACGGGGACCTTGTGGCACAAGCCTTGCTTTCCCATTTTGAAAGCTCCGTTCATGCTGCCCTGAAGCTACCTAAATAACAGTTTTAGGACGTGTCTTTAGTCTCTGTAGGCAGGGCTCTGGGAAGGGATCGAGTCTTCACTACATCAACAGCGTGCTTTCATAGCCTGGGTGGGAGCTTTTCCTGAGATGCTCTAGAGCTGAAAGGATACTTGACGTGAGTCCTTTCCTAAGGTAAAGCCTTGAATAGCCCTGCTGAATCTGAACTTCGAGCAGTCGCCTTGAGGCCTTAGTTTCAGGTCTGCTTTCTTTTAAGGTTAGTAAGCTTTTCAAGACACCGGGGACCTCGCGTGGGCACCCTATTCCCTGCAAGAACACCGAGTACCGGCAGGCTCCACAGGGCTCCTAAGAAACATCCAGGCCCGGAAACCTTTCCCAGTCACTCTGTGTATGCTGAGTGGAGGGCAACACACTGCAGTCTTCCTTGGGAGAGCTAGATTTCCTCAGCACTGCAACAGCTCCAGGAAATGTGTTCTCTCACGTCCTACATGTCATGCAAATCTGCCTCATTGCCCTAGGCTGAGCGGCACTGAGAAACCCAAACTGCTTCCCATTCCTCCTGCAAAGTCATACCTTAACACCCCATCCTTACAGGAGAAAGTCGGCCTGCGTTCCTGCTGTAACCAAAGTACAGTTCTTCCTATTACAAGGCAGGATTTTAGAAGAAGCTAAGCCCAATAGCTTAACTAGAGTGCTCCTTGGGGGAGGCGGTTGCCTTCACGCAGAACTCCTTGCCAAATAAACTTTATTCAAGGAAGGGACCTGTGTGTAGCTAGAGTGTATATTTACTTGGTAGAAATCACAAGGATGTAGGCTGCGTTTTCGCTGCATACGGCGACCTTATGACACAAGACTTGCTTTCCCATTTTGAAAGCTCCATTCATGCTGGCCTGAAGCTACCTAAATAACATTTTTAGGACGTGTCTTTAGTCTCTGTTGGCAGGGCTCTTGAAGGGAACGAGTCTTCACTACATCAACAGCGTGCTTTCATAGCCTGGGTGGGAGCTTCTCCTGAGATGCTCTAGAGCTGAAAGGATAGTTGACGTGAGTCCTTTCCTCAAGGTAAAGCCTTGAATAGCCCTGCCGAATCTCAGCTTCGAGCAGTCGCCTTGAGTCCTTAGTTTCAGGTCTGTTTTCTTTTAAGGTTAGTAAGCTTTTCAAGACACCGAGGACCTCGCGTGGGCACCCTAATCCCTGCAAGAACACCGAGTACCGGCAGGCTCCACTGGGCTGCTAAGAAACATCCAGGCCCGAAAACCTTTCCCAGTCACTCTGTGTATGCTGAGTGCAGGGCAACACACTGCACTCTTCCTTGGGAGAGCTGCATTTCCTCAGCACTCCAACAGCTCCAGGTAATGTGTTCCCTCACAACCTACAGGTCATGCAAATCTGCCTCATTGCCCTAGGCTGAGCGGCACTGAGAAACCCAAACTGCTTCGCATTCCTCCTACACAGTCATACCATAAGACCGCATCCTTACAGGAGAAAGTCGGCTGGCGTTCCTGCTGTAACCAAGGCACAGTTCTTCCTCTTACACTGCAGTGTTTTAGAAGAAGCTAAGCCCGATAGCCTACCTAGAGCGCTCCTTGGGGGAGGCGCCTGGCTACACGCAGAACTCCGTGCCAAATAAACTTTATTCAAGGAAGGGACCAGTGTGTATCTAGAGTGTATATTTACTTGGTAGAAATCACAAGGAGGTAGGCTGCGTGTTCGCTGGAAGCGGGGACCTTATGGCACAAGTCTTGCTTTCCCATTTTGAAAGCTCCATTCATGCTCTTCTGAAGCTAACTAAATAACAGTTTTAGGACGTGCTTTTAGTCACTGTAGGCAGGGCTCTGGGAAGGGAACGAGTGTTCTCTCCATCAACAGGGTGCTTTCATAGCCGGGGTGGGAGCTTCTCCAGAGACGCTCTAGAGCTAAAAGGAAACTTGACGTGAGTCCTTTCCTCAAGGTAAAGCCTTGAATAGCCTTGCCGAAGCTAAGCTTGGAGCAGTTGCCTTGAGGCATTAGTTTCAGGTCTGCTTTCTTTTAATGTTAGCACGCTTTTCAAGACACCGAGGACCTCTCGTGGGCAACCTATTGGCTTCAAGAACATCGCGTAACGGCAGGCTCCACTGGGCTGGTAAGAAATATCCAGGGCTGGAAATCTTTCCAAGTAACTCTGTGTATCCTGAGTGTAGGGCAACACACTGCACTCTTCCTTGGGAGAGCTAGATTTCCTAAGCACTCCAACAGCTCCAGGAAATCTATTCTCTCACGTCCTACATATCATGCAATCTGCCTCATTGCCCTAGGCTGAGCGGCACTGAGAAACCAAAACTGCTTTGCCTTCCTTCTACAAAGTCATACCTTAAGACACCATCCTTACAGGAGAATGTAGGCTTGCGTTCCTGCTGCAACCAAAGCACAGTTCTTCCTCTTATATTGCAGGGTTTTAGAAGAGGCTAAGCCCCGAAAGCGTACCTAGAGCGTTCCTTGGGAGAAACAGTGGGATACACGCAGAACTCCGTGCCAAGAAAACGTTATACATGGAAGGGACCAGTGTGTAGCTAGAGTGCATATTTGCTTGGTAGAAATCACAAGGAGGTAGGCTGCGTTTTCCCTGGAAACAGGGACTTGATGGCACAAGCCTTGCTTTCCCATTTTGAAAGCTCCATTCATGCTGCCCTGAAGCTAACTAAATAACAGTTTTAGGACGTGTCTTTAGTCTCTGTAGGCAGGGCTCTGGGAAGGGAACGAGTCTTCACTACATCAACAGCGTGCTTTCATAGCCTGGGTGGGAGCTTCTCCTGAGATGCTCTAGAGCTGAAAGGATACTTGACGTGAGTCCTTTCCTCAAGGTAGAGCCTTGAATAGCCCTGCCGAATCTCAGATTCGAGCAGGCGCCTTGAGGCCTTAGATTCAGGTCTGTATTCTTTTAAAATTAGTAAGCTTTTCAAGACACCGAGGACCTCGCGTGGGCACCCTATTCCCTGCAGGAACACCGAGTACCGTCAGGCTCCACTGGGCTCCTAAGAAACATCCAGGCCCGGAAAACTTTCCCAGTCACTCTGTGTATGCTGAGTGCAGGGCAACACACTGCACACTTCCTCGGGAGAGCTAGATTTCCTAAGCACTCCAACAGCTCCAGGAAATCTGTTCTCTCACGTCCTACATATCATGCAATCTGCCTCATTGCCCTACGCTGAGCGGCACTGAGAAACCAAAACTGCTTTGCCTTCCTTCTACAAAGTCATACCTTAAGACACCATCCTTACAGGAGAATGTAGGCTTGCGTTCCTGCTGCAACCAAAGCACAGTTTTTCCTCTTACACTGCAGGGTTTTAGAAGAAGCTAAGCCCAATAGCTTAACTAGAGCGCTCCTTGGGGGAGGCGGTTGGCTACACGCAGAACTCCGTGCCAAATAAACTTTATTCAAGGAAGGGACCAGTGTGTAGCTAGAGTGTATATTTACTTGGTAGAAATCACAAGGAGGTAGGCTGCGTTTTCGCTGGATACGGGGACCTTATGGCACAAGCCTTGCTTTCCCATTTTGAAAGCTCCATTCATGCTGCCCTGAAGCTACCTAAATAACAGTTTTAGGACGTGTCTTTAGTCTCTGGAGGCAGGGCTCTGGGAAGGCAACGAGTCTTCACTACATCAACAGCGTGCTTTCATAGCCTGGGTGAGAGCTACTCCTGAGACGCTCTAGAGCTGAAAGGATACTTGACGTGAGTCCTTTCCTCAAGGTAAAGCTTTTTTTTTTTTTTTTTTAAATGTTACTTTTTAATTTATTTATTTATTATTTATTTTTGGTTGTGTTGGGTCCTCGCTTCTGTGCGTGGGCCCTCTCTAGTTGCGGCAAGTGGGGGCCACTCTTCATCGCGGTGCGCGGGCCTCATTATCGCGGCCTCTCTTGTTGCGGAGCACAGGCTCCAGACGCGCAGGCTCAGTAATTGTGGCTCACGGGCCCAGCTGCTCCGCGGCACGCGGGATCCTCCCAGACAAGGGCTTGAACCCGTGTCCCCTGCATTGGCAGGCAGATTCCCAACCACTGCGCCACCAGGGAAGCCCCAAGGTAAAGCTTTGACTAGCCCTGCCGAAGCTCAGCTTGGAGCAGTCGCCTTGAGGCCTTAGTTTCAGGTCTGTTTTCTTTTAAGGTTAGTAAGCTTTTCAAGACACCGAGGACCTCGCGTGGGCACCTATTCCCTGCAAGAACACCGAGTACCGGGAGGTTCCACTGCGCTGCTAAGAAACATCCAGGCCCGGAAACCTTTCCCAGTCACTCTGTGTATGCTGACTGCAGGGCAACACACTGCACACTTCCCTGGGAGAGCTGGCTTTCCTCAGCACTCCAACAGCTCCAGGAAATGTGTTCTCTCACCTCCTAAATGTCATGCAAATCTGCCTCATTGCCCTAGGCTGAGCAGCACTGAGAAACCCAAACTGCTTCTCATTCCTCCTGCAAAGTCATACCTTAACACTCCATCCTTACAGAGGAATGTCGGCCTGCATTCCTGCTGTAACCAAAGTACAATTCTTCCTATTACAGGGCAGGGTTTTAGAAGAAGCTAAGCCCAATAGCTTAACTAGAGCGCTCCTTGGGGGAGGCGGTTGGCTACACGCAGAACTTCGTGCCAAATAAACTTTATTCAATGAAGGGACCAGTGTGTAGCTAGAGTGTATATTTACTTGGTAGAAATCACAAGGAGGTAGGCTGCGTTTTCGCTGGATACGGGGACCTTGTGGCACAAGCCTTGCTTTCCCATTTTGAAAGCTCCGTTCATGCTGCCCTGAAGCTACCTAAATAACAGTTTTAGGACGTGTCTTTAGTCTCTGTAGGCAGGGCTCTGGGAAGGGATCGAGTCTTCACTACATCAACAGCGTGCTTTCATAGCCTGGGTGGGAGCTTTTCCTGAGATGCTCTAGAGCTGAAAGGATACTTGACGTGAGTCCTTTCCTCAAGGTAAAGCCTTGAATAGCCCTGCCGAATCTAAGCTTCGAGCAGTCGCCTTGAGGCCTTAGTTTTAGGTCTGTTTTCTTTTAAGGTTAGTAAGCTTTTCAAGACACCGAGGACCTCGCGTGGGCACCCTATTCCCTGCAAGAACACCGAGTACCGGCAGGCTCCACTGGGCTGCTAAGAAGCATCCAGGCCCGGAAACCTTTCCCAGTCACTCTGTGTATGCTGAGTGGAGGGCAACACAGTGCACTCTTCCTTGGGAGAGGTGGATTTCCTCATCACTCCAACAGCTCCAGGAAATGTGTTCTCTCACGTCCTACATGTCATGCAAATCTGCCTCATTGCCCTAGGCTGAGCGGCACTGAGAAACCCAAACTGCTTCGCATTCCTCCTACAAATTCATACCATAAGACCGCATACTTACAGGAGAAAGTTGGCCTGCGCTCCTGCTGTAACCAAAGCACAGTTCTTCCTCTTACACTGCAAGGTTTTAGAAGAAGCTAAGCCCGATAGCCTCCCTAGAGCGCTCCTTGGGAGAGGCGGCTGGCTACACGCAGAACTCCGTGCCAAATAAACTTTATTCAAGGAAGGGACCAGTGTGTAACTAGAGTGTATATTTACTTGGTAGAAATCACAAGGAGGTAGGCTGCGTGTTCGCTGGAAGTGGGGACCTTATGGCACAAGACTTGCTTTCCCATTTTGAAAGCTCCATTCATGCTACCCTGAAGCTCCCTAAAAAACAGTTTACGATGGGTCTTTAGTCACTGTAGGCAGGGCTCTGGGAAGGGAACGAGTGTTCTCTACATCAACAGGGTGCTTTCATAGCCTGGGTGAGAGCTTCTCCTGAGACGCTCTAGAGCTAAAAGGAAACTTGACGTGAGTCCTTTCCTCAAGGTAAAGCCTTGCCTAGCCCTGCCGAAGCTAAGCTTGGAGCAGTTGCCTTGAGGCATTAGTTTCAGGTCTGCTTTCTTTTAATGTTAGTACGCTTTTCAAGACACCGAGGACCTCTCGTGGGCAACCTATTGGCTTCAAGAACATCGCGTAACGGCAGGCTCCACTGGGCTGGTAAGAAATATCCAGGGCTGGAAAACTTTCCAAGTAACTCTGTGTATGCTGAGTGTAGGGCAACACTGCACTCTTCCTTGGGAGAGCTAGATTTCCTAAGCACTCCAACAGCTCCAGGAAATCTGTTCTCTCACGTCCTACATATCATGCAATCTGCCTCATTGCCCTACGCTGAGCGGCACTGAGAAACCAAAACTGCTTTGCCTTCCTTCTACAAAGTCATACCTTAAGACACCATCCTTACAGGAGAATGTAGGCTTGCGTTCCTGCTGCAACCAAAGCACAGTTCTTCCTCTTACACTGCAGGGTTTTAGAAGAAGCTAAGCCCAATAGCTTAACTAGAGCGCTCCTTGGGGGAGGCGGTTGGCTACACGCAGAACTCCGTGCCAAATAAACTTTATTCAAGGAAGGGACCAGTGTGTAGCTAGAGTGTATATTTACTTGGTAGAAATCACAAGGAGGTAGGCTGCGTTTTCGCTGGATACGGGGACCTTATGGCACAAGCCTTGCTTTCCCATTTTGAAAGCTCCATTCATGCTGCCCTGAAGCTACCTAAATAACAGTTTTAGGACGTGTCTTTAGTCTCTGGAGGCAGGGCTCTGGGAAGGCAACGAGTCTTCACTACATCAACAGCGTGCTTTCATAGCCTGGGTGAGAGCTTCTCCTGAGACGCTCTAGAGCTGAAAGGATACTTGACGTGAGTCCTTTCCTCAAGGTAAAGCTTTTTTTTTTTTTTTTAAATGTTACTTTTTAATTTATTTATTTATTATTTATTTTTGGTTGTGTTGGGTCCTCGCTTCTGTGCGTGGGCCCTCTCTAGTTGCGGCAAGTGGGGGCCACTCTTCATCGCGGTGCGCGGGCCTCATTATCGCGGCCTCTCTTGTTGCGGAGCACAGGCTCCAGACGCGCAGGCTCAGTAATTGTGGCTCACGGGCCCAGCTGCTCCGCGGCACGCGGGATCCTCCCAGACAAGGGCTTGAACCCGTGTCCCCTGCATTGGCAGGCAGATTCCCAACCACTGCGCCACCAGGGAAGCCCCAAGGTAAAGCTTTGACTAGCCCTGCCGAAGCTCAGCTTGGAGCAGTCGCCTTGAGGCCTTAGTTTCAGGTCTGTTTTCTTTTAAGGTTAGTAAGCTTTTCAAGACACCGAGGACCTCGCGTGGGCACCTATTCCCTGCAAGAACACCGAGTACCGGGAGGTTCCACTGCGCTGCTAAGAAACATCCAGGCCCGGAAACCTTTCCCAGTCACTCTGTGTATGCTGACTGCAGGGCAACACACTGCACACTTCCCTGGGAGAGCTGGCTTTCCTCAGCACTCCAACAGCTCCAGGAAATGTGTTCTCTCACCTCCTAAATGTCATGCAAATCTGCCTCATTGCCCTAGGCTGAGCAGCACTGAGAAACCCAAACTGCTTCTCATTCCTCCTGCAAAGTCATACCTTAACACTCCATCCTTACAGAGGAATGTCGGCCTGCATTCCTGCTGTAACCAAAGTACAATTCTTCCTATTACAGGGCAGGGTTTTAGAAGAAGCTAAGCCCAATAGCTTAACTAGAGCGCTCCTTGGGGGAGGCGGTTGGCTACACGCAGAACTTCGTGCCAAATAAACTTTATTCAAGGAAGGGACCAGTGTGTAGCTAGAGTGTATATTTACTTGGTAGAAATCACAAGGAGGTAGGCTGCGTTTTCGCTGGATACGGGGACCTTGTGGCACAAGCCTTGCTTTCCCATTTTGAAAGCTCCGTTCATGCTGCCCTGAAGCTACCTAAATAACAGTTTTAGGACGTGTCTTTAGTCTCTGTAGGCAGGGCTCTGGGAAGGGAACGAGTCTTCACTACATAAACAGCGTGCTTTCATAGCCTGGGTGGGAGCTTTTCCTGAGATGCTCTAGAGCTGAAAGGATACTTGACGTGAGTCCTTTCCTAAGGTAAAGCCTTGAATAGCCCTGCTGAATCTGAACTTCGAGCAGTCGCCTTGAGGCCTTAGTTTCAGGTCTGCTTTCTTTTAAGGTTAGTAAGCTTTTCAAGACACCGGGGACCTCGCGTGGGCACCCTATTCCCTGCAAGAACACCGAGTACCGGCAGGCTCCACAGGGCTCCTAAGAAACATCCAGGCCCGGAAACCTTTCCCAGTCACTCTGTGTATGCTGAGTGGAGGGCAACACACTGCAGTCTTCCTTGGGAGAGCTAGATTTCCTCAGCACTGCAACAGCTCCAGGAAATGTGTTCTCTCACGTCCTACATGTCATGCAAATCTGCCTCATTGCCCTAGGCTGAGCGGCACTGAGAAACCCAAACTGCTTCCCATTCCTCCTGCAAAGTCATACCTTAACACCCCATCCTTACAGGAGAAAGTCGGCCTGCGTTCCTGCTGTAACCAAAGTACAGTTCTTCCTATTACAAGGCAGGATTTTAGAAGAAGCTAAGCCCAATAGCTTAACTAGAGTGCTCCTTGGGGGAGGCGGTTGCCTTCACGCAGAACTCCTTGCCAAATAAACTTTATTCAAGGAAGGGACCTGTGTGTAGCTAGAGTGTATATTTACTTGGTAGAAATCACAAGGATGTAGGCTGCGTTTTCGCTGCATACGGCGACCTTATGACACAAGACTTGCTTTCCCATTTTGAAAGCTCCATTCATGCTGGCCTGAAGCTACCTAAATAACATTTTTAGGACGTGTCTTTAGTCTCTGTTGGCAGGGCTCTTGAAGGGAACGAGTCTTCACTACATCAACAGCGTGCTTTCATAGCCTGGGTGGGAGCTTCTCCTGAGATGCTCTAGAGCTGAAAGGATAGTTGACGTGAGTCCTTTCCTCAAGGTAAAGCCTTGAATAGCCCTGCCGAATCTCAGCTTCGAGCAGTCGCCTTGAGTCCTTAGTTTCAGGTCTGTTTTCTTTTAAGGTTAGTAAGCTTTTCAAGACACCGAGGACCTCGCGTGGGCACCCTAATCCCTGCAAGAACACCGAGTACCGGCAGGCTCCACTGGGCTGCTAAGAAACATCCAGGCCCGAAAACCTTTCCCAGTCACTCTGTGTATGCTGAGTGCAGGGCAACACACTGCACTCTTCCTTGGGAGAGCTGCATTTCCTCAGCACTCCAACAGCTCCAGGTAATGTGTTCCCTCACAACCTACAGGTCATGCAAATCTGCCTCATTGCCCTAGGCTGAGCGGCACTGAGAAACCCAAACTGCTTCGCATTCCTCCTACACAGTCATACCATAAGACCGCATCCTTACAGGAGAAAGTCGGCTGGCGTTCCTGCTGTAACCAAGGCACAGTTCTTCCTCTTACACTGCAGTGTTTTAGAAGAAGCTAAGCCCGATAGCCTACCTAGAGCGCTCCTTGGGGGAGGCGCCTGGCTACACGCAGAACTCCGTGCCAAATAAACTTTATTCAAGGAAGGGACCAGTGTGTATCTAGAGTGTATATTTACTTGGTAGAAATCACAAGGAGGTAGGCTGCGTGTTCGCTGGAAGCGGGGACCTTATGGCACAAGTCTTGCTTTCCCATTTTGAAAGCTCCATTCATGCTCTTCTGAAGCTAACTAAATAACAGTTTTAGGACGTGCTTTTAGTCACTGTAGGCAGGGCTCTGGGAAGGGAACGAGTGTTCTCTCCATCAACAGGGTGCTTTCATAGCCGGGGTGGGAGCTTCTCCAGAGACGCTCTAGAGCTAAAAGGAAACTTGACGTGAGTCCTTTCCTCAAGGTAAAGCCTTGAATAGCCTTGCCGAAGCTAAGCTTGGAGCAGTTGCCTTGAGGCATTAGTTTCAGGTCTGCTTTCTTTTAATGTTAGCACGCTTTTCAAGACACCGAGGACCTCTCGTGGGCAACCTATTGGCTTCAAGAACATCGCGTAACGGCAGGCTCCACTGGGCTGGTAAGAAATATCCAGGGCTGGAAATCTTTCCAAGTAACTCTGTGTATCCTGAGTGTAGGGCAACACACTGCACTCTTCCTTGGGAGAGCTAGATTTCCTAAGCACTCCAACAGCTCCAGGAAATCTATTCTCTCACGTCCTACATATCATGCAATCTGCCTCATTGCCCTAGGCTGAGCGGCACTGAGAAACCAAAACTGCTTTGCCTTCCTTCTACAAAGTCATACCTTAAGACACCATCCTTACAGGAGAATGTAGGCTTGCGTTCCTGCTGCAACCAAAGCACAGTTCTTCCTCTTATATTGCAGGGTTTTAGAAGAGGCTAAGCCCCGAAAGCGTACCTAGAGCGTTCCTTGGGAGAAACAGTGGGATACACGCAGAACTCCGTGCCAAATAAACTTTATTCAAGGAAGGGACCAGTGTGTAGCTAGAGTGCATATTTGCTTGGTAGAAATCACAAGGAGGTAGGCTGCGTTTTCCCTGGAAACAGGGACTTGATGGCACAAGCCTTGCTTTCCCATTTTGAAAGCTCCATTCATGCTGCCCTGAAGCTAACTAAATAACAGTTTTAGGACGTGTCTTTAGTCTCTGTAGGCAGGGCTCTGGGAAGGGAACGAGTCTTCACTACATCAACAGCGTGCTTTCATAGCCTGGGTGGGAGCTTCTCCTGAGATGCTCTAGAGCTGAAAGGATACTTGACGTGAGTCCTTTCCTCAAGGTAGAGCCTTGAATAGCCCTGCCGAATCTCAGATTCGAGCAGGCGCCTTGAGGCCTTAGATTCAGGTCTGTATTCTTTTAAAATTAGTAAGCTTTTCAAGACACCGAGGACCTCGCGTGGGCAACCTATTCCCTGCAGGAACACCGAGTACCGTCAGGCTCCACTGGGCTCCTAAGAAACTTCCAGGCCCGGAAAACTTTCCCAGTCACTCTGTGTATGCTGAGTGCAGGGCAACACACTGCACACTTCCTTGGGAGAGCTGGCTTTCCTCAGCACTCCAACAGCTCCAGGAAATGTGTCCTCTCACGTCCTACATGTCATGCAAATCTGCCTCATTGCCCTAGGCTGAGCGGCACAGAGAAACCCAAACTGCTTCGCATTCCTCCTACACAGTCATACCATAAGACCGAATCCTTACAGGAGAAAGTCGGCTGGCATTCCTGCTGTAACTAAAGCACAGTTCTTCCTCTTACACTGCAGGGTTTTAGAAGAAGCTAAGCCCGATAGCCTACCTAGAGCGCTCCTTGGGGGAGGCGGCTGGCTACACGCAGAACTCCGTGCCAAATAAACTTTATTCAAGGAAGGGACCAGTGTGTACCTAGGGTGTATATTTACTTGGTAGAAATCAAAAGGAGGTAGGCTGCGTGTTCGCTGGAAGCGGGGACCTTATGGCACAAGACTAGCTTTCCCATTTTGAAAGCTCCGTTCATGCTGCCCTGAAGGTAACTAAATAACAGTTTTAGGACGTGTCTTTAGTCTCTGTAGGCAGGGCTCTGGGAAGGGAACGAGTCTTCACTACATCAACAGCGTGCTTTCATAGCCTGGGTGGGAGCTTCTCCTGAGATGCACTAGAGCTGAAAGGATACTTGACGGGAGTCCTTTCCTCAAGGTAAAGCCTTGAATAGCCCTGCCGAATCTAAGCTTCGAGCAGTCACCTTGAGGCCTTAGTTTCAGGTCTGTTTTCTTTTAAGGTTAGTAAGCTTTTCAAGACACCGAGGACCTCGCGTGGGCACCCTATTCCCTGCAAGAACACCGAGTACCGGCAGGCTCCACTGGGCTGCTAAGAAACATCCAGGCCCGGAAACCTTTCCCAGTCACTCTGTGTATGCTGAGTGGAGGGCAACACACTGCACTCTTCCTTGGGAGAGCTGGATTTCCTCAGCACTCCAACAGCTCCAGGAAATGTGTTCTCTCACAACCTCCATGTCATGCAAATCTGCCTCATTGCCCTAGGCTGAGCGGCACTGAGAAACCCAAACTGCTTCGCATTCCTCCTACACAGTCATACCATAAGACCGCATCCTTACAGGAGAAAGTCGGCTGTTGTTCCTGCTGTAACCAAAGCACAGTTCTTCCTCTTACACTGCAGGGTTTTAGAAGAAGCTAAGCCCGATAGCCTACCTAGAGCGTTCCTTGGGGGAGGCGACAGGCTACACGCAGAACTCCGTGCCAAATAAACTTTATTCAAGGAAGGGACCAGTGTGTAGCTAGAGTGTATATTTACTTGGTAGAAATCACAAGGAGGTAGGCTGCGTGTTCGCTGGATACCGGGACCTTATGGCACAAGCCTTGCTTTCCCATTTTGAAAGTTCCGTTCATGCTGCCCTGAAGCTACCTAAATAACAGTTTACGACGTGTCTTTACTCACTGTAGGCAGGGCTCTGGGAAGGGAACGAGTGTTCTCTACATCAACAGGGTTCTTTCATAGCCTGGGTGAGAGCTTCTCCTGAGACGCTCTAGAGCTAAAAGGAAACTTGACGTGAGTCCTTTCCTCAAGGTAAAGCCTTGAATAGCCCTGCCGAAGCTAAGCTTGGAGCAGTTGCCTTGATGCATTAGTTTCAGGTCTGCTTTCTTTTAACGTTAGTACGCTTTTCAAGACACCGAGGACCTCTCGTGGGCAACCTATTGGCTTCAAGAGCATCGCGGAACGGCAGGCTCCACTGGGCTGGTAAGAAATATCCAGGGCTGGAAAACTTTCCAAGTAACTCTGTGTATGCTGAGTGTAGGGCAACACACTGCACTCTTCCTTGGGAGAGCTAGATTTCCTAAGCACTCCAACAGCTCCAGGAAATCTGTTCTCTCACGTCCTACATATCATGCAATCTGCCTCATTGCCCTAGGCTGAGCGTCACTGAGAAACCAAAACTGCTTTGCCTTCCTTCTACAAAGTCATACCTTAAGACACCATCCTTACAGGAGAATGTAGGCTTGCGTTCCTGCTGCAACCAAAGCACAGTTCTTCCTCTTATATTGCAGGGTTTTAGAAGAGGCTAAGCCCCGAAAGCGTACCTAGAGCGTTCTTTGGGACAAACAGTGAGATACACGTAGAACTCCGTGCCAAGAAATCGTTATACATGGAAGGGACCACTGTGTAGCTAGAGTGCATATTTACTTGGTAGAAATCACAAGGAGGTAGACTGCGTTTTCCCTGGAAACAGGGACTTGATGGCACAAGAACTGCTTTCCCATTTTGAAAGCTCCATTCATGCTGCCTTCAAGCTACCTAAACAACAGTCTTTGGGACGGGTCTCTGGTCATTGTAGGCAGCATCCTGGGAAGGGAACGAGTGTTCTCTACATCAACAGGGTGCTTTCATAGCCTGGGGGGGAGCTTCTCCTGAGACGCTCTAGAGCTGAAAGGATACTTGACGTGAGTCCTTAATTCAAGGTAAAGCCTTGACTAGCCCTGCCGAAGCTCAGCTTGGAGCAGTTGCCTTGAGGCCTTAGTTTCAGGTCTGTTTTCTTTTAAGGTTAGTAAGCTTTTCAAGACACCGAGGACCTCGCGTGGGCACCCTATTCCCTGCAAGAACACCGAGTACCGGCAGGCTCCACTGGGCTGCTAAGAAACATCCAGGCCCGGAAACCTTTCCCAGTCACTCTGTGTATGCTGAGTGGAGGGCAACACACTGCAGTCTTCCTTGGGAGAGCTAGATTTCCTCAGCACTCCAACAGCTCCAGGAAATGTGTTCTCTCACGTCCTACATGTCATGCAAATCTGCCTCATTGCCCTAGGCTGAGCGGCACTGAGAAACCCAAACTGCTTCTCATTCCTCCTGCAAAGTCATACCTTAACACCCCATCCTTACAGAGGAATGTCGGCCTGCATTCCTGCTGTAACCAAACTACAGTTCTTCCTATTACAGGGCAGGGTTTTAGAAGAAGCTAAGCCCAATAGCTTAACTAGAGCGCTCCTTGGGGGAGGCAGTTGGCTACACGCAGAACTCCGTGCCAAATAAAGTTTATTCAAGGAAGGGACCAGTGTGTAGCTAGAGTGTACATTTACTTGGTAGAAATCACAAGGAGCTACGCTGCGTTTTCGCTGGATACGGGGACCTTGTGGCACAAGCCTTGCTTTCCCATTTTGAAAGCTCCGTTCATGCTGCCCTGAAGCTACCTAAATAACAGTTTTAGGACGTGTCTTTAGTCTCTGTAGGCAGGGCTCTGGGAAGGGAACGAGTCTTCACTACATCAACAGCGTGCTTTCATAGCCTGGGTGGGAGCTTTTCCTGAGATGCTCTAGAGCTGAAAGGATACTTGACGTGAGTCCTTTCCTCAAGGTAAAGCCTTGCATAGCCCTGCTGAATCTGAACTTCGAGCAGTTGCCTTGAGGCCTTAGTTTCAGGTCTGCTTTCTTTTAAGGTTAGTAAGCTTTTCAAGACACCGGGGACCTCGCGTGGGCACCCTATTCCCTGCAAGAACACCAAGTACCGGCAGGCTCCACTGGGCTGCTAAGAAGCATCCAGGCCCGAAAACCTTTCCCAGTCACTCTGTGTATGCTGAGTGCAGGGCAACACACTGCACTCTTCCTTGGGAGAGCTGCATTTCCTCAGCACTCCAACAGCTCCAGGTAATGTGTTCCCTCACAACCTACAGGTGATGCAAATCTGCCTCATTGCCCTAGGCTGAGCGGCACTGAGAAACCCAAACTGCTTCGCATTCCTCCTACACAGTCATACCATAAGACCGCATCCTTACAGGAGAAAGTCGGCTGGCGTTCCTGCTGTAACCAAGGCACAGTTCTTCCTCTTACACTGCAGTGTTTTAGAAGAAGCTAAGCCCGATAGCCTACCGAGAGCGCTCCTTGGGGGAGGCGGCTGGCTACACGCAGAACTCCATGCCAAATAAACTTTATTCAAGGAAGGGACCAGTGTGTATCTAGAGTGTATATTTACTTGGTAGAAATCACAAGGAGGTAGGCTGCGTGTTCGCTGGAAGCGGGGACCTTATGGCACAAGTCTTGCTTTCCCATTTTGAAAGCTCCATTCATGCTCTTCTGAAGCTAACTAAATAACAGTTTTAGGACGTGCTTTTAGTCACTGTAGGCAGGGCTCTGGGAAGGGAACGAGTGTTCTCTCCATCAACAGGGTGCTTTCATAGCCGGGGTGGGAGCTTCTCCAGAGACGCTCTAGAGCTAAAAGGAAACTTGACGTGAGTCCTTTCCTCAAGGTAAAGCCTTGAATAGCCCTGCCGAAGCTAAGCTTCGAGCAGTTGCCTTGAGGCATTAGTTTCAGGTCTGCTTTCTTTTAACGTTAGCACGCTTTTCAAGACACCGAGGACCTCTCGTGGGCAACCTATTGGCTTCAAGAACATCGCGTAACGGCAGGCTCCATTGGGCTGGTAAGAAATATCCAGGGCTGGAAATCTTTCCAAGTAACTCTGTGTATCCTGAGTGTAGGGCAACACACTGCACTCTTCCTTGGGAGAGCTAGATTTCCTAAGCACTCCAACAGCTCCAGGAAATCTATTCTCTCACGTCCTACATATCATGCAATCTGCCTCATTGCCCTAGGCTGAGCGGCACTGAGAAACCAAAACTGCTTTGCCTTCCTTCTACAAAGTCATACCTTAAGACACCATCCTTACAGGAGAATGTAGGCTTGCGTTCCTGCTGCAACCAAAGCACAGTTCTTCCTCTTATATTGCAGTGTTTTAGAAGAGGCTAAGCCCCGAAAGCGTACCTAGAGCGTTCTGTGGGACAAACAGTGAGATACACGTAGAACTCCGTGCCAAGAAATCGTTATACATGGAAGGGACCACTGTGTAGCTAGAGTGCATATTTACTTGGTAGAAATCACAAGGAGGTAGACTGCGTTTTCCCTGGAAACAGGGACTTGATGGCACAAGAACTGCTTTCCCATTTTGAAAGCTGCATTCATGCTGCCTTCAAGCTACCTAAACAACAGTCTTTGGGACGGGTCTCTGGTCATTGTAGGCAGCATCCTGGGAAGGGAACGAGTGTTCTCTACATCAACAGGGTGCTTTCATAGCCTGGGGGGGAGCTTCTCCTGAGACGCTCTAGAGCTGAAAGGATACTTGACGTGAGTCCTTAATTCAAGGTAAAGCCTTGACTAGCCCTGCCGAAGCTCAGCTTGGAGCAGTTGCCTTGAGGCCTTAGTTTCAGGTCTGTTTTCTTTTAAGGTTAGTAAGCTTTTCAAGACACCGAGGACCTCGCGTGGGCACCCTATTCCCTGCAAGAACACCGAGTACCGGCAGGCTCCACTGGGCTGCTAAGAAACATCCAGGCCCGGAAACCTTTCCCAGTCACTCTGTGTATGCTGAGTGGAGGGCAACACACTGCAGTCTTCCTTGGGAGAGCTAGATTTCCTCAGCACTCCAACAGCTCCAGGAAATGTGTTCTCTCACGTCCTACATGTCATGCAAATCTGCCTCATTGCCCTAGGCTGAGCGGCACTGAGAAACCCAAACTGCTTCTCATTCCTCCTGCAAAGTCATACCTTAACACCCCATCCTTACAGAGGAATGTCGGCCTGCATTCCTGCTGTAACCAAACTACAGTTCTTCCTATTACAGGGCAGGGTTTTAGAAGAAGCTAAGCCCAATAGCTTAACTAGAGCGCTCCTTGGGGGAGGCAGTTGGCTACACGCAGAACTCCGTGCCAAATAAAGTTTATTCAAGGAAGGGACCAGTGTGTAGCTAGAGTGTACATTTACTTGGTAGAAATCACAAGGAGCTACGCTGCGTTTTCGCTGGATACGGGGACCTTGTGGCACAAGCCTTGCTTTCCCATTTTGAAAGCTCCGTTCATGCTGCCCTGAAGCTACCTAAATAACAGTTTTAGGACGTGTCTTTAGTCTCTGTAGGCAGGGCTCTGGGAAGGGAACGAGTCTTCACTACATCAACAGCGTGCTTTCATAGCCTGGGTGGGAGCTTTTCCTGAGATGCTCTAGAGCTGAAAGGATACTTGACGTGAGTCCTTTCCTCAAGGTAAAGCCTTGAATAGCCCTGCTGAATCTGAACTTCGAGCAGTTGCCTTGAGGCCTTAGTTTCAGGTCTGCTTTCTTTTAAGGTTAGTAAGCTTTTCAAGACACCGGGGACCTCGCGTGGGCACCCTATTCCCTGCAAGAACACCAAGTACCGGCAGGCTCCACTGGGCTGCTAAGAAGCATCCAGGCCCGAAAACCTTTCCCAGTCACTCTGTGTATGCTGAGTGCAGGGCAACACACTGCACTCTTCCTTGGGAGAGCTGCATTTCCTCAGCACTCCAACAGCTCCAGGTAATGTGTTCCCTCACAACCTACAGGTCATGCAAATCTGCCTCATTGCCCTAGGCTGAGCGGCACTGAGAAACCCAAACTGCTTCGCATTCCTCCTACACAGTCATACCATAAGACCGCATCCTTACAGGAGAAAGTCGGCTGGCGTTCCTGCTGTAACCAAGGCACAGTTCTTCCTCTTACACTGCAGTGTTTTAGAAGAAGCTAAGCCCGATAGCCTACCGAGAGCGCTCCTTGGGGGAGGCGGCTGGCTACACGCAGAACTCCATGCCAAATAAACTTTATTCAAGGAAGGGACCAGTGTGTATCTAGAGTGTATATTTACTTGGTAGAAATCACAAGGAGGTAGGCTGCGTGTTCGCTGGAAGCGGGGACCTTATGGCACAAGTCTTGCTTTCCCATTTTGAAAGCTCCATTCATGCTCTTCTGAAGCTAACTAAATAACAGTTTTAGGACGTGCTTTTAGTCACTGTAGGCAGGGCTCTGGGAAGGGAACGAGTGTTCTCTCCATCAACAGGGTGCTTTCATAGCCGGGGTGGGAGCTTCTCCAGAGACGCTCTAGAGCTAAAAGGAAACTTGACGTGAGTCCTTTCCTCAAGGTAAAGCCTTGAATAGCCCTGCCGAAGCTTAGCTTCGAGCAGTTGCCTTGAGGCATTAGTTTCAGGTCTGCTTTCTTTTAACGTTAGCACGCTTTTCAAGACACCGAGGACCTCTCGTGGGCAACCTATTGGCTTCAAGAACATCGCGTAACGGCAGGCTCCATTGGGCTGGTAAGAAATATCCAGGGCTGGAAAACTTTCCAAGTAACTCTGTGTATGCTGAGTGTAGGGCAACACACTGCACTCTTCCTTGGGAGAGCTAGATTTCCTAAGCACTCCAACAGCTCCAGGAAATCTATTCTCTCACGTCCTACATATCATGCAATCTGCCTCATTGCCCTAGGCTGAGCGGCACTGAGAAACCAAAACTGCTTTGCCTTCCTTCTACAAAGTCATACCTTAAGACACCATCCTTACAGGAGAATGTAGGCTTGCGTTCCTGCTGCAACCAAAGCACAGTTCTTCCTCTTATATTGCAGGGTTTTAGAAGAGGCTAAGCCCCGAAAGCGTACCTAGAGCGTTCTGTGGGACAAACAGTGAGATACACGTAGAACTCCGTGCCAAGAAATCGTTATACATGGAAGGGACCACTGTGTAGCTAGAGTGCATATTTACTTGGTAGAAATCACAAGGAGGTAGACTGCGTTTTCCCTGGAAACAGGGACTTGATGGCACAAGAACTGCTTTCCCATTTTGAAAGCTCCATTCATGCTGCCTTCAAGCTACCTAAACAACAGTCTTTGGGACGGGTCTCTGGTCATTGTAGGCAGCATCCTGGGAAGGGAACGAGTGTTCTCTACATCAACAGGGTGCTTTCATAGCCTGGGGGGGAGCTTCTCCTGAGACGCTCTAGAGCTGAAAGGATACTTGACGTGAGTCCTTAATTCAAGGTAAAGCCTTGACTAGCCCTGCCGAAGCTCAGCTTGGAGCAGTTGCCTTGAGGCCTTAGTTTCAGGTCTGTTTTCTTTTAAGGTTAGTAAGCTTTTCAAGACACCGAGGACCTCGCGTGGGCACCCTATTCCCTGCAAGAACACCGAGTACCGGCAGGCTCCACTGGGCTGCTAAGAAACATCCAGGCCCGGAAACCTTTCCCAGTCACTCTGTGTATGCTGAGTGGAGGGCAACACACTGCAGTCTTCCTTGGGAGAGCTAGATTTCCTCAGCACTCCAACAGCTCCAGGAAATGTGTTCTCTCACGTCCTACATGTCATGCAAATCTGCCTCATTGCCCTAGGCTGAGCGGCACTGAGAAACCCAAACTGCTTCTCATTCCTCCTGCAAAGTCATACCTTAACACCCCATCCTTACAGAGGAATGTCGGCCTGCATTCCTGCTGTAACCAAACTACAGTTCTTCCTATTACAGGGCAGGGTTTTAGAAGAAGCTAAGCCCAATAGCTTAACTAGAGCGCTCCTTGGGGGAGGCAGTTGGCTACACGCAGAACTCCGTGCCAAATAAAGTTTATTCAAGGAAGGGACCAGTGTGTAGCTAGAGTGTACATTTACTTGGTAGAAATCACAAGGAGCTACGCTGCGTTTTCGCTGGATACGGGGACCTTGTGGCACAAGCCTTGCTTTCCCATTTTGAAAGCTCCGTTCATGCTGCCCTGAAGCTACCTAAATAACAGTTTTAGGACGTGTCTTTAGTCTCTGTAGGCAGGGCTCTGGGAAGGGAACGAGTCTTCACTACATCAACAGCGTGCTTTCATAGCCTGGGTGGGAGCTTTTCCTGAGATGCTCTAGAGCTGAAAGGATACTTGACGTGAGTCCTTTCCTCAAGGTAAAGCCTTGAATAGCCCTGCTGAATCTGAACTTCGAGCAGTTGCCTTGAGGCCTTAGTTTCAGGTCTGCTTTCTTTTAAGGTTAGTAAGCTTTTCAAGACACCGGGGACCTCGCGTGGGCACCCTATTCCCTGCAAGAACACCAAGTACCGGCAGGCTCCACTGGGCTGCTAAGAAGCATCCAGGCCCGAAAACCTTTCCCAGTCACTCTGTGTATGCTGAGTGCAGGGCAACACACTGCACTCTTCCTTGGGAGAGCTGCATTTCCTCAGCACTCCAACAGCTCCAGGTAATGTGTTCCCTCACAACCTACAGGTCATGCAAATCTGCCTCATTGCCCTAGGCTGAGCGGCACTGAGAAACCCAAACTGCTTCGCATTCCTCCTACACAGTCATACCATAAGACCGCATCCTTACAGGAGAAAGTCGGCTGGCGTTCCTGCTGTAACCAAGGCACAGTTCTTCCTCTTACACTGCAGTGTTTTAGAAGAAGCTAAGCCCGATAGCCTACCGAGAGCGCTCCTTGGGGGAGGCGGCTGGCTACACGCAGAACTCCATGCCAAATAAACTTTATTCAAGGAAGGGACCAGTGTGTATCTAGAGTGTATATTTACTTGGTAGAAATCACAAGGAGGTAGGCTGCGTGTTCGCTGGAAGCGGGGACCTTATGGCACAAGTCTTGCTTTCCCATTTTGAAAGCTCCATTCATGCTCTTCTGAAGCTAACTAAATAACAGTTTTAGGACGTGCTTTTAGTCACTGTAGGCAGGGCTCTGGGAAGGGAACGAGTGTTCTCTCCATCAACAGGGTGCTTTCATAGCCGGGGTGGGAGCTTCTCCAGAGACGCTCTAGAGCTAAAAGGAAACTTGACGTGAGTCCTTTCCTCAAGGTAAAGCCTTGAATAGCCCTGCCGAAGCTTAGCTTCGAGCAGTTGCCTTGAGGCATTAGTTTCAGGTCTGCTTTCTTTTAACGTTAGCACGCTTTTCAAGACACCGAGGACCTCTCGTGGGCAACCTATTGGCTTCAAGAACATCGCGTAACGGCAGGCTCCATTGGGCTGGTAAGAAATATCCAGGGCTGGAAATCTTTCCAAGTAACTCTGTGTATCCTGAGTGTAGGGCAACACACTGCACTCTTCCTTGGGAGAGCTAGATTTCCTAAGCACTCCAACAGCTCCAGGAAATCTATTCTCTCACGTCCTACATATCATGCAATCTGCCTCATTGCCCTAGGCTGAGCGGCACTGAGAAACCAAAACTGCTTTGCCTTCCTTCTACAAAGTCATACCTTAAGACACCATCCTTACAGGAGAATGTAGGCTTGCGTTCCTGCTGCAACCAAAGCACAGTTCTTCCTCTTATATTGCAGGGTTTTAGAAGAGGCTAAGCCCCGAAAGCGTACCTAGAGCGTTCTTTGGGACAAACAGTGAGATACACGTAGAACTCCGTGCCAAGAAATCGTTATACATGGAAGGGACCACTGTGTAGCTAGAGTGCATATTTACTTGGTAGAAATCACAAGGAGGTAGACTGCGTTTTCCCTGGAAACAGGGACTTGATGGCACAAGAACTGCTTTCCCATTTTGAAAGCTCCATTCATGCTGCCTTCAAGCTACCTAAACAACAGTCTTTGGGACGGGTCTCTGGTCATTGTAGGCAGCATCCTGGGAAGGGAACGAGTGTTCTCTACATCAACAGGGTGCTTTCATAGCCTGGGGGGGAGCTTCTCCTGAGACGCTCTAGAGCTGAAAGGATACTTGACGTGAGTCCTTAATTCAAGGTAAAGCCTTGACTAGCCCTGCCGAAGCTCAGCTTGGAGCAGTTGCCTTGAGGCCTTAGTTTCAGGTCTGTTTTCTTTTAAGGTTAGTAAGCTTTTCAAGACACCGAGGACCTCGCGTGGGCACCCTATTCCCTGCAAGAACACCGAGTACCGGCAGGCTCCACTGGGCTGCTAAGAAACATCCAGGCCCGAAAACCTTTCCCAGTCACTCTGTGTATGCTGAGTGCAGGGCAACACACTGCACTCTTCCTTGGGAGAGCTGCATTTCCTCAGCACTCCAACAGCTCCAGGTAATGTGTTCCCTCACAACCTACAGGTCATGCAAATCTGCCTCATTGCCCTAGGCTGAGCGGCACTGAGAAACCCAAACTGCTTCGCATTCCTCCTACACAGTCATACCATAAGACCGCATCCTTACAGGAGAAAGTCGGCTGGCGTTCCTGCTGTAACCAAGGCACAGTTCTTCCTCTTACACTGCAGTGTTTTAGAAGAAGCTAAGCCCGATAGCCTACCTAGAGCGCTCCTTGGGGGAGGCGCCTGGCTACACGCAGAACTCCGTGCCAAATAAACTTTATTCAAGGAAGGGACCAGTGTGTATCTAGAGTGTATATTTACTTGGTAGAAATCACAAGGAGGTAGGCTGCGTGTTCGCTGGAAGCGGGGACCTTATGGCACAAGTCTTGCTTTCCCATTTTGAAAGCTCCATTCATGCTCTTCTGAAGCTAACTAAATAACAGTTTTAGGACGTGCTTTTAGTCACTGTAGGCAGGGCTCTGTGAAGGGAACGAGTGTTCTCTCCATCAACAGGGTGCTTTCATAGCCGGGGTGGGAGCTTCTCCAGAGACGCTCTAGAGCTAAAAGGAAACTTGACGTGAGTCCTTTCCTCAAGGTAAAGCCTTGAATAGCCTTGCCGAAGCTAAGCTTGGAGCAGTTGCCTTGAGGCATTAGTTTCAGGTCTGCTTTCTTTTAATGTTAGCACGCTTTTCAAGACACCGAGTACCTCTCGTGGGCAACCTATTGGCTTCAAGAACATCGCGTAACGGCAGGCTCCACTGGGCTGGTAAGAAATATCCAGGGCTGGAAATCTTTCCAAGTAACTCTGTGTATCCTGAGTGTAGGGCAACACACTGCACTCTTCCTTGGGAGAGCTAGATTTCCTAAGCACTCCAACAGCTCCAGGAAATCTATTCTCTCACGTCCTACATATCATGCAATCTGCCTCATTGCCCTAGGCTGAGCGGCACTGAGAAACCAAAACTGCTTTGCCTTCCTTCTACAAAGTCATACCTTAAGACACCATCCTTACAGGAGAATGTAGGCTTGCGTTCCTGCTGCAACCAAAGCACAGTTCTTCCTCTTATATTGCAGGGTTTTAGAAGAGGCTAAGCCCCGAAAGCGTACCTAGAGCGTTCCTTGGGAGAAACAGTGGGATACACGCAGAACTCCGTGCCAAGAAAACGTTATACATGGAAGGGACCAGTGTGTAGCTAGAGTGCATATTTGCTTGGTAGAAATCACAAGGAGGTAGGCTGCGTTTTCCCTGGAAACAGGGACTTGATGGCACAAGCCTTGCTTTCCCATTTTGAAAGCTCCATTCATGCTGCCCTGAAGCTAACTAAATAACAGTTTTAGGACGTGTCTTTAGTCTCTGTAGGCAGGGCTCTGGGAAGGGAACGAGTCTTCACTACATCAACAGCGTGCTTTCATAGCCTGGGTGGGAGCTTCTCCTGAGATGCTCTAGAGCTGAAAGGATACTTGACGTGAGTCCTTTCCTCAAGGTAGAGCCTTGAATAGCCCTGCCGAATCTCAGATTCGAGCAGGCGCCTTGAGGCCTTAGATTCAGGTCTGTATTCTTTTAAAATTAGTAAGCTTTTCAAGACACCGAGGACCTCGCGTGGGCACCCTATTCCCTGCAGGAACACCGAGTACCGTCAGGCTCCA
Organism: Balaenoptera acutorostrata; assembly: GCF_949987535.1. Classification (NCBI taxonomy): domain Eukaryota; kingdom Metazoa; phylum Chordata; class Mammalia; order Artiodactyla; family Balaenopteridae; genus Balaenoptera; species Balaenoptera acutorostrata. The sequence continues at coordinate 48,038,533 of NC_080080.1, read as the reverse complement.
CTGGGCTCCTAAGAAACATCCAGGCCCGGAAAACTTTCCCAGTCACTCTGTGTATGCTGAGTGCAGGGCAACACACTGCACACTTCCTTGGGAGAGCTGGCTTTCCTCAGCACTCCAACAGCTGCAGGAAATGTGTCCTCTCACGTCCTACATGTCATGCAAATCTGCCTCATTGCCCTAGGCTGAGCGGCACTGAGAAACCCAAACTGCTTCGCATTCCTCCTACACAGTCATACCATAAGACCGAATCCTTACAGGAGAAAGTCGGCTGGCATTCCTGCTGTAACTAAAGCACAGTTCTTCCTCTTACACTGCAGGGTTTTAGAAGAAGCTAAGCCCGATAGCCTACCTAGAGCGCTCCTTGGGGGAGGCGGCTGGCTACACGCAGAACTCCGTGCCAAATAAACTTTATTCAAGGAAGGGACCAGTGTGTACCTAGGGTGTATATTTACTTGGTAGAAATCAAAAGGAGGTAGGCTGCGTGTTCGCTGGAAGCGGGGACCTTATGGCACAAGACTAGCTTTCCCATTTTGAAAGCTCCGTTCATGCTGCCCTGAAGGTAACTAAATAACAGTTTTAGGACGTGTCTTTAGTCTCTGTAGGCAGGGCTCTGGGAAGGGAACGAGTCTTCACTACATCAACAGCGTGCTTTCATAGCCTGGGTGAGAGCTTCTCCTGAGATGCACTAGAGCTGAAAGGATACTTGACGGGAGTCCTTTCCTCAAGGTAAAGCCTTGAATAGCCCTGCCGAATCTAAGCTTCGAGCAGTCGCCTTGAGGCCTTAGTTTCAGGTCTGTTTTCTTTTAAGGTTAGTAAGCTTTTCAAGACACCGGGGACCTCGCGTGGGCACCCTATTCCCTGCAAGAACACCGAGTACCGGCAGGCTCCACTGGGCTGCTAAGAAACATCCAGGCCCGGAAACCTTTCCCAGTCACTCTGTGTATGCTGAGTGGAGGGCAACACACTGCACTCTTCCTTGGGAGAGCTGGATTTCCTCAGCACTCCAACAGCTCCAGGAAATGTGTTCTCTCACAACCTCCATGTCATGCAAATCTGCCTCATTGCCCTAGGCTGAGCGGCACTGAGAAACCCAAACTGCTTCGCATTCCTCCTACACAGTCATACCATAAGACCGCATCCTTACAGGAGAAAGTCGGCTGTTGTTCCTGCTGTAACCGAAGCACAGTTCTTCCTCTTACACTGCAGGGTTTTAGAAGAAGCTAAGCCCGATAGCCTACCTAGAGCGTTCCTTGGGGGAGGCGACAGGCTACACGCAGAACTCCGTGCCAAATAAACTTTATTCAAGGAAGGGACCAGTGTGTAGCTAGAGTGTATATTTACTTGGTAGAAATCACAAGGAGGTAGGCTGCGTGTTCGCTGGATACCGGGACCTTATGGCACAAGCCTTGCTTTCCCATTTTGAAAGTTCCGTTCATGCTGCCCTGAAGCTACCTAAATAACAGTTTACGACGTGTCTTTACTCACTGTAGGCAGGGCTCTGGGAAGGGAACGAGTGTTCTCTACATCAACAGGGTTCTTTCATAGCCTGGGTGAGAGCTTCTCCTGAGACGCTCTAGAGCTAAAAGGAAACTTGACGTGAGTCCTTTCCTCAAGGTAAAGCCTTGAATAGCCCTGCCGAAGCTAAGCTTCGAGCAGTTGCCTTGATGCATTAGTTTCAGGTCTGCTTTCTTTTAACGTTAGTACGCTTTTCAAGACACCGAGGACCTCTCGTGGGCAACCTATTGGCTTCAAGAGCATCGCGGAACGGCAGGCTCCACTGGGCTGGTAAGAAATATCCAGGGCTGGAAAACTTTCCAAGTAACTCTGTGTATGCTGAGTGTAGGGCAACACACTGCACTCTTCCTTGGGAGAGCTAGATTTCCTAAGCACTCCAACAGCTCCAGGAAATCTGTTCTCTCACGTCCTACATATCATGCAATCTGCCTCATTGCCCTAGGCTGAGCGGCACTGAGAAACCAAAACTGCTTTGCCTTCCTTCTACAAAGTCATACCTTAAGACACCATCCTTACAGGAGAATGTAGGCTTGCGTTCCTGCTGCAACCAAAGCACAGTTCTTCCTCTTATATTGCAGGGTTTTAGAAGAGGCTAAGCCCCGAAAGCGTACCTAGAGCGTTCTTTGGGACAAACAGTGAGATACACGTAGAACTCCGTGCCAAGAAATCGTTATACATGGAAGGGACCACTGTGTAGCTAGAGTGCATATTTACTTGGTAGAAATCACAAGGAGGTAGACTGCGTTTTCCCTGGAAACAGGGACTTGATGGCACAAGAACTGCTTTCCCATTTTGAAAGCTCCATTCATGCTGCCTTCAAGCTACCTAAACAACAGTCTTTGGGACGGGTCTCTGGTCATTGTAGGCAGCATCCTGGGAAGGGAACGAGTGTTCTCTACATCAACAGGGTGCTTTCATAGCCTGGGGGGGAGCTTCTCCTGAGACGCTCTAGAGCTGAAAGGATACTTGACGTGAGTCCTTAATTCAAGGTAAAGCCTTGACTAGCCCTGCCGAAGCTCAGCTTGGAGCAGTTGCCTTGAGGCCTTAGTTTCAGGTCTGTTTTCTTTTAAGGTTAGTAAGCTTTTCAAGACACCGAGGACCTCGCGTGGGCACCCTATTCCCTGCAAGAACACCGAGTACCGGCAGGCTCCACTGGGCTGCTAAGAAACATCCAGGCCCGGAAACCTTTCCCAGTCACTCTGTGTTTGCTGAGTGGAGGGCAACACACTGCAGTCTTCCTTGGGAGAGCTAGATTTCCTCAGCACTCCAACAGCTCCAGGAAATGTGTTCTCTCACGTCCTACATGTCATGCAAATCTGCCTCATTGCCCTAGGCTGAGCGGCACTGAGAAACCCAAACTGCTTCTCATTCCTCCTGCAAAGTCATACCTTAACACCCCATCCTTACAGAGGAATGTCGGCCTGCATTCCTGCTGTAACCAAACTACAGTTCTTCCTATTACAGGGCAGGGTTTTAGAAGAAGCTAAGCCCAATAGCTTAACTAGAGCGCTCCTTGGGGGAGGCAGTTGGCTACACGCAGAACTCCGTGCCAAATAAAGTTTATTCAAGGAAGGGACCAGTGTGTAGCTAGAGTGTACATTTACTTGGTAGAAATCACAAGGAGCTACGCTGCGTTTTCGCTGGATACGGGGACCTTGTGGCACAAGCCTTGCTTTCCCATTTTGAAAGCTCCGTTCATGCTGCCCTGAAGCTACCTAAATAACAGTTTTAGGACGTGTCTTTAGTCTCTGTAGGCAGGGCTCTGGGAAGGGAACGAGTCTTCACTACATCAACAGCGTGCTTTCATAGCCTGGGTGGGAGCTTTTCCTGAGATGCTCTAGAGCTGAAAGGATACTTGACGTGAGTCCTTTCCTCAAGGTAAAGCCTTGAATAGCCCTGCTGAATCTGAACTTCGAGCAGTTGCCTTGAGGCCTTAGTTTCAGGTCTGCTTTCTTTTAAGGTTAGTAAGCTTTTCAAGACACCGGGGACCTCGCGTGGGCACCCTATTCCCTGCAAGAACACCAAGTACCGGCAGGCTCCACTGGGCTGCTAAGAAGCATCCAGGCCCGAAAACCTTTCCCAGTCACTCTGTGTATGCTGAGTGCAGGGCAACACACTGCACTCTTCCTTGGGAGAGCTGCATTTCCTCAGCACTCCAACAGCTCCAGGTAATGTGTTCCCTCACAACCTACAGGTCATGCAAATCTGCCTCATTGCCCTAGGCTGAGCGGCACTGAGAAACCCAAACTGCTTCGCATTCCTCCTACACAGTCATACCATAAGACCGCATCCTTACAGGAGAAAGTCGGCTGGCGTTCCTGCTGTAACCAAGGCACAGTTCTTCCTCTTACACTGCAGTGTTTTAGAAGAAGCTAAGCCCGATAGCCTACCGAGAGCGCTCCTTGGGGGAGGCGGCTGGCTACACGCAGAACTCCATGCCAAATAAACTTTATTCAAGGAAGGGACCAGTGTGTATCTAGAGTGTATATTTACTTGGTAGAAATCACAAGGAGGTAGGCTGCGTGTTCGCTGGAAGCGGGGACCTTATGGCACAAGTCTTGCTTTCCCATTTTGAAAGCTCCATTCATGCTCTTCTGAAGCTAACTAAATAACAGTTTTAGGACGTGCTTTTAGTCACTGTAGGCAGGGCTCTGGGAAGGGAACGAGTGTTCTCTCCATCAACAGGGTGCTTTCATAGCCGGGGTGGGAGCTTCTCCAGAGACGCTCTAGAGCTAAAAGGAAACTTGACGTGAGTCCTTTCCTCAAGGTAAAGCCTTGAATAGCCCTGCCGAAGCTAAGCTTCGAGCAGTTGCCTTGAGGCATTAGTTTCAGGTCTGCTTTCTTTTAACGTTAGCACGCTTTTCAAGACACCGAGGACCTCTCGTGGGCAACCTATTGGCTTCAAGAACATCGCGTAACGGCAGGCTCCATTGGGCTGGTAAGAAATATCCAGGGCTGGAAAACTTTCCAAGTAACTCTGTGTATGCTGAGTGTAGGGCAACACACTGCACTCTTCCTTGGGAGAGCTAGATTTCCTAAGCACTCCAACAGCTCCAGGAAATCTATTCTCTCACGTCCTACATATCATGCAATCTGCCTCATTGCCCTAGGCTGAGCGGCACTGAGAAACCAAAACTGCTTTGCCTTCCTTCTACAAAGTCATACCTTAAGACACCATCCTTACAGGAGAATGTAGGCTTGCGTTCCTGCTGCAACCAAAGCACAGTTCTTCCTCTTATATTGCAGGGTTTTAGAAGAGGCTAAGCCCCGAAAGCGTACCTAGAGCGTTCTTTGGGACAAACAGTGAGATACACGTAGAACTCCGTGCCAAGAAATCGTTATACATGGAAGGGACCACTGTGTAGCTAGAGTGCATATTTACTTGGTAGAAATCACAAGGAGGTAGACTGCGTTTTCCCTGGAAACAGGGACTTGATGGCACAAGAACTGCTTTCCCATTTTGAAAGCTCCATTCATGCTGCCTTCAAGCTACCTAAACAACAGTCTTTGGGACGGGTCTCTGGTCATTGTAGGCAGCATCCTGGGAAGGGAACGAGTGTTCTCTACATCAACAGGGTGCTTTCATAGCCTGGGGGGGAGCTTCTCCTGAGACGCTCTAGAGCTGAAAGGATACTTGACGTGAGTCCTTAATTCAAGGTAAAGCCTTGACTAGCCCTGCCGAAGCTCAGCTTGGAGCAGTTGCCTTGAGGCCTTAGTTTCAGGTCTGTTTTCTTTTAAGGTTAGTAAGCTTTTCAAGACACCGAGGACCTCGCGTGGGCACCCTATTCCCTGCAAGAACACCGAGTACCGGCAGGCTCCACTGGGCTGCTAAGAAACATCCAGGCCCGGAAACCTTTCCCAGTCACTCTGTGTATGCTGAGTGGAGGGCAACACACTGCAGTCTTCCTTGGGAGAGCTAGATTTCCTCAGCACTCCAACAGCTCCAGGAAATGTGTTCTCTCACGTCCTACATGTCATGCAAATCTGCCTCATTGCCCTAGGCTGAGCGGCACTGAGAAACCCAAACTGCTTCTCATTCCTCCTGCAAAGTCATACCTTAACACCCCATCCTTACAGAGGAATGTCGGCCTGCATTCCTGCTGTAACCAAACTACAGTTCTTCCTATTACAGGGCAGGGTTTTAGAAGAAGCTAAGCCCAATAGCTTAACTAGAGCGCTCCTTGGGGGAGGCAGTTGGCTACACGCAGAACTCCGTGCCAAATAAAGTTTATTCAAGGAAGGGACCAGTGTGTAGCTAGAGTGTACATTTACTTGGTAGAAATCACAAGGAGCTACGCTGCGTTTTCGCTGGATACGGGGACCTTGTGGCACAAGCCTTGCTTTCCCATTTTGAAAGCTCCGTTCATGCTGCCCTGAAGCTACCTAAATAACAGTTTTAGGACGTGTCTTTAGTCTCTGTAGGCAGGGCTCTGGGAAGGGAACGAGTCTTCACTACATCAACAGCGTGCTTTCATAGCCTGGGTGGGAGCTTTTCCTGAGATGCTCTAGAGCTGAAAGGATACTTGACGTGAGTCCTTTCCTCAAGGTAAAGCCTTGAATAGCCCTGCTGTATCTGAACTTCGAGCAGTTGCCTTGAGGCCTTAGTTTCAGGTCTGCTTTCTTTTAAGGTTAGTAAGCTTTTCAAGACACCGGGGACCTCGCGTGGGCACCCTATTCCCTGCAAGAACACCAAGTACCGGCAGGCTCCACTGGGCTGCTAAGAAGCATCCAGGCCCGAAAACCTTTCCCAGTCACTCTGTGTATGCTGAGTGCAGGGCAACACACTGCACTCTTCCTTGGGAGAGCTGCATTTCCTCAGCACTCCAACAGCTCCAGGTAATGTGTTCCCTCACAACCTACAGGTCATGCAAATCTGCCTCATTGCCCTAGGCTGAGCGGCACTGAGAAACCCAAACTGCTTCGCATTCCTCCTACACAGTCATACCATAAGACCGCATCCTTACAGGAGAAAGTCGGCTGGCGTTCCTGCTGTAACCAAGGCACAGTTCTTCCTCTTACACTGCAGTGTTTTAGAAGAAGCTAAGCCCGATAGCCTACCGAGAGCGCTCCTTGGGGGAGGCGGCTGGCTACACGCAGAACTCCATGCCAAATAAACTTTATTCAAGGAAGGGACCAGTGTGTATCTAGAGTGTATATTTACTTGGTAGAAATCACAAGGAGGTAGGCTGCGTGTTCGCTGGAAGCGGGGACCTTATGGCACAAGTCTAGCTTTCCCATTTTGAAAGCTCCATTCATGCTCTTCTGAAGCTAACTAAATAACAGTTTTAGGACGTGCTTTTAGTCACTGTAGGCAGGGCTCTGGGAAGGGAACGAGTGTTCTCTCCATCAACAGGGTGCTTTCATAGCCGGGGTGGGAGCTTCTCCAGAGACGCTCTAGAGCTAAAAGGAAACTTGACGTGAGTCCTTTCCTCAAGGTAAAGCCTTGAATAGCCCTGCCGAAGCTAAGCTTCGAGCAGTTGCCTTGAGGCATTAGTTTCAGGTCTGCTTTCTTTTAACGTTAGCACGCTTTTCAAGACACCGAGGACCTCTCGTGGGCAACCTATTGGCTTCAAGAACATCGCGTAACGGCAGGCTCCATTGGGCTGGTAAGAAATATCCAGGGCTGGAAATCTTTCCAAGTAACTCTGTGTATCCTGAGTGTAGGGCAACACACTGCACTCTTCCTTGGGAGAGCTAGATTTCCTAAGCACTCCAACAGCTCCAGGAAATCTATTCTCTCACGTCCTACATATCATGCAATCTGCCTCATTGCCCTAGGCTGAGCGGCACTGAGAAACCAAAACTGCTTTGCCTTCCTTCTACAAAGTCATACCTTAAGACACCATCCTTACAGGAGAATGTAGGCTTGCGTTCCTGCTGCAACCAAAGCACAGTTCTTCCTCTTATATTGCAGGGTTTTAGAAGAGGCTAAGCCCCGAAAGCGTACCTAGAGCGTTCTTTGGGACAAACAGTGAGATACACGTAGAACTCCGTGCCAAGAAATCGTTATACATGGAAGGGACCACTGTGTAGCTAGAGTGCATATTTACTTGGTAGAAATCACAAGGAGGTAGACTGCGTTTTCCCTGGAAACAGGGACTTGATGGCACAAGAACTGCTTTCCCATTTTGAAAGCTCCATTCATGCTGCCTTCAAGCTACCTAAACAACAGTCTTTGGGACGGGTCTCTGGTCATTGTAGGCAGCATCCTGGGAAGGGAACGAGTGTTCTCTACATCAACAGGGTGCTTTCATAGCCTGGGGGGGAGCTTCTCCTGAGACGCTCTAGAGCTGAAAGGATACTTGACGTGAGTCCTTAATTCAAGGTAAAGCCTTGACTAGCCCTGCCGAAGCTCAGCTTGGAGCAGTTGCCTTGAGGCCTTAGTTTCAGGTCTGTTTTCTTTTAAGGTTAGTAAGCTTTTCAAGACACCGAGGACCTCGCGTGGGCACCCTATTCCCTGCAAGAACACCGAGTACCGGCAGGCTCCACTGGGCTGCTAAGAAACATCCAGGCCCGGAAACCTTTCCCAGTCACTCTGTGTATGCTGAGTGGAGGGCAACACACTGCAGTCTTCCTTGGGAGAGCTAGATTTCCTCAGCACTCCAACAGCTCCAGGAAATGTGTTCTCTCACGTCCTACATGTCATGCAAATCTGCCTCATTGCCCTAGGCTGAGCGGCACTGAGAAACCCAAACTGCTTCTCATTCCTCCTGCAAAGTCATACCTTAACACCCCATCCTTACAGAGGAATGTCGGCCTGCATTCCTGCTGTAACCAAACTACAGTTCTTCCTATTACAGGGCAGGGTTTTAGAAGAAGCTAAGCCCAATAGCTTAACTAGAGCGCTCCTTGGGGGAGGCAGTTGGCTACACGCAGAACTCCGTGCCAAATAAAGTTTATTCAAGGAAGGGACCAGTGTGTAGCTAGAGTGTACATTTACTTGGTAGAAATCACAAGGAGCTACGCTGCGTTTTCGCTGGATACGGGGACCTTGTGGCACAAGCCTTGCTTTCCCATTTTGAAAGCTCCGTTCATGCTGCCCTGAAGCTACCTAAATAACAGTTTTAGGACGTGTCTTTAGTCTCTGTAGGCAGGGCTCTGGGAAGGGAACGAGTCTTCACTACATCAACAGCGTGCTTTCATAGCCTGGGTGGGAGCTTTTCCTGAGATGCTCTAGAGCTGAAAGGATACTTGACGTGAGTCCTTTCCTCAAGGTAAAGCCTTGAATAGCCCTGCTGAATCTGAACTTCGAGCAGTTGCCTTGAGGCCTTAGTTTCAGGTCTGCTTTCTTTTAAGGTTAGTAAGCTTTTCAAGACACCGGGGACCTCGCGTGGGCACCCTATTCCCTGCAAGAACACCAAGTACCGGCAGGCTCCACTGGGCTGCTAAGAAGCATCCAGGCCCGAAAACCTTTCCCAGTCACTCTGTGTATGCTGAGTGCAGGGCAACACACTGCACTCTTCCTTGGGAGAGCTGCATTTCCTCAGCACTCCAACAGCTCCAGGTAATGTGTTCCCTCACAACCTACAGGTCATGCAAATCTGCCTCATTGCCCTAGGCTGAGCGGCACTGAGAAACCCAAACTGCTTCGCATTCCTCCTACACAGTCATACCATAAGACCGCATCCTTACAGGAGAAAGTCGGCTGGCGTTCCTGCTGTAACCAAGGCACAGTTCTTCCTCTTACACTGCAGTGTTTTAGAAGAAGCTAAGCCCGATAGCCTACCGAGAGCGCTCCTTGGGGGAGGCGGCTGGCTACACGCAGAACTCCATGCCAAATAAACTTTATTCAAGGAAGGGACCAGTGTGTATCTAGAGTGTATATTTACTTGGTAGAAATCACAAGGAGGTAGGCTGCGTGTTCGCTGGAAGCGGGGACCTTATGGCACAAGTCTTGCTTTCCCATTTTGAAAGCTCCATTCATGCTCTTCTGAAGCTAACTAAATAACAGTTTTAGGACGTGCTTTTAGTCACTGTAGGCAGGGCTCTGGGAAGGGAACGAGTGTTCTCTCCATCAACAGGGTGCTTTCATAGCCGGGGTGGGAGCTTCTCCAGAGACGCTCTAGAGCTAAAAGGAAACTTGACGTGAGTCCTTTCCTCAAGGTAAAGCCTTGAATAGCCCTGCCGAAGCTTAGCTTCGAGCAGTTGCCTTGAGGCATTAGTTTCAGGTCTGCTTTCTTTTAACGTTAGCACGCTTTTCAAGACACCGAGGACCTCTCGTGGGCAACCTATTGGCTTCAAGAACATCGCGTAACGGCAGGCTCCATTGGGCTGGTAAGAAATATCCAGGGCTGGAAATCTTTCCAAGTAACTCTGTGTATCCTGAGTGTAGGGCAACACACTGCACTCTTCCTTGGGAGAGCTAGATTTCCTAAGCACTCCAACAGCTCCAGGAAATCTATTCTCTCACGTCCTACATATCATGCAATCTGCCTCATTGCCCTAGGCTGAGCGGCACTGAGAAACCAAAACTGCTTTGCCTTCCTTCTACAAAGTCATACCTTAAGACACCATCCTTACAGGAGAATGTAGGCTTGCGTTCCTGCTGCAACCAAAGCACAGTTCTTCCTCTTATATTGCAGGGTTTTAGAAGAGGCTAAGCCCCGAAAGCGTACCTAGAGCGTTCTTTGGGACAAACAGTGAGATACACGTAGAACTCCGTGCCAAGAAATCGTTATACATGGAAGGGACCACTGTGTAGCTAGAGTGCATATTTACTTGGTAGAAATCACAAGGAGGTAGACTGCGTTTTCCCTGGAAACAGGGACTTGATGGCACAAGAACTGCTTTCCCATTTTGAAAGCTCCATTCATGCTGCCTTCAAGCTACCTAAACAACAGTCTTTGGGACGGGTCTCTGGTCATTGTAGGCAGCATCCTGGGAAGGGAACGAGTGTTCTCTACATCAACAGGGTGCTTTCATAGCCTGGGGGGGAGCTTCTCCTGAGACGCTCTAGAGCTGAAAGGATACTTGACGTGAGTCCTTAATTCAAGGTAAAGCCTTGACTAGCCCTGCCGAAGCTCAGCTTGGAGCAGTTGCCTTGAGGCCTTAGTTTCAGGTCTGTTTTCTTTTAAGGTTAGTAAGCTTTTCAAGACACCGAGGACCTCGCGTGGGCACCCTATTCCCTGCAAGAACACCGAGTACCGGCAGGCTCCACTGGGCTGCTAAGAAACATCCAGGCCCGGAAACCTTTCCCAGTCACTCTGTGTATGCTGAGTGGAGGGCAACACACTGCAGTCTTCCTTGGGAGAGCTAGATTTCCTCAGCACTCCAACAGCTCCAGGAAATGTGTTCTCTCACGTCCTACATGTCATGCAAATCTGCCTCATTGCCCTAGGCTGAGCGGCACTGAGAAACCCAAACTGCTTCTCATTCCTCCTGCAAAGTCATACCTTAACACCCCATCCTTACAGAGGAATGTCGGCCTGCATTCCTGCTGTAACCAAACTACAGTTCTTCCTATTACAGGGCAGGGTTTTAGAAGAAGCTAAGCCCAATAGCTTAACTAGAGCGCTCCTTGGGGGAGGCAGTTGGCTACACGCAGAACTCCGTGCCAAATAAAGTTTATTCAAGGAAGGGACCAGTGTGTAGCTAGAGTGTACATTTACTTGGTAGAAATCACAAGGAGCTACGCTGCGTTTTCGCTGGATACGGGGACCTTGTGGCACAAGCCTTGCTTTCCCATTTTGAAAGCTCCGTTCATGCTGCCCTGAAGCTACCTAAATAACAGTTTTAGGACGTGTCTTTAGTCTCTGTAGGCAGGGCTCTGGGAAGGGAACGAGTCTTCACTACATCAACAGCGTGCTTTCATAGCCTGGGTGGGAGCTTTTCCTGAGATGCTCTAGAGCTGAAAGGATACTTGACGTGAGTCCTTTCCTCAAGGTAAAGCCTTGAATAGCCCTGCTGAATCTGAACTTCGAGCAGTTGCCTTGAGGCCTTAGTTTCAGGTCTGCTTTCTTTTAAGGTTAGTAAGCTTTTCAAGACACCGGGGACCTCGCGTGGGCACCCTATTCCCTGCAAGAACACCAAGTACCGGCAGGCTCCACTGGGCTGCTAAGAAGCATCCAGGCCCGAAAACCTTTCCCAGTCACTCTGTGTATGCTGAGTGCAGGGCAACACACTGCACTCTTCCTTGGGAGAGCTGCATTTCCTCAGCACTCCAACAGCTCCAGGTAATGTGTTCCCTCACAACCTACAGGTCATGCAAATCTGCCTCATTGCCCTAGGCTGAGCGGCACTGAGAAACCCAAACTGCTTCGCATTCCTCCTACACAGTCATACCATAAGACCGCATCCTTACAGGAGAAAGTCGGCTGGCGTTCCTGCTGTAACCAAGGCACAGTTCTTCCTCTTACACTGCAGTGTTTTAGAAGAAGCTAAGCCCGATAGCCTACCGAGAGCGCTCCTTGGGGGAGGCGGCTGGCTACACGCAGAACTCCATGCCAAATAAACTTTATTCAAGGAAGGGACCAGTGTGTATCTAGAGTGTATATTTACTTGGTAGAAATCACAAGGAGGTAGGCTGCGTGTTCGCTGGAAGCGGGGACCTTATGGCACAAGTCTTGCTTTCCCATTTTGAAAGCTCCATTCATGCTCTTCTGAAGCTAACTAAATAACAGTTTTAGGACGTGCTTTTAGTCACTGTAGGCAGGGCTCTGGGAAGGGAACGAGTGTTCTCTCCATCAACAGGGTGCTTTCATAGCCGGGGTGGGAGCTTCTCCAGAGACGCTCTAGAGCTAAAAGGAAACTTGACGTGAGTCCTTTCCTCAAGGTAAAGCCTTGAATAGCCCTGCCGAAGCTAAGCTTCGAGCAGTTGCCTTGAGGCATTAGTTTCAGGTCTGCTTTCTTTTAACGTTAGCACGCTTTTCAAGACACCGAGGACCTCTCGTGGGCAACCTATTGGCTTCAAGAACATCGCGTAACGGCAGGCTCCATTGGGCTGGTAAGAAATATCCAGGGCTGGAAATCTTTCCAAGTAACTCTGTGTATCCTGAGTGTAGGGCAACACACTGCACTCTTCCTTGGGAGAGCTAGATTTCCTAAGCACTCCAACAGCTCCAGGAAATCTATTCTCTCACGTCCTACATTTCATGCAATCTGCCTCATTGCCCTAGGCTGAGCGGCACTGAGAAACCAAAACTGCTTTGCCTTCCTTCTACAAAGTCATACCTTAAGACACCATCCTTACAGGAGAATGTAGGCTTGCGTTCCTGCTGCAACCAAAGCACAGTTCTTCCTCTTATATTGCAGGGTTTTAGAAGAGGCTAAGCCCCGAAAGCGTACCTAGAGCGTTCTTTGGGACAAACAGTGAGATACACGTAGAACTCCGTGCCAAGAAATCGTTATACATGGAAGGGACCACTGTGTAGCTAGAGTGCATATTTACTTGGTAGAAATCACAAGGAGGTAGACTGCGTTTTCCCTGGAAACAGGGACTTGATGGCACAAGAACTGCTTTCCCATTTTGAAAGCTCCATTCATGCTGCCTTCAAGCTACCTAAACAACAGTCTTTGGGACGGGTCTCTGGTCATTGTAGGCAGCATCCTGGGAAGGGAACGAGTGTTCTCTACATCAACAGGGTGCTTTCATAGCCTGGGGGGGAGCTTCTCCTGAGACGCTCTAGAGCTGAAAGGATACTTGACGTGAGTCCTTAATTCAAGGTAAAGCCTTGACTAGCCCTGCCGAAGCTCAGCTTGGAGCAGTTGCCTTGAGGCCTTAGTTTCAGGTCTGTTTTCTTTTAAGGTTAGTAAGCTTTTCAAGACACCGAGGACCTCGCGTGGGCACCCTATTCCCTGCAAGAACACCGAGTACCGGCAGGCTCCACTGGGCTGCTAAGAAACATCCAGGCCCGGAAACCTTTCCCAGTCACTCTGTGTATGCTGAGTGGAGGGCAACACACTGCAGTCTTCCTTGGGAGAGCTAGATTTCCTCAGCACTCCAACAGCTCCAGGAAATGTGTTCTCTCACGTCCTACATGTCATGCAAATCTGCCTCATTGCCCTAGGCTGAGCGGCACTGAGAAACCCAAACTGCTTCTCATTCCTCCTGCAAAGTCATACCTTAACACCCCATCCTTACAGAGGAATGTCGGCCTGCATTCCTGCTGTAACCAAACTACAGTTCTTCCTATTACAGGGCAGGGTTTTAGAAGAAGCTAAGCCCAATAGCTTAACTAGAGCGCTCCTTGGGGGAGGCAGTTGGCTACACGCAGAACTCCGTGCCAAATAAAGTTTATTCAAGGAAGGGACCAGTGTGTAGCTACAGTGTACATTTACTTGGTAGAAATCACAAGGAGCTACGCTGCGTTTTCGCTGGATACGGGGACCTTGTGGCACAAGCCTTGCTTTCCCATTTTGAAAGCTCCGTTCATGCTGCCCTGAAGCTACCTAAATAACAGTTTTAGGACGTGTCTTTAGTCTCTGTAGGCAGGGCTCTGGGAAGGGAACGAGTCTTCACTACATCAACAGCGTGCTTTCATAGCCTGGGTGGGAGCTTTTCCTGAGATGCTCTAGAGCTGAAAGGATACTTGACGTGAGTCCTTTCCTCAAGGTAAAGCCTTGAATAGCCCTGCTGAATCTGAACTTCGAGCAGTTGCCTTGAGGCCTTAGTTTCAGGTCTGCTTTCTTTTAAGGTTAGTAAGCTTTTCAAGACACCGGGGACCTCGCGTGGGCACCCTATTCCCTGCAAGAACACCAAGTACCGGCAGGCTCCACTGGGCTGCTAAGAAGCATCCAGGCCCGAAAACCTTTCCCAGTCACTCTGTGTATGCTGAGTGCAGGGCAACACACTGCACTCTTCCTTGGGAGAGCTGCATTTCCTCAGCACTCCAACAGCTCCAGGTAATGTGTTCCCTCACAACCTACAGGTCATGCAAATCTGCCTCATTGCCCTAGGCTGAGCGGCACTGAGAAACCCAAACTGCTTCGCATTCCTCCTACACAGTCATACCATAAGACCGCATCCTTACAGGAGAAAGTCGGCTGGCGTTCCTGCTGTAACCAAGGCACAGTTCTTCCTCTTACACTGCAGTGTTTTAGAAGAAGCTAAGCCCGATAGCCTACCGAGAGCGCTCCTTGGGGGAGGCGGCTGGCTACACGCAGAACTCCATGCCAAATAAACTTTATTCAAGGAAGGGACCAGTGTGTATCTAGAGTGTATATTTACTTGGTAGAAATCACAAGGAGGTAGGCTGCGTGTTCGCTGGAAGCGGGGACCTTATGGCACAAGTCTTGCTTTCCCATTTTGAAAGCTCCATTCATGCTCTTCTGAAGCTAACTAAATAACAGTTTTAGGACGTGCTTTTAGTCACTGTAGGCAGGGCTCTGGGAAGGGAACGAGTGTTCTCTCCATCAACAGGGTGCTTTCATAGCCGGGGTGGGAGCTTCTCCAGAGACGCTCTAGAGCTAAAAGGAAACTTGACGTGAGTCCTTTCCTCAAGGTAAAGCCTTGAATAGCCCTGCCGAAGCTAAGCTTCGAGCAGTTGCCTTGAGGCATTAGTTTCAGGTCTGCTTTCTTTTAACGTTAGCACGCTTTTCAAGACACCGAGGACCTCTCGTGGGCAACCTATTGGCTTCAAGAACATCGCGTAACGGCAGGCTCCATTGGGCTGGTAAGAAATATCCAGGGCTGGAAATCTTTCCAAGTAACTCTGTGTATCCTGAGTGTAGGGCAACACACTGCACTCTTCCTTGGGAGAGCTAGATTTCCTAAGCACTCCAACAGCTCCAGGAAATCTATTCTCTCACGTCCTACATATCATGCAATCTGCCTCATTGCCCTAGGCTGAGCGGCACTGAGAAACCAAAACTGCTTTGCCTTCCTTCTACAAAGTCATACCTTAAGACACCATCCTTACAGGAGAATGTAGGCTTGCGTTCCTGCTGCAACCAAAGCACAGTTCTTCCTCTTATATTGCAGGGTTTTAGAAGAGGCTAAGCCCCGAAAGCGTACCTAGAGCGTTCTTTGGGACAAACAGTGAGATACACGTAGAACTCCGTGCCAAGAAATCGTTATACATGGAAGGGACCACTGTGTAGCTAGAGTGCATATTTACTTGGTAGAAATCACAAGGAGGTAGACTGCGTTTTCCCTGGAAACAGGGACTTGATGGCACAAGAACTGCTTTCCCATTTTGAAAGCTCCATTCATGCTGCCTTCAAGCTACCTAAACAACAGTCTTTGGGACGGGTCTCTGGTCATTGTAGGCAGCATCCTGGGAAGGGAACGAGTGTTCTCTACATCAACAGGGTGCTTTCATAGCCTGGGGGGGAGCTTCTCCTGAGACGCTCTAGAGCTGAAAGGATACTTGACGTGAGTCCTTAATTCAAGGTAAAGCCTTGACTAGCCCTGCCGAAGCTCAGCTTGGAGCAGTTGCCTTGAGGCCTTAGTTTCAGGTCTGTTTTCTTTTAAGGTTAGTAAGCTTTTCAAGACACCGAGGACCTCGCGTGGGCACCCTATTCCCTGCAAGAACACCGAGTACCGGCAGGCTCCACTGGGCTGCTAAGAAACATCCAGGCCCGGAAACCTTTCCCAGTCACTCTGTGTATGCTGAGTGGAGGGCAACACACTGCAGTCTTCCTTGGGAGAGCTAGATTTCCTCAGCACTCCAACAGCTCCAGGAAATGTGTTCTCTCACGTCCTACATGTCATGCAAATCTGCCTCATTGCCCTAGGCTGAGCGGCACTGAGAAACCCAAACTGCTTCTCATTCCTCCTGCAAAGTCATACCTTAACACCCCATCCTTACAGAGGAATGTCGGCCTGCATTCCTGCTGTAACCAAACTACAGTTCTTCCTATTACAGGGCAGGGTTTTAGAAGAAGCTAAGCCCAATAGCTTAACTAGAGCGCTCCTTGGGGGAGGCAGTTGGCTACACGCAGAACTCCGTGCCAAATAAAGTTTATTCAAGGAAGGGACCAGTGTGTAGCTACAGTGTACATTTACTTGGTAGAAATCACAAGGAGCTACGCTGCGTTTTCGCTGGATACGGGGACCTTGTGGCACAAGCCTTGCTTTCCCATTTTGAAAGCTCCGTTCATGCTGCCCTGAAGCTACCTAAATAACAGTTTTAGGACGTGTCTTTAGTCTCTGTAGGCAGGGCTCTGGGAAGGGAACGAGTCTTCACTACATCAACAGCGTGCTTTCATAGCCTGGGTGGGAGCTTTTCCTGAGATGCTCTAGAGCTGAAAGGATACTTGACGTGAGTCCTTTCCTCAAGGTAAAGCCTTGAATAGCCCTGCTGAATCTGAACTTCGAGCAGTTGCCTTGAGGCCTTAGTTTCAGGTCTGCTTTCTTTTAAGGTTAGTAAGCTTTTCAAGACACCGGGGACCTCGCGTGGGCACCCTATTCCCTGCAAGAACACCAAGTGCCGGCAGGCTCCACTGGGCTGCTAAGAAGCATCCAGGCCCGAAAACCTTTCCCAGTCACTCTGTGTATGCTGAGTGCAGGGCAACACACTGCACTCTTCCTTGGGAGAGCTGCATTTCCTCAGCACTCCAACAGCTCCAGGTAATGTGTTCCCTCACAACCTACAGGTCATGCAAATCTGCCTCATTGCCCTAGGCTGAGCGGCACTGAGAAACCCAAACTGCTTCGCATTCCTCCTACACAGTCATACCATAAGACCGCATCCTTACAGGAGAAAGTCGGCTGGCGTTCCTGCTGTAACCAAGGCACAGTTCTTCCTCTTACACTGCAGTGTTTTAGAAGAAGCTAAGCCCGATAGCCTACCGAGAGCGCTCCTTGGGGGAGGCGGCTGGCTACACGCAGAACTCCATGCCAAATAAACTTTATTCAAGGAAGGGACCAGTGTGTATCTAGAGTGTATATTTACTTGGTAGAAATCACAAGGAGGTAGGCTGCGTGTTCGCTGGAAGCGGGGACCTTATGGCACAAGTCTTGCTTTCCCATTTTGAAAGCTCCATTCATGCTCTTCTGAAGCTAACTAAATAACAGTTTTAGGACGTGCTTTTAGTCACTGTAGGCAGGGCTCTGGGAAGGGAACGAGTGTTCTCTCCATCAACAGGGTGCTTTCATAGCCGGGGTGGGAGCTTCTCCAGAGACGCTCTAGAGCTAAAAGGAAACTTGACGTGAGTCCTTTCCTCAAGGTAAAGCCTTGAATAGCCCTGCCGAAGCTTAGCTTCGAGCAGTTGCCTTGAGGCATTAGTTTCAGGTCTGCTTTCTTTTAACGTTAGCACGCTTTTCAAGACACCGAGGACCTCTCGTGGGCAACCTATTGGCTTCAAGAACATCGCGTAACGGCAGGCTCCACTGGGCTGGTAAGAAATATCCAGGGCTGGAAATCTTTCCAAGTAACTCTGTGTATCCTGAGTGTAGGGCAACACACTGCACTCTTCCTTGGGAGAGCTAGATTTCCTAAGCACTCCAACAGCTCCAGGAAATCTATTCTCTCACGTCCTACATATCATGCAATCTGCCTCATTGCCCTAGGCTGAGCGGCACTGAGAAACCAAAACTGCTTTGCCTTCCTTCTACAAAGTCATACCTTAAGACACCATCCTTACAGGAGAATGTAGGCTTGCGTTCCTGCTGCAACCAAAGCACAGTTCTTCCTCTTATATTGCAGGGTTTTAGAAGAGGCTAAGCCCCGAAAGCGTACCTAGAGCGTTCCTTGGGAGAAACAGTGGGATACACGCAGAACTCCGTGCCAAATAAACTTTATTCAAGGAAGGGACCAGTGTGTAGCTAGAGTGCATATTTGCTTGGTAGAAATCACAAGGAGGTAGGCTGCGTTTTCCCTGGAAACAGGGACTTGATGGCACAAGCCTTGCTTTCCCATTTTGAAAGCTCCATTCATGCTGCCCTGAAGCTAACTAAATAACAGTTTTAGGACGTGTCTTTAGTCTCTGTAGGCAGGGCTCTGGGAAGGGAACGAGTCTTCACTACATCAACAGCGTGCTTTCATAGCCTGGGTGGGAGCTTCTCCTGAGATGCTCTAGAGCTGAAAGGATACTTGACGTGAGTCCTTTCCTCAAGGTAGAGCCTTGAATAGCCCTGCCGAATCTCAGATTCGAGCAGGCGCCTTGAGGCCTTAGATTCAGGTCTGTATTCTTTTAAAATTAGTAAGCTTTTCAAGACACCGAGGACCTCGCGTGGGCAACCTATTCCCTGCAGGAACACCGAGTACCGTCAGGCTCCACTGGGCTCCTAAGAAACATCCAGGCCCGGAAAACTTTCCCAGTCACTCTGTGCATGCTGAGTGCAGGGCAACACACTGCACACTTCCTTGGGAGAGCTGGCTTTCCTCAGCACTCCAACAGCTCCAGGAAATGTGTCCTCTCACGTCCTACATGTCATGCAAATCTGCCTCATTGCCCTAGGCTGAGCGGCACAGAGAAACCCAAACTGCTTCGCATTCCTCCTACACAGTCATACCATAAGACCGAATCCTTACAGGAGAAAGTCGGCTGGCATTCCTGCTGTAACTAAAGCACAGTTCTTCCTCTTACACTGCAGGGTTTTAGAAGAAGCTAAGCCCGATAGCCTACCTAGAGCGCTCCTTGGGGGAGGCGGCTGGCTACACGCAGAACTCCGTGCCAAATAAACTTTATTCAAGGAAGGGACCAGTGTGTACCTAGGGTGTATATTTACTTGGTAGAAATCAAAAGGAGGTAGGCTGCGTGTTCGCTGGAAGCGGGGACCTTATGGCACAAGACTAGCTTTCCCATTTTGAAAGGTCCGTTCATGCTGCCCTGAAGGTAACTAAATAACAGTTTTAGGACGTGTCTTTAGTCTCTGTAGGCAGGGCTCTGGGAAGGGAACGAGTCTTCACTACATCAACAGCGTGCTTTCATAGCCTGGGTGGGAGCTTCTCCTGAGATGCACTAGAGCTGAAAGGATACTTGACGGGAGTCCTTTCCTCAAGGTAAAGCCTTGAATAGCCCTGCCGAATCTAAGCTTCGAGCAGTCACCTTGAGGCCTTAGTTTCAGGTCTGTTTTCTTTTAAGGTTAGTAAGCTTTTCAAGACACCGGGGACCTCGCGTGGGCACCCTATTCCCTGCAAGAACACCGAGTACCGGCAGGCTCCACTGGGCTGCTAAGAAACATCCAGGCCCGGAAACCTTTCCCAGTCACTCTGTGTATGCTGAGTGGAGGGCAACACACTGCACTCTTCCTTGGGAGAGCTGGATTTCCTCAGCACTCCAACAGCTCCAGGAAATGTGTTCTCTCACAACCTCCATGTCATGCAAATCTGCCTCATTGCCCTAGGCTGAGCGGCACTGAGAAACCCAAACTGCTTCGCATTCCTCCTACACAGTCATACCATAAGACCGCATCCTTACAGGAGAAAGTCGGCTGTTGTTCCTGCTGTAACCAAAGCACAGTTCTTCCTCTTACACTGCAGGGTTTTAGAAGAAGCTAAGCCCGATAGCCTACCTAGAGCGTTCCTTGGGGGAGGCGACAGGCTACACGCAGAACTCCGTGCCAAATAAACTTTATTCAAGGAAGGGACCAGTGTGTAGCTAGAGTGTATATTTACTTGGTAGAAATCACAAGGAGGTAGGCTGCGTGTTCGCTGGATACCGGGACCTTATGGCACAAGCCTTGCTTTCCCATTTTGAAAGTTCCGTTCATGCTGCCCTGAAGCTACCTAAATAACAGTTTACGACGTGTCTTTACTCACTGTAGGCAGGGCTCTGGGAAGGGAACGAGTGTTCTCTACATCAACAGGGTTCTTTCATAGCCTGGGTGAGAGCTTCTCCTGAGACGCTCTAGAGCTAAAAGGAAACTTGACGTGAGTCCTTTCCTCAAGGTAAAGCCTTGAATAGCCCTGCCGAAGCTAAGCTTGGAGCAGTTGCCTTGATGCATTAGTTTCAGGTCTGCTTTCTTTTAACGTTAGTACGCTTTTCAAGACACCGAGGACCTCTCGTGGGCAACCTATTGGCTTCAAGAGCATCGCGGAACGGCAGGCTCCACTGGGCTGGTAAGAAATATCCAGGGCTGGAAAACTTTCCAAGTAACTCTGTGTATGCTGAGTGTAGGGCAACACACTGCACTCTTCCTTGGGAGAGCTAGATTTCCTAAGCACTCCAACAGCTCCAGGAAATCTATTCTCTCACGTCCTACATATCATGCAATCTGCCTCATTGCCCTAGGCTGAGCGGCACTGAGAAACCAAAACTGCTTTGCCTTCCTTCTACAAAGTCATACCTTAAGACACCATCCTTACAGGAGAATGTAGGCTTGCGTTCCTGCTGCAACCAAAGCACAGTTCTTCCTCTTATATTGCAGGGTTTTAGAAGAGGCTAAGCCCCGAAAGCGTACCTAGAGCGTTCTTTGGGACAAACAGTGAGATACACGTAGAACTCCGTGCCAAGAAATCGTTATACATGGAAGGGACCACTGTGTAGCTAGAGTGCATATTTACTTGGTAGAAATCACAAGGAGGTAGACTGCGTTTTCCCTGGAAACAGGGACTTGATGGCACAAGAACTGCTTTCCCATTTTGAAAGCTCCATTCATGCTGCCTTCAAGCTACCTAAACAACAGTCTTTGGGACGGGTCTCTGGTCATTGTAGGCAGCATCCTGGGAAGGGAACGAGTGTTCTCTACATCAACAGGGTGCTTTCATAGCCTGGGGGGGAGCTTCTCCTGAGACGCTCTAGAGCTGAAAGGATACTTGACGTGAGTCCTTAATTCAAGGTAAAGCCTTGACTAGCCCTGCCGAAGCTCAGCTTGGAGCAGTTGCCTTGAGGCCTTAGTTTCAGGTCTGTTTTCTTTTAAGGTTAGTAAGCTTTTCAAGACACCGAGGACCTCGCGTGGGCACCCTATTCCCTGCAAGAACACCGAGTACCGGCAGGCTCCACTGGGCTGCTAAGAAACATCCAGGCCCGGAAACCTTTCCCAGTCACTCTGTGTATGCTGAGTGGAGGGCAACACACTGCAGTCTTCCTTGGGAGAGCTAGATTTCCTCAGCACTCCAACAGCTCCAGGAAATGTGTTCTCTCACGTCCTACATGTCATGCAAATCTGCCTCATTGCCCTAGGCTGAGCGGCACTGAGAAACCCAAACTGCTTCTCATTCCTCCTGCAAAGTCATACCTTAACACCCCATCCTTACAGAGGAATGTCGGCCTGCATTCCTGCTGTAACCAAACTACAGTTCTTCCTATTACAGGGCAGGGTTTTAGAAGAAGCTAAGCCCAATAGCTTAACTAGAGCGCTCCTTGGGGGAGGCAGTTGGCTACACGCAGAACTCCGTGCCAAATAAAGTTTATTCAAGGAAGGGACCAGTGTGTAGCTAGAGTGTACATTTACTTGGTAGAAATCACAAGGAGCTACGCTGCGTTTTCGCTGGATACGGGGACCTTGTGGCACAAGCCTTGCTTTCCCATTTTGAAAGCTCCGTTCATGCTGCCCTGAAGCTACCTAAATAACAGTTTTAGGACGTGTCTTTAGTCTCTGTAGGCAGGGCTCTGGGAAGGGAACGAGTCTTCACTACATCAACAGCGTGCTTTCATAGCCTGGGTGGGAGCTTTTCCTGAGATGCTCTAGAGCTGAAAGGATACTTGACGTGAGTCCTTTCCTCAAGGTAAAGCCTTGAATAGCCCTGCTGAATCTGAACTTCGAGCAGTTGCCTTGAGGCCTTAGTTTCAGGTCTGCTTTCTTTTAAGGTTAGTAAGCTTTTCAAGACACCGGGGACCTCGCGTGGGCACCCTATTCCCTGCAAGAACACCAAGTACCGGCAGGCTCCACTGGGCTGCTAAGAAGCATCCAGGCCCGAAAACCTTTCCCAGTCACTCTGTGTATGCTGAGTGCAGGGCAACACACTGCACTCTTCCTTGGGAGAGCTGCATTTCCTCAGCACTCCAACAGCTCCAGGTAATGTGTTCCCTCACAACCTACAGGTCATGCAAATCTGCCTCATTGCCCTAGGCTGAGCGGCACTGAGAAACCCAAACTGCTTCGCATTCCTCCTACACAGTCATACCATAAGACCGCATCCTTACAGGAGAAAGTCGGCTGGCGTTCCTGCTGTAACCAAGGCAGAGTTCTTCCTCTTACACTGCAGTGTTTTAGAAGAAGCTAAGCCCGATAGCCTACCGAGAGCGCTCCTTGGGGGAGGCGGCTGGCTACACGCAGAACTCCATGCCAAATAAACTTTATTCAAGGAAGGGACCAGTGTGTATCTAGAGTGTATATTTACTTGGTAGAAATCACAAGGAGGTAGGCTGCGTGTTCGCTGGAAGCGGGGACCTTATGGCACAAGTCTTGCTTTCCCATTTTGAAAGCTCCATTCATGCTCTTCTGAAGCTAACTAAATAACAGTTTTAGGACGTGCTTTTAGTCACTGTAGGCAGGGCTCTGGGAAGGGAACGAGTGTTCTCTCCATCAACAGGGTGCTTTCATAGCCGGGGTGGGAGCTTCTCCAGAGACGCTCTAGAGCTAAAAGGAAACTTGACGTGAGTCCTTTCCTCAAGGTAAAGCCTTGAATAGCCCTGCCGAAGCTAAGCTTCGAGCAGTTGCCTTGAGGCATTAGTTTCAGGTCTGCTTTCTTTTAACGTTAGCACGCTTTTCAAGACACCGAGGACCTCTCGTGGGCAACCTATTGGCTTCAAGAACATCGCGTAACGGCAGGCTCCATTGGGCTGGTAAGAAATATCCAGGGCTGGAAATCTTTCCAAGTAACTCTGTGTATCCTGAGTGTAGGGCAACACACTGCACTCTTCCTTGGGAGAGCTAGATTTCCTAAGCACTCCAACAGCTCCAGGAAATCTATTCTCTCACGTCCTACATTTCATGCAATCTGCCTCATTGCCCTAGGCTGAGCGGCACTGAGAAACCAAAACTGCTTTGCCTTCCTTCTACAAAGTCATACCTTAAGACACCATCCTTACAGGAGAATGTAGGCTTGCGTTCCTGCTGCAACCAAAGCACAGTTCTTCCTCTTATATTGCAGGGTTTTAGAAGAGGCTAAGCCCCGAAAGCGTACCTAGAGCGTTCTTTGGGACAAACAGTGAGATACACGTAGAACTCCGTGCCAAGAAATCGTTATACATGGAAGGGACCACTGTGTAGCTAGAGTGCATATTTACTTGGTAGAAATCACAAGGAGGTAGACTGCGTTTTCCCTGGAAACAGGGACTTGATGGCACAAGAACTGCTTTCCCATTTTGAAAGCTCCATTCATGCTGCCTTCAAGCTACCTAAACAACAGTCTTTGGGACGGGTCTCTGGTCATTGTAGGCAGCATCCTGGGAAGGGAACGAGTGTTCTCTACATCAACAGGGTGCTTTCATAGCCTGGGGGGGAGCTTCTCCTGAGACGCTCTAGAGCTGAAAGGATACTTGACGTGAGTCCTTAATTCAAGGTAAAGCCTTGACTAGCCCTGCCGAAGCTCAGCTTGGAGCAGTTGCCTTGAGGCCTTAGTTTCAGGTCTGTTTTCTTTTAAGGTTAGTAAGCTTTTCAAGACACCGAGGACCTCGCGTGGGCACCCTATTCCCTGCAAGAACACCGAGTACCGGCAGGCTCCACTGGGCTGCTAAGAAACATCCAGGCCCGGAAACCTTTCCCAGTCACTCTGTGTATGCTGAGTGGAGGGCAACACACTGCAGTCTTCCTTGGGAGAGCTAGATTTCCTCAGCACTCCAACAGCTCCAGGAAATGTGTTCTCTCACGTCCTACATGTCATGCAAATCTGCCTCATTGCCCTAGGCTGAGCGGCACTGAGAAACCCAAACTGCTTCTCATTCCTCCTGCAAAGTCATACCTTAACACCCCATCCTTACAGAGGAATGTCGGCCTGCATTCCTGCTGTAACCAAACTACAGTTCTTCCTATTACAGGGCAGGGTTTTAGAAGAAGCTAAGCCCAATAGCTTAACTAGAGCGCTCCTTGGGGGAGGCAGTTGGCTACACGCAGAACTCCGTGCCAAATAAAGTTTATTCAAGGAAGGGACCAGTGTGTAGCTAGAGTGTACATTTACTTGGTAGAAATCACAAGGAGCTACGCTGCGTTTTCGCTGGATACGGGGACCTTGTGGCACAAGCCTTGCTTTCCCATTTTGAAAGCTCCGTTCATGCTGCCCTGAAGCTACCTAAATAACAGTTTTAGGACGTGTCTTTAGTCTCTGTAGGCAGGGCTCTGGGAAGGGAACGAGTCTTCACTACATCAACAGCGTGCTTTCATAGCCTGGGTGGGAGCTTTTCCTGAGATGCTCTAGAGCTGAAAGGATACTTGACGTGAGTCCTTTCCTCAAGGTAGAGCCTTGAATAGCCCTGCCGAATCTCAGATTCGAGCAGGCGCCTTGAGGCCTTAGATTCAGGTCTGTATTCTTTTAAAATTAGTAAGCTTTTCAAGACACCGAGGACCTCGCGTGGGCACCCTATTCCCTGCAAGAACACCAAGTACCGGCAGGCTCCACTGGGCTGCTAAGAAACATCCAGGCCCGGAAACCTTTCCCAGTCACTCTGTGTATGCTGAGTGGAGGGCAACACACTGCACTCTTCCTTGGGAGAGCTGGATTTCCTCAGCACTCCAACAGCTCCAGGAAATGTGTTCTCTCACAACCTCCATGTCATGCAAATCTGCCTCATTGCCCTAGGCTGAGCGGCACTGAGAAACCCAAACTGCTTCGCATTCCTCCTACACAGTCATACCATAAGACCGCATCCTTACAGGAGAAAGTCGGCTGTTGTTCCTGCTGTAACCAAAGCACAGTTCTTCCTCTTACACTGCAGGGTTTTAGAAGAAGCTAAGCCCGATAGCCTACCTAGAGCGTTCCTTGGGGGAGGCGGCAGGCTACACGCAGAACTCCGTGCCAAATAAACTTTATTCAAGGAAGGGACCAGTGTGTAGCTAGAGTGTATATTTACTTGGTAGAAATCACAAGGAGGTAGGCTGCGTGTTCGCTGGATACCGGGACCTTATGGCACAAGCCTTGCTTTCCCATTTTGAAAGCTCCGTTCATGCTGCCCTGAAGCTACCTAAATAACAGTTTCCGACGTGTCTTTACTCACTGTAGGCAGGGCTCTGGGAAGGGAACGAGTGTTCTCTACATCAACAGGGTTCTTTCATAGCCTGGGTGAGAGCTTCTCCTGAGACGCTCTAGAGCTAAAAGGAAACTTGACGTGAGTCCTTTCCTCAAGGTAAAGCCTTGAATAGCCCTGCCGAAGCTAAGCTTCGAGCAGTTGCCTTGAGGCATTAGTTTCAGGTCTGCTTTCTTTTAACGTTAGTACGCTTTTCAAGACACCGAGGACCTCTCGTGGGCAACCTATTGGCTTCAAGAGCATCGCGGAACGGCAGGCTCCACTGGGCTGGTAAGAAATATCCAGGGCTGGAAAACTTTCCAAGTAACTCTGTGTATGCTGAGTGTAGGGCAACACACTGCACTCTTCCTTGGGAGAGCTAGATTTCCTAAGCACTCCAACAGCTCCAGGAAATCTGTTCTCTCACGTCCTACATATCATGCAATCTGCCTCATTGCCCTAGGCTGAGCGGCACTGAGAAACCAAAACTGCTTTGCCTTCCTTCTACAAAGTCATACCTTAAGACACCATCCTTACAGGAGAATGTAGGCTTGCGTTCCTGCTGCAACCAAAGCACAGTTCTTCCTCTTATATTGCAGGGTTTTAGAAGAGGCTAAGCCCCGAAAGCGTACCTAGAGCGTTCTTTGGGACAAACAGTGAGATACACGTAGAACTCCGTGCCAAGAAATCGTTATACATGGAAGGGACCACTGTGTAGCTAGAGTGCATATTTACTTGGTAGAAATCACAAGGAGGTAGACTGCGTTTTCCCTGGAAACAGGGACTTGATGGCACAAGAACTGCTTTCCCATTTTGAAAGCTCCATTCATGCTGCCTTCAAGCTACCTAAACAACAGTCTTTGGGACGGGTCTCTGGTCATTGTAGGCAGCATCCTGGGAAGGGAACGAGTGTTCTCTACATCAACAGGGTGCTTTCATAGCCTGGGGGGGAGCTTCTCCTGAGACGCTTTAGAGCTGAAAGGATACTTGACGTGAGTCCTTAATTCAAGGTAAAGCCTTGACTAGCCCTGCCGAAGCTCAGCTTGGAGCAGTTGCCTTGAGGCCTTAGTTTCAGGTCTGTTTTCTTTTAAGGTTAGTAAGCTTTTCAAGACACCGAGGACCTCGCGTGGGCACCCTATTCCCTGCAAGAACACCGAGTACCGGCAGGCTCCACTGGGCTGCTAAGAAACATCCAGGCCCGGAAACCTTTCCCAGTCACTCTGTGTATGCTGAGTGGAGGGCAACACACTGCAGTCTTCCTTGGGAGAGCTAGATTTCCTCAGCACTCCAACAGCTCCAGGAAATGTGTTCTCTCACGTCCTACATGTCATGCAAATCTGCCTCATTGCCCTAGGCTGAGCGGCACTGAGAAACCCAAACTGCTTCTCATTCCTCCTGCAAAGTCATACCTTAACACCCCATCCTTACAGAGGAATGTCGGCCTGCATTCCTGCTGTAACCAAACTACAGTTCTTCCTATTACAGGGCAGGGTTTTAGAAGAAGCTAAGCCCAATAGCTTAACTAGAGCGCTCCTTGGGGGAGGCGGTTGGCTACACACAGAACTCCGTGCCAAATAAACTTTATTCAAGGAAGGGACCAGTGTGTAGCTAGAGTGTACATTTACTTGGTAGAAATCACAAGGAGCTACGCTGCGTTTTCGCTGGATACGGGGACCTTGTGGCACAAGCCTTGCTTTCCCATTTTGAAAGCTCCGTTCATGCTGCCCTGAAGCTACCTAAATAACAGTTTTAGGACGTGTCTTTAGTCTCTGTAGGCAGGGCTCTGGGAAGGGAACGAGTCTTCACTACATCAACAGCGTGCTTTCATAGCCTGGGTGGGAGCTTTTCCTGAGATGCTCTAGAGCTGAAAGGATACTTGACGTGAGTCCTTTCCTCAAGGTAAAGCCTTGAATAGCCCTGCTGTATCTGAACTTCGAGCAGTTGCCTTGAGGCCTTAGTTTCAGGTCTGCTTTCTTTTAAGGTTAGTAAGCTTTTCAAGACACCGAGGACCTCGCGTGGGCACCCTATTCCCTGCAAGAACACCAAGTACCGGCAGGCTCCACTGGGCTCCTAAGAAACATCCAGGCCCGGAAAACTTTCCCAGTCACTCTGTGTATGCTGAGTGCAGGGCAACATACTGCACTCTTCCTTGGGAGAGCTGGATTTCCTCAGCACTCCAACAGCTCCAGGAAATGTGTTCTCTCACAACCTCCATGTCATGCAAATCTGCCTCATTGCCCTAGGCTGAGCGGCACTGAGAAACCCAAACTGCTTCGCATTCCTCCTACACAGTCATACCATAAGACCGCATCCTTACTGGAGAAAGTCGGCTGGTGTTCCTGCTGTAACCAAAGCACAGTTCTTCCTCTTACACTGCAGGGTTTTAGAAGAAGCTAAGCCCGATAGCCTACCTGGAGCGTTCCTTAGGGGAGGCGGCTGGCTACACGCAGAGCTCCGTGCCAAATAAACTTTATTCAAGGAAGGGACCAGTGTGTAGCTAGAGTGTATATTTACTTGGTAGAAATCACAAGGAGGTAGGCTGCGATTTCGCTGGATACGTGGACCTTATGGCACAAGCCTTGCTTTCCCATTTTGAAAGCTCCGTTCATGCTGCCCTGAAGCTACCTAAATAACAGTTTTAGGACGTGTCTTTAGTCTCTGTAGGCAGGGCTCTGGGAAGGGATCGAGTCTTCACTACATCAACAGCGTGCTTTCATAGCCTGGGTGGGAGCTTTTCCTGAGATGCTCTAGAGCTGAAAGGATACTTGACGTGAGTCCTTTCCTCAAGGTAAAGCCTTGAATAGCCCTGCCGAATCTAAGCTTCGAGCAGTCGCCTTGAGGCCTTAGTTTTAGGTCTGTTTTCTTTTAAGGTTAGTAAGTTTTTCAAGACACCGAGGACCTCGCGTGGGCACCCTATTCCCTGCAAGAACACCGAGTACCGGCAGGCTCCACTGGGCTGCTAAGAAGCATCCAGGCCCGGAAACCTTTCCCAGTCACTATGTGTATGCTGAGTGGAGGGCAACACAGTGCACTCTTCCTTGGGAGAGATGGATTTCCTCATCACTCCAACAGCTCCAGGAAATGTGTTCTCTCACGTCCTACATGTCATGCAAATCTGCCTCATTGCCCTAGGCTGAGCGGCACTGAGAAACCCAAACTGCTTCGCATTCCTCCTACACAGTCATACCATAAGACCGCATCCTTACAGGAGAAAGTCGGCTGTTGTTCCTGCTGTAACCAAAGCACAGTTCTTCCTCTTACACTGCAGGGTTTTAGAAGAAGCTAAGCCCGATAGCCTACCTAGAGCGTTCCTTGGGGGAGGCGGCAGGCTACACGCAGAACTCCGTGCCAAATAAACTTTATTCAAGGAAGGGACCAGTGTGTAGCTAGAGTGTATATTTACTTGGTAGAAATCACAAGGAGGTAGGCTGCGTGTTCGCTGGATACCGGGACCTTATGGCACAAGCCTTGCTTTCCCATTTTGAAAGCTCCGTTCATGCTGCCCTGAAGCTACCTAAATAACAGTTTCCGACGTGTCTTTACTCACTGTAGGCAGGGCTCTGGGAAGGGAACGAGTGTTCTCTACATCAACAGGGTTCTTTCATAGCCTGGGTGAGAGCTTCTCCTGAGACGCTCTAGAGCTAAAAGGAAACTTGACGTGAGTCCTTTCCTCAAGGTAAAGCCTTGAATAGCCCTGCCGAAGCTAAGCTTCGAGCAGTTGCCTTGAGGCATTAGTTTCAGGTCTGCTTTCTTTTAACGTTAGTACGCTTTTCAAGACACCGAGGACCTCTCGTGGGCAACCTATTGGCTTCAAGAGCATCGCGGAACGGCAGGCTCCACTGGGCTGGTAAGAAATATCCAGGGCTGGAAAACTTTCCAAGTAACTCTGTGTATGCTGAGTGTAGGGCAACACACTGCACTCTTCCTTGGGAGAGCTAGATTTCCTAAGCACTCCAACAGCTCCAGGAAATCTGTTCTCTCACGTCCTACATATCATGCAATCTGCCTCATTGCCCTAGGCTGAGCGGCACTGAGAAACCAAAACTGCTTTGCCTTCCTTCTACAAAGTCATACCTTAAGACACCATCCTTACAGGAGAATGTAGGCTTGCGTTCCTGCTGCAACCAAAGCACAGTTCTTCCTCTTATATTGCAGGGTTTTAGAAGAGGCTAAGCCCCGAAAGCGTACCTAGAGCGTTCTTTCGGACAAACAGTGAGATACACGTAGAACTCCGTGCCAAGAAATCGTTATACATGGAAGGGACCACTGTGTAGCTAGAGTGCATATTTACTTGGTAGAAATCACAAGGAGGTAGACTGCGTTTTCCCTGGAAACAGGGACTTGATGGCACAAGAACTGCTTTCCCATTTTGAAAGCTCCATTCATGCTGCCTTCAAGCTACCTAAACAACAGTCTTTGGGACGGGTCTCTGGTCATTGTAGGCAGCATCCTGGGAAGGGAACGAGTGTTCTCTACATCAACAGGGTGCTTTCATAGCCTGGGGGGGAGCTTCTCCTGAGACGCTTTAGAGCTGAAAGGATACTTGACGTGAGTCCTTAATTCAAGGTAAAGCCTTGACTAGCCCTGCCGAAGCTCAGCTTGGAGCAGTTGCCTTGAGGCCTTAGTTTCAGGTCTGTTTTCTTTTAAGGTTAGTAAGTTTTTCAAGACACCGAGGACCTCGCGTGGGCACCCTATTCCCTGCAAGAACACCGAGTACCGACAGGCTCCACTGGGCTGCTAAGAAGCATCCAGGCCCGGAAACCTTTCCCAGTCACTATGTGTATGCTGAGTGGAGGGCAACACAGTGCACTCTTCCTTGGGAGAGGTGGATTTCCTCATCACTCCAACAGCTCCAGGAAATGTGTTCTCTCACGTCCTACATGTCATGCAAATCTGCCTCATTGCCCTAGGCTGAGCGGCACTGAGAAACCCAAACTGCTTCGCATTCCTCCTACACAGTCATACCATAAGACCGCATCCTTACAGGAGAAAGTCGGCTGTTGTTCCTGCTGTAACCAAAGCACAGTTCTTCCTCTTACACTGCAGGGTTTTAGAAGAAGCTAAGCCCGATAGCCTACCTAGAGCGTTCCTTGGGGGAGGCGGCAGGCTACACGCAGAACTCCGTGCCAAATAAACTTTATTCAAGGAAGGGACCAGTGTGTAGCTAGAGTGTATATTTACTTGGTAGAAATCACAAGGAGGTAGGCTGCGTGTTCGCTGGATACCGGGACCTTATGGCACAAGCCTTGCTTTCCCATTTTGAAAGCTCCGTTCATGCTGCCCTGAAGCTACCTAAATAACAGTTTCCGACGTGTCTTTACTCACTGTAGGCAGGGCTCTGGGAAGGGAACGAGTGTTCTCTACATCAACAGGGTTCTTTCATAGCCTGGGTGAGAGCTTCTCCTGAGACGCTCTAGAGCTAAAAGGAAACTTGACGTGAGTCCTTTCCTCAAGGTAAAGCCTTGAATAGCCCTGCCGAAGCTAAGCTTCGAGCAGTTGCCTTGAGGCATTAGTTTCAGGTCTGCTTTCTTTTAACGTTAGTACGCTTTTCAAGACACCGAGGACCTCTCGTGGGCAACCTATTGGCTTCAAGAGCATCGCGGAACGGCAGGCTCCACTGGGCTGGTAAGAAATATCCAGGGCTGGAAAACTTTCCAAGTAACTCTGTGTATGCTGAGTGTAGGGCAACACACTGCACTCTTCCTTGGGAGAGCTAGATTTCCTAAGCACTCCAACAGCTCCAGGAAATCTGTTCTCTCACGTCCTACATATCATGCAATCTGCCTCATTGCCCTAGGCTGAGCGGCACTGAGAAACCAAAACTGCTTTGCCTTCCTTCTACAAAGTCATACCTTAAGACACCATCCTTACAGGAGAATGTAGGCTTGCGTTCCTGCTGCAACCAAAGCACAGTTCTTCCTCTTATATTGCAGGGTTTTAGAAGAGGCTAAGCCCCGAAAGCGTACCTAGAGCGTTCTTTCGGACAAACAGTGAGATACACGTAGAACTCCGTGCCAAGAAATCGTTATACATGGAAGGGACCACTGTGTAGCTAGAGTGCATATTTACTTGGTAGAAATCACAAGGAGGTAGACTGCGTTTTCCCTGGAAACAGGGACTTGATGGCACAAGAACTGCTTTCCCATTTTGAAAGCTCCATTCATGCTGCCTTCAAGCTACCTAAACAACAGTCTTTGGGACGGGTCTCTGGTCATTGTAGGCAGCATCCTGGGAAGGGAACGAGTGTTCTCTACATCAACAGGGTGCTTTCATAGCCTGGGGGGGAGCTTCTCCTGAGACGCTTTAGAGCTGAAAGGATACTTGACGTGAGTCCTTAATTCAAGGTAAAGCCTTGACTAGCCCTGCCGAAGCTCAGCTTGGAGCAGTTGCCTTGAGGCCTTAGTTTCAGGTCTGTTTTCTTTTAAGGTTAGTAAGCTTTTCAAGACACCGAGGACCTCGCGTGGGCACCCTATTCCCTGCAAGAACACCGAGTACCGGCAGGCTCCACTGGGCTGCTAAGAAACATCCAGGCCCGGAAACCTTTCCCAGTCACTCTGTGTATGCTGAGTGGAGGGCAACACACTGCAGTCTTCCTTGGGAGAGCTAGATTTCCTCAGCACTCCAACAGCTCCAGGAAATGTGTTCTCTCACGTCCTACATGTCATGCAAATCTGCCTCATTGCCCTAGGCTGAGCGGCACTGAGAAACCCAAACTGCTTCTCATTCCTCCTGCAAAGTCATACCTTAACACCCCATCCTTACAGAGGAATGTCGGCCTGCATTCCTGCTGTAACCAAACTACAGTTCTTCCTATTACAGGGCAGGGTTTTAGAAGAAGCTAAGCCCAATAGCTTAACTAGAGCGCTCCTTGGGGGAGGCGGTTGGCTACACACAGAACTCCGTGCCAAATAAACTTTATTCAAGGAAGGGACCAGTGTGTAGCTAGAGTGTACATTTACTTGGTAGAAATCACAAGGAGCTACGCTGCGTTTTCGCTGGATACGGGGACCTTGTGGCACAAGCCTTGCTTTCCCATTTTGAAAGCTCCGTTCATGCTGCCCTGAAGCTACCTAAATAACAGTTTTAGGACGTGTCTTTAGTCTCTGTAGGCAGGGCTCTGGGAAGGGAACGAGTCTTCACTACATCAACAGCGTGCTTTCATAGCCTGGGTGGGAGCTTTTCCTGAGATGCTCTAGAGCTGAAAGGATACTTGACGTGAGTCCTTTCCTCAAGGTAAAGCCTTGAATAGCCCTGCTGTATCTGAACTTCGAGCAGTTGCCTTGAGGCCTTAGTTTCAGGTCTGCTTTCTTTTAAGGTTAGTAAGCTTTTCAAGACACCGAGGACCTCGCGTGGGCACCCTATTCCCTGCAAGAACACCAAGTACCGGCAGGCTCCACTGGGCTCCTAAGAAACATCCAGGCCCGGAAAACTTTCCCAGTCACTCTGTGTATGCTGAGTGCAGGGCAACATACTGCACTCTTCCTTGGGAGAGCTGGATTTCCTCAGCACTCCAACAGCTCCAGGAAATGTGTTCTCTCACAACCTCCATGTCATGCAAATCTGCCTCATTGCCCTAGGCTGAGCGGCACTGAGAAACCCAAACTGCTTCGCATTCCTCCTACACAGTCATACCATAAGACCGCATCCTTACTGGAGAAAGTCGGCTGGTGTTCCTGCTGTAACCAAAGCACAGTTCTTCCTCTTACACTGCAGGGTTTTAGAAGAAGCTAAGCCCGATAGCCTACCTGGAGCGTTCCTTAGGGGAGGCGGCTGGCTACACGCAGAGCTCCGTGCCAAATAAACTTTATTCAAGGAAGGGACCAGTGTGTAGCTAGAGTGTATATTTACTTGGTAGAAATCACAAGGAGGTAGGCTGCGATTTCGCTGGATACGTGGACCTTATGGCACAAGCCTTGCTTTCCCATTTTGAAAGCTCCGTTCATGCTGCCCTGAAGCTACCTAAATAACAGTTTTAGGACGTGTCTTTAGTCTCTGTAGGCAGGGCTCTGGGAAGGGATCGAGTCTTCACTACATCAACAGCGTGCTTTCATAGCCTGGGTGGGAGCTTTTCCTGAGATGCTCTAGAGCTGAAAGGATACTTGACGTGAGTCCTTTCCTCAAGGTAAAGCCTTGAATAGCCCTGCCGAATCTAAGCTTCGAGCAGTCGCCTTGAGGCCTTAGTTTTAGGTCTGTTTTCTTTTAAGGTTAGTAAGTTTTTCAAGACACCGAGGACCTCGCGTGGGCACCCTATTCCCTGCAAGAACACCGAGTACCGGCAGGCTCCACTGGGCTGCTAAGAAGCATCCAGGCCCGGAAACCTTTCCCAGTCACTATGTGTATGCTGAGTGGAGGGCAACACAGTGCACTCTTCCTTGGGAGAGGTGGATTTCCTCATCACTCCAACAGCTCCAGGAAATGTGTTCTCTCACGTCCTACATGTCATGCAAATCTGCCTCATTGCCCTAGGCTGAGCGGCACTGAGAAACCCAAACTGCTTCGCATTCCTCCTACACAGTCATACCATAAGACCGCATCCTTACAGGAGAAAGTCGGCTGTTGTTCCTGCTGTAACCAAAGCACAGTTCTTCCTCTTACACTGCAGGGTTTTAGAAGAAGCTAAGCCCGATAGCCTACCTAGAGCGTTCCTTGGGGGAGGCGGCAGGCTACACGCAGAACTCCGTGCCAAATAAACTTTATTCAAGGAAGGGACCAGTGTGTAGCTAGAGTGTATATTTACTTGGTAGAAATCACAAGGAGGTAGGCTGCGTGTTCGCTGGATACCGGGACCTTATGGCACAAGCCTTGCTTTCCCATTTTGAAAGCTCCGTTCATGCTGCCCTGAAGCTACCTAAATAACAGTTTCCGACGTGTCTTTACTCACTGTAGGCAGGGCTCTGGGAAGGGAACGAGTGTTCTCTACATCAACAGGGTTCTTTCATAGCCTGGGTGAGAGCTTCTCCTGAGACGCTCTAGAGCTAAAAGGAAACTTGACGTGAGTCCTTTCCTCAAGGTAAAGCCTTGAATAGCCCTGCCGAAGCTAAGCTTCGAGCAGTTGCCTTGAGGCATTAGTTTCAGGTCTGCTTTCTTTTAACGTTAGTACGCTTTTCAAGACACCGAGGACCTCTCGTGGGCAACCTATTGGCTTCAAGAGCATCGCGGAACGGCAGGCTCCACTGGGCTGGTAAGAAATATCCAGGGCTGGAAAACTTTCCAAGTAACTCTGTGTATGCTGAGTGTAGGGCAACACACTGCACTCTTCCTTGGGAGAGCTAGATTTCCTAAGCACTCCAACAGCTCCAGGAAATCTGTTCTCTCACGTCCTACATATCATGCAATCTGCCTCATTGCCCTAGGCTGAGCGGCACTGAGAAACCAAAACTGCTTTGCCTTCCTTCTACAAAGTCATACCTTAAGACACCATCCTTACAGGAGAATGTAGGCTTGCGTTCCTGCTGCAACCAAAGCACAGTTCTTCCTCTTATATTGCAGGGTTTTAGAAGAGGCTAAGCCCCGAAAGCGTACCTAGAGCGTTCTTTCGGACAAACAGTGAGATACACGTAGAACTCCGTGCCAAGAAATCGTTATACATGGAAGGGACCACTGTGTAGCTAGAGTGCATATTTACTTGGTAGAAATCACAAGGAGGTAGACTGCGTTTTCCCTGGAAACAGGGACTTGATGGCACAAGAACTGCTTTCCCATTTTGAAAGCTCCATTCATGCTGCCTTCAAGCTACCTAAACAACAGTCTTTGGGACGGGTCTCTGGTCATTGTAGGCAGCATCCTGGGAAGGGAACGAGTGTTCTCTACATCAACAGGGTGCTTTCATAGCCTGGGGGGGAGCTTCTCCTGAGACGCTTTAGAGCTGAAAGGATACTTGACGTGAGTCCTTAATTCAAGGTAAAGCCTTGACTAGCCCTGCCGAAGCTCAGCTTGGAGCAGTTGCCTTGAGGCCTTAGTTTCAGGTCTGTTTTCTTTTAAGGTTAGTAAGCTTTTCAAGACACCGAGGACCTCGCGTGGGCACCCTATTCCCTGCAAGAACACCGAGTACCGGCAGGCTCCACTGGGCTGCTAAGAAACATCCAGGCCCGGAAACCTTTCCCAGTCACTCTGTGTATGCTGAGTGGAGGGCAACACACTGCAGTCTTCCTTGGGAGAGCTAGATTTCCTCAGCACTCCAACAGCTCCAGGAAATGTGTTCTCTCACGTCCTACATGTCATGCAAATCTGCCTCATTGCCCTAGGCTGAGCGGCACTGAGAAACCCAAACTGCTTCTCATTCCTCCTGCAAAGTCATACCTTAACACCCCATCCTTACAGAGGAATGTCGGCCTGCATTCCTGCTGTAACCAAACTACAGTTCTTCCTATTACAGGGCAGGGTTTTAGAAGAAGCTAAGCCCAATAGCTTAACTAGAGCGCTCCTTGGGGGAGGCGGTTGGCTACACGCAGAACTCCGTGCCAAATAAACTTTATTCAAGGAAGGGACCAGTGTGTAGCTAGAGTGTACATTTACTTGGTAGAAATCACAAGGAGCTACGCTGCGTTTTCGCTGGATACGGGGACCTTGTGGCACAAGCCTTGCTTTCCCATTTTGAAAGCTCCGTTCATGCTGCCCTGAAGCTACCTAAATAACAGTTTTAGGACGTGTCTTTAGTCTCTGTAGGCAGGGCTCTGGGAAGGGAA
This sequence comes from Balaenoptera acutorostrata, assembly GCF_949987535.1. NCBI lineage: Eukaryota > Metazoa > Chordata > Mammalia > Artiodactyla > Balaenopteridae > Balaenoptera > Balaenoptera acutorostrata. The sequence continues at coordinate 48,002,345 of NC_080080.1, read as the reverse complement.
CGAGTCTTCACTACATCAACAGCGTGCTTTCATAGCCTGGGTGGGAGCTTTTCCTGAGATGCTCTAGAGCTGAAAGGATACTTGACGTGAGTCCTTTCCTCAAGGTAAAGCCTTGAATAGCCCTGCTGTATCTGAACTTCGAGCAGTTGCCTTGAGGCCTTAGTTTCAGGTCTGCTTTCTTTTAAGGTTAGTAAGCTTTTCAAGACACCGGGGACCTCGCGTGGGCACCCTATTCCCTGCAAGAACACCAAGTACCGGCAGGCTCCACTGGGCTCCTAAGAAACATCCAGGCCCGGAAAACTTTCCCAGTCACTCTGTGTATGCTGAGTGCAGGGCAACATACTGCACTCTTCCTTGGGAGAGCTGGATTTCCTCAGCACTCCAACAGCTCCAGGAAATGTGTTTTCTCACAACCTCCATGTCATGCAAATCTGCCTCATTGCCCTAGGCTGAGCGGCACTGAGAAACCCAAACTGCTTCGCATTCCTCCTACACAGTCATACCATAAGACCGCATCCTTACTGGAGAAAGTCGGCTGGTGTTCCTGCTGTAACCAAAGCACAGTTCTTCCTCTTACACTGCAGGGTTTTAGAAGAAGCTAAGCCCGATAGCCTACCTGGAGCGTTCCTTAGGGGAGGCGGCTGGCTACACGCAGAGCTCCGTGCCAAATAAACTTTATTCAAGGAAGGGACCAGTGTGTAGCTAGAGTGTATATTTACTTGGTAGAAATCACAAGGAGGTAGGCTGCGATTTCGCTGGATACGTGGACCTTATGGCACAAGCCTTGCTTTCCCATTTTGAAAGCTCCGTTCATGCTGCCCTGAAGCTACCTAAATAACAGTTTTAGGACGTGTCTTTAGTCTCTGTAGGCAGGGCTCTGGGAAGGGATCGAGTCTTCACTACATCAACAGCGTGCTTTCATAGCCTGGGTGGGAGCTTTTCCTGAGATGCTCTAGAGCTGAAAGGATACTTGACGTGAGTCCTTTCCTCAAGGTAAAGCCTTGAATAGCCCTGCCGAATCTAAGCTTCGAGCAGTCGCCTTGAGGCCTTAGTTTTAGGTCTGTTTTCTTTTAAGGTTAGTAAGTTTTTCAAGACACCGAGGACCTCGCGTGGGCACCCTATTCCCTGCAAGAACACCGAGTACCGGCAGGCTCCACTGGGCTGCTAAGAAGCATCCAGGCCCGGAAACCTTTCCCAGTCACTATGTGTATGCTGAGTGGAGGGCAACACACTGCACTCTTCCTTGGGAGAGGTGGATTTCCTCATCACTCCAACAGCTCCAGGAAATGTGTTCTCTCACGTCCTACATGTCATGCAAATCTGCCTCATTGCCCTAGGCTGAGCGGCACTGAGAAACCCAAACTGCTTCGCATTCCTCCTACACAGTCATACCATAAGACCGCATCCTTACAGGAGAAAGTCGGCTGTTGTTCCTGCTGTAACCAAAGCACAGTTCTTCCTCTTACACTGCAGGGTTTTAGAAGAACCTAAGCCCGATAGCCTACCTAGAGCGTTCCTTGGGGGAGGCGGCAGGCTACACGCAGAACTCCGTGCCAAATAAACTTTATTCAAGGAAGGGACCAGTGTGTAGCTAGAGTGTATATTTACTTGGTAGAAATCACAAGGAGGTAGGCTGCGTGTTCCCTGGATACCGGGACCTTATGGCACAAGCCTTGCTTTCCCATTTTGAAAGCTCCGTTCATGCTGCCCTGAAGCTACCTAAATAACAGTTTCCGACGTGTCTTTACTCACTGTAGGCAGGGCTCTGGGAAGGGAACGAGTGTTCTCTACATCAACAGGGTTCTTTCATAGCCTGGGTGAGAGCTTCTCCTGAGACGCTCTAGAGCTAAAAGGAAACTTGACGTGAGTCCTTTCCTCAAGGTAAAGCCTTGAATAGCCCTGCCGAAGCTAAGCTTCGAGCAGTTGCCTTGAGGCATTAGTTTCAGGTCTGCTTTCTTTTAACGTTAGTACGCTTTTCAAGACACCGAGGACCTCTCGTGGGCAACCTATTGGCTTCAAGAGCATCGCGGAACGGCAGGCTCCACTGGGCTGGTAAGAAATATCCAGGGCTGGAAAACTTTCCAAGTAACTCTGTGTATGCTGAGTGTAGGGCAACACACTGCACTCTTCCTTGGGAGAGCTAGATTTCCTAAGCACTCCAACAGCTCCAGGAAATCTGTTCTCTCACGTCCTACATATCATGCAATCTGCCTCATTGCCCTAGGCTGAGCGGCACTGAGAAACCAAAACTGCTTTGCCTTCCTTCTACAAAGTCATACCTTAAGACACCATCCTTACAGGAGAATGTAGGCTTGCGTTCCTGCTGCAACCAAAGCACAGTTCTTCCTCTTATATTGCAGGGTTTTAGAAGAGGCTAAGCCCCGAAAGCGTACCTAGAGCGTTCTGTGGGACAAACAGTGAGATACACGTAGAACTCCGTGCCAAGAAATCGTTATACATGGAAGGGACCACTGTGTAGCTAGAGTGCATATTTACTTGGTAGAAATCACAAGGAGGTAGACTGCGTTTTCCCTGGAAACAGGGACTTGATGGCACAAGAACTGCTTTCCCATTTTGAAAGCTCCATTCATGCTGCCTTCAAGCTACCTAAACAACAGTCTTTGGGACGGGTCTCTGGTCATTGTAGGCAGCATCCTGGGAAGGGAACGAGTGTTCTCTACATCAACAGGGTGCTTTCATAGCCTGGGGGGGAGCTTCTCCTGAGACGCTCTAGAGCTGAAAGGATACTTGACGTGAGTCCTTAATTCAAGGTAAAGCCTTGACTAGCCCTGCCGAAGCTCAGCTTGGAGCAGTTGCCTTGAGGCCTTAGTTTCAGGTCTGTTTTCTTTTAAGGTTAGTAAGCTTTTCAAGACACCGAGGACCTCGCGTGGGCACCCTATTCCCTGCAAGAACACCGAGTACCGGCAGGCTCCACTGGGCTGCTAAGAAACATCCAGGCCCGGAAACCTTTCCCAGTCACTCTGTGTATGCTGAGTGGAGGGCAACACACTGCAGTCTTCCTTGGGAGAGCTAGATTTCCTCAGCACTCCAACAGCTCCAGGAAATGTGTTCTCTCACGTCCTACATGTCATGCAAATCTGCCTCATTGCCCTAGGCTGAGCGGCACTGAGAAACCCAAACTGCTTCTCATTCCTCCTGCAAAGTCATACCTTAACACCCCATCCTTACAGAGGAATGTCGGCCTGCATTCCTGCTGTAACCAAACTACAGTTCTTCCTATTACAGGGCAGGGTTTTAGAAGAAGCTAAGCCCAATAGCTTAACTAGAGCGCTCCTTGGGGGAGGCGGTTGGCTACACGCAGAACTCCGTGCCAAATAAACTTTATTCAAGGAAGGGACCAGTGTGTAGCTAGAGTGTACATTTACTTGGTAGAAATCACAAGGAGCTACGCTGCGTTTTCGCTGGATACGGGGACCTTGTGGCACAAGCCTTGCTTTCCCATTTTGAAAGCTCCGTTCATGCTGCCCTGAAGCTACCTAAATAACAGTTTTAGGACGTGTCTTTAGTCTCTGTAGGCAGGGCTCTGGGAAGGGAACGAGTCTTCACTACATCAACAGCGTGCTTTCATAGCCTGGGTGGGAGCTTTTCCTGAGATGCTCTAGAGCTGAAAGGATACTTGACGTGAGTCCTTTCCTCAAGGTAAAGCCTTGAATAGCCCTGCTGTATCTGAACTTCGAGCAGTTGCCTTGAGGCCTTAGTTTCAGGTCTGCTTTCTTTTAAGGTTAGTAAGCTTTTCAAGACACCGGGGACCTCGCGTGGGCACCCTATTCCCTGCAAGAACACCAAGTACCGGCAGGCTCCACTGGGCTCCTAAGAAACATCCAGGCCCGGAAAACTTTCCCAGTCACTCTGTGTATGCTGAGTGCAGGGAAACATACTGCACTCTTCCTTGGGAGAGCTGGATTTCCTCAGCACTCCAACAGCTGCAGGAAATGTGTTCTCTCACAACCTCCATGTCATGCAAATCTGCCTCATTGCCCTAGGCTGAGCGGCACTGAGAAACCCAAACTGCTTCGCATTCCTCCTTCACAGTCATACCATAAGACCGCATCCTTACTGGAGAAAGTCGGCTGGTGTTCCTGCTGTAACCAAAGCACAGTTCTTCCTCTTACACTGCAGGGTTTTAGAAGAAGCTAAGCCCGATAGCCTACCTGGAGCGTTCCTTAGGGGAGGCGGCTGGCTACACGCAGAGCTCCGTGCCAAATAAACTTTATTCAAGGAAGGGACCAGTGTGTAGCTAGAGTGTATATTTACTTGGTAGAAATCACAGGGAGGTAGGCTGCGATTTCGATGGATACGTGGACCTTATGGCACAAGCCTTGCTTTCCCATTTTGAAAGCTCCGTTCATGCTGCCCTGAAGCTACCTAAATAACAGTTTTAGGACGTGTCTTTAGTCTCTGTAGGCAGGGCTCTGGGAAGGGATCGAGTCTTCACTACATCAACAGCGTGCTTTCATAGCCTGGGTGGGAGCTTTTCCTGAGATGCTCTAGAGCTGAAAGGATACTTGACGTGAGTCCTTTCCTCAAGGTAAAGCCTTGAATAGCCCTGCCGAATCTAAGCTTCGAGCAGTCGCCTTGAGGCCTTAGTTTTAGGTCTGTTTTCTTTTAAGGTTAGTAAGTTTTCCAAGACACCGAGGACCTCGCGTGGGCACCCTATTCCCTGCAAGAACACCGAGTACCGGCAGGCTCCACTGGGCTGCTAAGAAGCATCCAGGCCCGGAAACCTTTCCCAGTCACTATGTGTATGCTGAGTGGAGGGCAACACAGTGCACTCTTCCTTGGGAGAGGTGGATTTCCTCATCACTCCAACAGCTCCAGGAAATGTGTTCTCTCACGTCCTACATGTCATGCAAATCTGCCTCATTGCCCTAGGCTGAGCGTCACTGGGAAACCCAAACTGCTTCGCATTCCTCCTACAAATTCATACCATAAGACCGCATCCTTACAGGAGAAAGTTGGCCTGCGCTCCTGCTGTAACCAAAGCACAGTTCTTCCTCTTACACTGCAAGGTTTTAGAAGAAGCTAAGCCCGATAGCCTCCCTAGAGCGCTCCTTGGGAGAGGCGGCTGGCTACACGCAGAACTCCGTGCCAAATAAACTTTATTCAAGGAAGGGACCAGTGTGTAACTAGAGTGTATATTTACTTGGTAGAAATCACAAGGAGGTAGGCTGCGTGTTCGCTGGAAGTGGGGACCTTATGGCACAAGACTTGCTTTCCCATTTTGAAAGCTCCATTCATGCTACCCTGAAGCTCCCTAAAAAACAGTTTACGACGGGTCTTTAGTCACTGTAGGCAGGGCTCTGGGAAGGGAACGAGTGTTCTCTACATCAACAGGGTGCTTTCATAGCCTGGGTGAGAGCTTCTCCTGAGACGCTCTAGAGCTAAAAGGAAACTTGACGTGAGTCCTTTCCTCAAGGTAAAGCCTTGACTAGCCCTGCCGAAGCTAAGCTTGGAGCAGTTGCCTTGAGGCATTAGTTTCAGGTCTGCTTTCTTTTAATGTTAGTACGCTTTTCAAGACACCGAGGACCTCTCGTGGGCAACCTATTGGCTTCAAGAACATCGCGTAACGGCAGGCTCCACTGGGCTGGTAAGAAATATCCAGGGCTGGAAAACTTTCCAAGTAACTCTGTGTATGCTGAGTGTAGGGCAACACACTGCACTCTTCCTTGGGAGAGCTAGATTTCCTAAGCACTCCAACAGCTCCAGGAAATCTGTTCTCTCACGTCCTACATATCATGCAATCTGCCTCATTGCCCTAGGCTGAGCGGCACTGAGAAACCAAAACTGCTTTGCCTTCCTTCTACAAAGTCATACCTTAAGACACCATCCTTACAGGAGAATGTAGGCTTGCGTTCCTGCTGCAACCAAAGCACAGTTCTTCCTCTTACACTGCAGGGTTTTAGAAGAAGCTAAGCCCAATAGCTTAACTAGAGCGCTCCTTGGGGGAGGCGGTTGGCTACACGCAGAACTCCGTGCCAAATAAACTTTATTCAAGGAAGGGACCAGTGTGTAGCTAGAGTGTATATTTACTTGGTAGAAATCACAAGGAGGTAGGCTGCGTTTTCGCTGGATACGGGGACCTTATGGCACAAGCCTTGCTTTCCCATTTTGAAAGCTCCATTCATGCTGCCCTGAAGCTACCTAAATAACAGTTTTAGGACGTGTCTTTAGTCTCTGGAGGCAGGGCTCTGGGAAGGCAACGAGTCTTCACTACATCAACAGCGTGCTTTCATAGCCTGGGTGAGAGCTTCTCCTGAGACGCTCTAGAGCTGAAAGGATACTTGACGTGAGTCCTTTCCTCAAGGTAAAGCTTTTTTTTTTTTTTTTAAATGTTACTTTTTAATTTATTTATTTATTATTTATTTTTGGTTGTGTTGGGTCCTCGCTTCTGTGCGTGGGCCCTCTCTAGTTGCGGCAAGTGGGGGCCACTCTTCATCGCGGTGCGCGGGCCTCATTATCGCGGCCTCTCTTGTTGCGGAGCACAGTCTCCAGACGCGCAGGCTCAGTAATTGTGGCTCACGGGCCCAGCTGCTCCGCGGCACGCGGGATCCTCCCAGACCAGGGCTCGAACCCGTGTCCCCTGCATTGGAAGGCAGATTCCCAACCACTGTGCCACCAGGGAAGCCCCAAGGTAAAGCTTTGACTAGCCCTGCCGAAGCTCAGCTTGGAGCAGTCGCCTTGAGGCCTTAGTTTCAGGTCTGTTTTCTTTTAAGGTTAGTAAGCTTTTCAAGACACCGAGGACCTCGCGTGGGCACCTATTCCCTGCAAGAACACCGAGTACCGGGAGGTTCCACTGCGCTGCTAAGAAACATCCAGGCCCGGAAACCTTTCCCAGTCACTCTGTGTATGCTGACTGCAGGGCAACACACTGCACACTTCCTTGGGAGAGCTGGCTTTCCTCAGCACTCCAACAGCTCCAGGAAATGTGTTCTCTCACCTCCTAAATGTCATGCAAATCTGCCTCATTGCCCTAGGCTGAGCGGCACTGAGAAACCCAAACTGCTTCTCATTCCTCCTGCAAAGTCATACCTTAACACTCCATCCTTACAGAGGAATGTCGGCCTGCATTCCTGCTGTAACCAAAGTACAGTTCTTCCTATTACAGGGCAGGGTTTTAGAAGAAGCTAAGCCCAATAGCTTAACTAGAGCGCTCCTTGGGGGAGGCGGTTGGCTACACGCAGAACTCCGTGCCAAATAAACTTTATTCAAGGAAGGGACCAGTGTGTAGCTAGAGTGTATATTTACTTGGTAGAAATCACAAGGAGGTAGGCTGCGTTTTCGCTGGATACGGGGACCTTGTGGCACAAGCCTTGCTTTCCCATTTTGAAAGCTCCCTTCATGCTGCCCTGAAGCTACCTAAATAACAGTTTTAGGACGTGTCTTTAGTCTTTGTAGGCAGGGCTCTGGGAAGGGAAAGAGTCTTCACTACATCAACAGCGTGCTTTAATAGCCTGGGTGGGAGCTTTTCCTGAGATGCTCTAGAGCTGAAAGGATACTTGACGTGAGTCCTTTCCTCAAGGTAAAGCCTTGAATAGCCCTGCTGAATCTGAACTTAGAGCAGTCGCCTTGAGGCCTTAGTTTCAGGTCTGCTTTCTTTTAAGGTTAGTAAGCTTTTCAAGACACCGGGGACCTCGCGTGGGCACCCTATTCCCTGCAAGAACACCGAGTACCGGCAGGCTCCACTGGGCTGCTAAGAAACATCCAGGCCCGGAAACCTTTCCCAGTCACTCTGTGTATGCTGAGTGGAGGGCAACACACTGCAGTCTTCCTTGGGAGAGCTAGATTTCCTCAGCACTGCAACAGCTCCAGGAAATGTGTTCTCTCACGTCCTACATGTCATGCAAATCTGCCTCATTGCCCTAGGCTGAGCGGCACTGAGAAACCCAAACTGCTTCCCATTCCTCCTGCAAAGTCATACCTTAACACCCCATCCTTACAGGAGAAAGTCGGCCTGCGTTCCTGCTGTAACCAAAGTACAGTTCTTCCTATTACAAGGCAGGGTTTTAGAAGAAGCTAAGCCCAATAGCTTAACTAGAGTGCTCCTTGGGGGAGGCGGTTGGCTTCACGCAGAACTCCTTGCCAAATAAACTTTATTCAAGGAAGGGACCTGTGTGTAGCTAGAGTGTATATTTACTTGGTAGAAATCACAAGGATGTAGGCTGCGTTTTCGCTGCATACGGCGACCTTATGACACAAGACTTGCTTTCCCATTTTGAAAGCTCCATTCATGCTGGCCTGAAGCTACCTAAATAACATTTTTAGGACGTGTCTTTAGTCTCTGTTGGCAGGGCTCTGGAAGGGAACGAGTCTTCACTACATCAACAGCGTGCTTTCATAGCCTGGGTGGGAGCTTTTCCTGAGATGCTCTAGAGCTGAAAGGATAGTTGACGTGAGTCCTTTCCTCAAGGTAAAGCCTTGAATAGCCCTGCCGAATCTCAGCTTCGAGCAGTAGCCTTGAGTCCTGAGTTTCAGGTCTGTTTTCTTTTAAGGTTAGTAAGCTTTTCAAGACACCGGGGACCTCGCGTGGGCACCCTATTCCCTGCAAGAACACCGAGTACCGGCAGGCTCCACTGGGCTGCTAAGAAACATCCAGGCCCGAAAACCTTTCCCAGTCACTCTGTGTATGCTGAGTGCAGGGCAACACACTGCACTCTTCCTTGGGAGAGCTGCATTTCCTCAGCACTCCAACAGCTCCAGGTAATGTGTTCCCTCACAACCTACAGGTCATGCAAATCTGCCTCATTGCCCTAGGCTGAGCGGCACTGAGAAACCCAAACTGCTTCGCATTCCTCCTACACAGTCATACCGTAAGACCGCATCCTTACAGGAGAAAGTCGGCTGGCGTTCCTGCTGTAACCAAGACACAGTTCTTCCTCTTACACTGCAGTGTTTTAGAAGAAGCTAAGCCCGATAGCCTACCTAGAGCGCTCCTTGTGGGAGGCGGCTGGCTACACGCAGAACTCCGTGCCAAATAAACTTTATTCAAGGAAGGGACCAGTGTGTATCTAGAGTGTATATTTACTTGGTAGAAATCACAAGGAGGTAGGCTGCGTGTTCGCTGGAAGCGGGGACCTTATGGCACAAGTCTTGCTTTCCCATTTTGAAAGCTCCATTCATGCTCTTCTGAAGCTAACTAAATAACAGTTTTAGGACGTGCTTTTAGTCACTGTAGGCAGGGCTCTGGGAAGGGAACGAGTGTTCTCTACATCAACAGGGTTCTTTCATAGCCTGGGTGAGAGCTTCTCCTGAGACGCTCTAGAGCTAAAAGGAAACTTGACGTGAGTCCTTTCCTCAAGGTAAAGCCTTGAATCGCCCTGCCGAAGCTAAGCTTCGAGCAGTTGCCTTGAGGCATTAGTTTCAGGTCTGCTTTCTTTTAACGTTAGTACGCTTTTCAAGACACCGAGGACCTCTCGTGGGCAACCTATTGGCTTCAAGAGCATCGCGTAACGGCAGGCTCCACTGGGCTGGTAAGAAATATCCAGGGCTGGAAAACTTTCCAAGTAACTCTGTGTATGCTGAGTGTAGGGCAACACACTGCACTCTTCCTTGGGAGAGCTAGATTTCCTAAGCACTCCAACAGCTCCAGGAAATCTGTTCTCTCACGTCCTACATATCATGCAATCTGCCTCATTGCCCTAGGCTGAGCGGCACTGAGAAACCAAAACTGCTTTGCCTTCCTTCTACAAAGTCATACCTTAAGACACCATCCTTACAGGAGAATGTAGGCTTGCGTTCCTGCTGCAACCAAAGCACAGTTCTTCCTCTTATATTGCAGGGTTTTAGAAGAGGCTAAGCCCCGAAAGCGTACCTAGAGCGTTCTTTGGGACAAACAGTGAGATACACGTAGAACTCCGTGCCAAGAAATCGTTATACATGGAAGGGACCACTGTGTAGCTAGAGTGCATATTTACTTGGTAGAAATCACAAGGAGGTAGACTGCGTTTTCCCTGGAAACAGGGACTTGATGGCACAAGAACTGCTTTCCCATTTTGAAAGCTCCATTCATGCTGCCTTCAAGCTACCTAAACAACAGTCTTTGGGACGGGTCTCTGGTCATTGTAGGCAGCATCCTGGGAAGGGAACGAGTGTTCTCTACATCAACAGGGTGCTTTCATAGCCTGGGGGGGAGCTTCTCCTGAGACGCTCTAGAGCTGAAAGGATACTTGACGTGAGTCCTTAATTCAAGGTAAAGCCTTGACTAGCCCTGCCGAAGCTCAGCTTGGAGCAGTTGCCTTGAGGCCTTAGTTTCAGGTCTGTTTTCTTTTAAGGTTAGTAAGCTTTTCAAGACACCGAGGACCTCGCGTCGGCACCCTATTCCCTGCAAGAACACCGAGTACCGGCAGGCTCCACTGGGCTGCTAAGAAACATCCAGGCCCGGAAACCTTTCCCAGTCACTCTGTGTATGCTGAGTGGAGGGCAACACACTGCAGTCTTCCTTGGGAGAGCTAGATTTCCTCAGCACTCCAACAGCTCCAGGAAATGTGTTCTCTCACGTCCTACATGTCATGCAAATCTGCCTCATTGCCCTAGGCTGAGCGGCACTGAGAAACCCAAACTGCTTCTCATTCCTCCTGCAAAGTCATACCTTAACACCCCATCCTTACAGAGGAATGTCGGCCTGCATTCCTGCTGTAACCAAACTACAGTTCTTCCTATTACAGGGCAGGGTTTTAGAAGAAGCTAAGCCCAATAGCTTAACTAGAGCGCTCCTTGGGGGAGGCAGTTGGCTACACGCAGAACTCCGTGCCAAATAAAGTTTATTCAAGGAAGGGACCAGTGTGTAGCTAGAGTGTACATTTACTTGGTAGAAATCACAAGGAGCTACGCTGCGTTTTCGCTGGATACGGGGACCTTGTGGCACAAGCCTTGCTTTCCCATTTTGAAAGCTCCGTTCATGCTGCCCTGAAGCTACCTAAATAACAGTTTTAGGACGTGTCTTTAGTCTCTGTAGGCAGGGCTCTGGGAAGGGAACGAGTCTTCACTACATCAACAGCGTGCTTTCATAGCCTGGGTGGGAGCTTTTCCTGAGATGCTCTAGAGCTGAAAGGATACTTGACGTGAGTCCTTTCCTCAAGGTAAAGCCTTGAATAGCCCTGCTGAATCTGAACTTCGAGCAGTTGCCTTGAGGCCTTAGTTTCAGGTCTGCTTTCTTTTAAGGTTAGTAAGCTTTTCAAGACACCGGGGACCTCGCGTGGGCACCCTATTCCCTGCAAGAACACCAAGTACCGGCAGGCTCCACTGGGCTGCTAAGAAGCATCCAGGCCCGAAAACCTTTCCCAGTCACTCTGTGTATGCTGAGTGCAGGGCAACACACTGCACTCTTCCTTGGGAGAGCTGCATTTCCTCAGCACTCCAACAGCTCCAGGTAATGTGTTCCCTCACAACCTACAGGTCATGCAAATCTGCCTCATTGCCCTAGGCTGAGCGGCACTGAGAAACCCAAACTGCTTCGCATTCCTCCTACACAGTCATACCATAAGACCGCATCCTTACAGGAGAAAGTCGGCTGGCGTTCCTGCTGTAACCAAGGCACAGTTCTTCCTCTTACACTGCAGTGTTTTAGAAGAAGCTAAGCCCGATAGCCTACCGAGAGCGCTCCTTGGGGGAGGCGGCTGGCTACACGCAGAACTCCATGCCAAATAAACTTTATTCAAGGAAGGGACCAGTGTGTATCTAGAGTGTATATTTACTTGGTAGAAATCACAAGGAGGTAGGCTGCGTGTTCGCTGGAAGCGGGGACCTTATGGCACAAGTCTTGCTTTCCCATTTTGAAAGCTCCATTCATGCTCTTCTGAAGCTAACTAAATAACAGTTTTAGGACGTGCTTTTAGTCACTGTAGGCAGGGCTCTGGGAAGGGAACGAGTGTTCTCTCCATCAACAGGGTGCTTTCATAGCCGGGGTGGGAGCTTCTCCAGAGACGCTCTAGAGCTAAAAGGAAACTTGACGTGAGTCCTTTCCTCAAGGTAAAGCCTTGAATAGCCCTGCCGAAGCTAAGCTTCGAGCAGTTGCCTTGAGGCATTAGTTTCAGGTCTGCTTTCTTTTAACGTTAGCACGCTTTTCAAGACACCGAGGACCTCTCGTGGGCAACCTATTGGCTTCAAGAACATCGCGTAACGGCAGGCTCCATTGGGCTGGTAAGAAATATCCAGGGCTGGAAATCTTTCCAAGTAACTCTGTGTATCCTGAGTGTAGGGCAACACACTGCACTCTTCCTTGGGAGAGCTAGATTTCCTAAGCACTCCAACAGCTCCAGGAAATCTATTCTCTCACGTCCTACATATCATGCAATCTGCCTCATTGCCCTAGGCTGAGCGGCACTGAGAAACCAAAACTGCTTTGCCTTCCTTCTACAAAGTCATACCTTAAGACACCATCCTTACAGGAGAATGTAGGCTTGCGTTCCTGCTGCAACCAAAGCACAGTTCTTCCTCTTATATTGCAGGGTTTTAGAAGAGGCTAAGCCCCGAAAGCGTACCTAGAGCGTTCTTTGGGACAAACAGTGAGATACACGTAGAACTCCGTGCCAAGAAATCGTTATACATGGAAGGGACCACTGTGTAGCTAGAGTGCATATTTACTTGGTAGAAATCACAAGGAGGTAGACTGCGTTTTCCCTGGAAACAGGGACTTGATGGCACAAGAACTGCTTTCCCATTTTGAAAGCTCCATTCATGCTGCCTTCAAGCTACCTAAACAACAGTCTTTGGGACGGGTCTCTGGTCATTGTAGGCAGCATCCTGGGAAGGGAACGAGTGTTCTCTACATCAACAGGGTGCTTTCATAGCCTGGGGGGGAGCTTCTCCTGAGACGCTCTAGAGCTGAAAGGATACTTGACGTGAGTCCTTAATTCAAGGTAAAGCCTTGACTAGCCCTGCCGAAGCTCAGCTTGGAGCAGTTGCCTTGAGGCCTTAGTTTCAGGTCTGTTTTCTTTTAAGGTTAGTAAGCTTTTCAAGACACCGAGGACCTCGCGTGGGCACCCTATTCCCTGCAAGAACACCGAGTACCGGCAGGCTCCACTGGGCTGCTAAGAAACATCCAGGCCCGGAAACCTTTCCCAGTCACTCTGTGTATGCTGAGTGGAGGGCAACACACTGCAGTCTTCCTTGGGAGAGCTAGATTTCCTCAGCACTCCAACAGCTCCAGGAAATGTGTTCTCTCACGTCCTACATGTCATGCAAATCTGCCTCATTGCCCTAGGCTGAGCGGCACTGAGAAACCCAAACTGCTTCTCATTCCTCCTGCAAAGTCATACCTTAACACCCCATCCTTACAGAGGAATGTCGGCCTGCATTCCTGCTGTAACCAAACTACAGTTCTTCCTATTACAGGGCAGGGTTTTAGAAGAAGCTAAGCCCAATAGCTTAACTAGAGCGCTCCTTGGGGGAGGCAGTTGGCTACACGCAGAACTCCGTGCCAAATAAAGTTTATTCAAGGAAGGGACCAGTGTGTAGCTAGAGTGTACATTTACTTGGTAGAAATCACAAGGAGCTACGCTGCGTTTTCGCTGGATACGGGGACCTTGTGGCACAAGCCTTGCTTTCCCATTTTGAAAGCTCCGTTCATGCTGCCCTGAAGCTACCTAAATAACAGTTTTAGGACGTGTCTTTAGTCTCTGTAGGCAGGGCTCTGGGAAGGGAACGAGTCTTCACTACATCAACAGCGTGCTTTCATAGCCTGGGTGGGAGCTTCTCCTGAGATGCTCTAGAGCTGAAAGGATACTTGACGTGAGTCCTTTCCTCAAGGTAGAGCCTTGAATAGCCCTGCCGAATCTCAGATTCGAGCAGGCGCCTTGAGGCCTTAGATTCAGGTCTGTATTCTTTTAAAATTAGTAAGCTTTTCAAGACACCGAGGACCTCGCGTGGGCACCCTATTCCCTGCAAGAACACCAAGTACCGGCAGGCTCCACTGGGCTCCTAAGAAACATCCAGGCCCGGAAACCTTTCCCAGTCACTCTGTGTATGCTGAGTGGAGGGCAACACACTGCACTCTTCCTTGGGAGAGCTGGATTTCCTCAGCACTCCAACAGCTCCAGGAAATGTGTTCTCTCACAACCTCCATGTCATGCAAATCTGCCTCATTGCCCTAGGCTGAGCGGCACTGAGAAACCCAAACTGCTTCGCATTCCTCCTACACAGTCATACCATAAGACCGCATCCTTACAGGAGAAAGTCGGCTGTTGTTCCTGCTGTAACCAAAGCACAGTTCTTCCTCTTACACTGCAGGGTTTTAGAAGAAGCTAAGCCCGATAGCCTACCTAGAGCGTTCCTTGGGGGAGGCGGCAGGCTACACGCAGAACTCCGTGCCAAATAAACTTTATTCAAGGAAGGGACCAGTGTGTAGCTAGAGTGTATATTTACTTGGTAGAAATCACAAGGAGGTAGGCTGCGTGTTCGCTGGATACCGGGACCTTATGGCACAAGCCTTGCTTTCCCATTTTGAAAGCTCCGTTCATGCTGCCCTGAAGCTACCTAAATAACAGTTTACGACGTGTCTTTACTCACTGTAGGCAGGGCTCTGGGAAGGGAACGAGTGTTCTCTACATCAACAGGGTTCTTTCATAGCCTGGGTGAGAGCTTCTCCTGAGACGCTCTAGAGCTAAAAGGAAACTTGACGTGAGTCCTTTCCTCAAGGTAAAGCCTTGAATAGCCCTGCCGAAGCTAAGCTTCGAGCAGTTGCCTTGAGGCATTAGTTTCAGGTCTGCTTTCTTTTAACGTTAGTACGCTTTTCAAGACACCGAGGACCTCTCGTGGGCAACCTATTGGCTTCAAGAGCATCGCGGAACGGCAGGCTCCACTGGGCTGGTAAGAAATATCCAGGGCTGGAAAACTTTCCAAGTAACTCTGTGTATGCTGAGTGTAGGGCAACACACTGCACTCTTCCTTGGGAGAGCTAGATTTCCTAAGCACTCCAACAGCTCCAGGAAATCTGTTCTCTCACGTCCTACATATCATGCAATCTGCCTCATTGCCCTAGGCTGAGCGTCACTGAGAAACCAAAACTGCTTTGCCTTCCTTCTACAAAGTCATACCTTAAGACACCATCCTTACAGGAGAATGTAGGCTTGCGTTCCTGCTGCAACCAAAGCACAGTTCTTCCTCTTATATTGCAGGGTTTTAGAAGAGGCTAAGCCCCGAAAGCGTACCTAGAGCGTTCTTTGGGACAAACAGTGAGATACACGTAGAACTCCGTGCCAAGAAATCGTTATACATGGAAGGGACCACTGTGTAGCTAGAGTGCATATTTACTTGGTAGAAATCACAAGGAGGTAGACTGCGTTTTCCCTGGAAACAGGGACTTGATGGCACAAGAACTGCTTTCCCATTTTGAAAGCTCCATTCATGCTGCCTTCAAGCTACCTAAACAACAGTCTTTGGGACGGGTCTCTGGTCATTGTAGGCAGCATCCTGGGAAGGGAACGAGTGTTCTCTACATCAACAGGGTGCTTTCATAGCCTGGGGGGGAGCTTCTCCTGAGACGCTCTAGAGCTGAAAGGATACTTGACGTGAGTCCTTAATTCAAGGTAAAGCCTTGACTAGCCCTGCCGAAGCTCAGCTTGGAGCAGTTGCCTTGAGGCCTTAGTTTCAGGTCTGTTTTCTTTTAAGGTTAGTAAGCTTTTCAAGACACCGAGGACCTCGCGTGGGCACCCTATTCCCTGCAAGAACACCGAGTACCGGCAGGCTCCACTGGGCTGCTAAGAAACATCCAGGCCCGGAAACCTTTCCCAGTCACTCTGTGTATGCTGAGTGGAGGGCAACACACTGCAGTCTTCCTTGGGAGAGCTAGATTTCCTCAGCACTCCAACAGCTCCAGGAAATGTGTTCTCTCACGTCCTACATGTCATGCAAATCTGCCTCATTGCCCTAGGCTGAGCGGCACTGAGAAACCCAAACTGCTTCTCATTCCTCCTGCAAAGTCATACCTTAACACCCCATCCTTACAGAGGAATGTCGGCCTGCATTCCTGCTGTAACCAAACTACAGTTCTTCCTATTACAGGGCAGGGTTTTAGAAGAAGCTAAGCCCAATAGCTTAACTAGAGCGCTCCTTGGGGGAGGCGGTTGGCTACACGCAGAACTCCGTGCCAAATAAACTTTATTCAAGGAAGGGACCAGTGTGTAGCTAGAGTGTACATTTACTTGGTAGAAATCACAAGGAGCTACGCTGCGTTTTCGCTGGATACGGGGACCTTGTGGCACAAGCCTTGCTTTCCCATTTTGAAAGCTCCGTTCATGCTGCCCTGAAGCTACCTAAATAACAGTTTTAGGACGTGTCTTTAGTCTCTGTAGGCAGGGCTCTGGGAAGGGAACGAGTCTTCACTACATCAACAGCGTGCTTTCATAGCCTGGGTGGGAGCTTTTCCTGAGATGCTCTAGAGCTGAAAGGATACTTGACGTGAGTCCTTTCCTCAAGGTAAAGCCTTGAATAGCCCTGCTGTATCTGAACTTCGAGCAGTTGCCTTGAGGCCTTAGTTTCAGGTCTGCTTTCTTTTAAGGTTAGTAAGCTTTTCAAGACACCGGGGACCTCGCGTGGGCACCCTATTCCCTGCAAGAACACCAAGTACCGGCAGGCTCCACTGGGCTCCTAAGAAACATCCAGGCCCGGAAAACTTTCCCAGTCACTCTGTGTATGCTGAGTGCAGGGCAACATACTGCACTCTTCCTTGGGAGAGCTGGATTTCCTCAGCACTCCAACAGCTGCAGGAAATGTGTTCTCTCACAACCTCCATGTCATGCAAATCTGCCTCATTGCCCTAGGCTGAGCGGCACTGAGAAACCCAAACTGCTTCGCATTCCTCCTACACAGTCATACCATAAGACCGCATCCTTACTGGAGAAAGTCGGCTGGTGTTCCTGCTGTAACCAAAGCACAGTTCTTCCTCTTACACTGCAGGGTTTTAGAAGAAGCTAAGCCCGATAGCCTACCTGGAGCGTTCCTTAGGGGAGGCGGCTGGCTACACGCAGAGCTCCGTGCCAAATAAACTTTATTCAAGGAAGGGACCAGTGTGTAGCTAGAGTGTATATTTACTTGGTAGAAATCACAAGGAGGTAGGCTGCGATTTCGCTGGATACGTGGACCTTATGGCACAAGCCTTGCTTTCCCATTTTGAAAGCTCCGTTCATGCTGCCCTGAAGCTACCTAAATAACAGTTTTAGGACGTGTCTTTAGTCTCTGTAGGCAGGGCTCTGGGAAGGGATCGAGTCTTCACTACATCAACAGCGTGCTTTCATAGCCTGGGTGGGAGCTTTTCCTGAGATGCTCTAGAGCTGAAAGGATACTTGACGTGAGTCCTTTCCTCAAGGTAAAGCCTTGAATAGCCCTGCCGAATCTAAGCTTCGAGCAGTCGCCTTGAGGCCTTAGTTTTAGGTCTGTTTTCTTTTAAGGTTAGTAAGTTTTTCAAGACACCGAGGACCTCGCGTGGGCACCCTATTCCCTGCAAGAACACCGAGTACCGGCAGGCTCCACTGGGCTGCTCAGAAGCATCCAGGCCCGGAAACCTTTCCCAGTCACTATGTGTATGCTGAGTGGAGGGCAACACAGTGCACTCTTCCTTGGGAGAGGTGGATTTCCTCATCACTCCAACAGCTCCAGGAAATGTGTTCTCTCACGTCCTACATGTCATGCAAATCTGCCTCATTGCCCTAGGCTGAGCGGCACTGAGAAACCCAAACTGCTTCGCATTCCTCCTACACAGTCATACCATAAGACCGCATCCTTACAGGAGAAAGTCGGCTGTTGTTCCTGCTGTAACCAAAGCACAGTTCTTCCTCTTACACTGCAGGGTTTTAGAAGAAGCTAAGCCCGATAGCCTACCTAGAGCGTTCCTTGGGGGAGGCGGCAGGCTACACGCAGAACTCCGTGCCAAATAAACTTTATTCAAGGAAGGGACCAGTGTGTAGCTAGAGTGTATATTTACTTGGTAGAAATCACAAGGAGGTAGGCTGCGTGTTCCCTGGATACCGGGACCTTATGGCACAAGCCTTGCTTTCCCATTTTGAAAGCTCCGTTCATGCTGCCCTGAAGCTACCTAAATAACAGTTTCCGACGTGTCTTTACTCACTGTAGGCAGGGCTCTGGGAAGGGAACGAGTGTTCTCTACATCAACAGGGTTCTTTCATAGCCTGGGTGAGAGCTTCTCCTGAGACGCTCTAGAGCTAAAAGGAAACTTGACGTGAGTCCTTTCCTCAAGGTAAAGCCTTGAATAGCCCTGCCGAAGCTAAGCTTCGAGCAGTTGCCTTGAGGCATTAGTTTCAGGTCTGCTTTCTTTTAACGTTAGTACGCTTTTCAAGACACCGAGGACCTCTCGTGGGCAACCTATTGGCTTCAAGAGCATCGCGGAACGGCAGGCTCCACTGGGCTGGTAAGAAATATCCAGGGCTGGAAAACTTTCCAAGTAACTCTGTGTATGCTGAGTGTAGGGCAACACACTGCACTCTTCCTTGGGAGAGCTAGATTTCCTAAGCACTCCAACAGCTCCAGGAAATCTGTTCTCTCACGTCCTACATATCATGCAATCTGCCTCATTGCCCTAGGCTGAGCGGCACTGAGAAACCAAAACTGCTTTGCCTTCCTTCTACAAAGTCATACCTTAAGACACCATCCTTACAGGAGAATGTAGGCTTGCGTTCCTGCTGCAACCAAAGCACAGTTCTTCCTCTTATATTGCAGGGTTTTAGAAGAGGCTAAGCCCCGAAAGCGTACCTAGAGCGTTCTGTGGGACAAACAGTGAGATACACGTAGAACTCCGTGCCAAGAAATCGTTATACATGGAAGGGACCACTGTGTAGCTAGAGTGCATATTTACTTGGTAGAAATCACAAGGAGGTAGACTGCGTTTTCCCTGGAAACAGGGACTTGATGGCACAAGAACTGCTTTCCCATTTTGAAAGCTCCATTCATGCTGCCTTCAAGCTACCTAAACAACAGTCTTTGGGACGGGTCTCTGGTCATTGTAGGCAGCATCCTGGGAAGGGAACGAGTGTTCTCTACATCAACAGGGTGCTTTCATAGCCTGGGGGGGAGCTTCTCCTGAGACGCTCTAGAGCTGAAAGGATACTTGACGTGAGTCCTTAATTCAAGGTAAAGCCTTGACTAGCCCTGCCGAAGCTCAGCTTGGAGCAGTTGCCTTGAGGCCTTAGTTTCAGGTCTGTTTTCTTTTAAGGTTAGTAAGCTTTTCAAGACACCGAGGACCTCGCGTGGGCACCCTATTCCCTGCAAGAACACCGAGTACCGGCAGGCTCCACTGGGCTGCTAAGAAACATCCAGGCCCGGAAACCTTTCCCAGTCACTCTGTGTATGCTGAGTGGAGGGCAACACACTGCAGTCTTCCTTGGGAGAGCTAGATTTCCTCAGCACTCCAACAGCTCCAGGAAATGTGTTCTCTCACGTCCTACATGTCATGCAAATCTGCCTCATTGCCCTAGGCTGAGCGGCACTGAGAAACCCAAACTGCTTCTCATTCCTCCTGCAAAGTCATACCTTAACACCCCATCCTTACAGAGGAATGTCGGCCTGCATTCCTGCTGTAACCAAACTACAGTTCTTCCTATTACAGGGCAGGGTTTTAGAAGAAGCTAAGCCCAATAGCTTAACTAGAGCGCTCCTTGGGGGAGGCGGTTGGCTACACGCAGAACTCCGTGCCAAATAAACTTTATTCAAGGAAGGGACCAGTGTGTAGCTAGAGTGTACATTTACTTGGTAGAAATCACAAGGAGCTACGCTGCGTTTTCGCTGGATACGGGGACCTTGTGGCACAAGCCTTGCTTTCCCATTTTGAAAGCTCCGTTCATGCTGCCCTGAAGCTACCTAAATAACAGTTTTAGGACGTGTCTTTAGTCTCTGTAGGCAGGGCTCTGGGAAGGGAACGAGTCTTCACTACATCAACAGCGTGCTTTCATAGCCTGGGTGGGAGCTTTTCCTGAGATGCTCTAGAGCTGAAAGGATACTTGACGTGAGTCCTTTCCTCAAGGTAAAGCCTTGAATAGCCCTGCTGTATCTGAACTTCGAGCAGTTGCCTTGAGGCCTTAGTTTCAGGTCTGCTTTCTTTTAAGGTTAGTAAGCTTTTCAAGACACCGGGGACCTCGCGTGGGCACCCTATTCCCTGCAAGAACACCAAGTACCGGCAGGCTCCACTGGGCTCCTAAGAAACATCCAGGCCCGGAAAACTTTCCCAGTCACTCTGTGTATGCTGAGTGCAGGGCAACATACTGCACTCTTCCTTGGGAGAGCTGGATTTCCTCAGCACTCCAACAGCTGCAGGAAATGTGTTCTCTCACAACCTCCATGTCATGCAAATCTGCCTCATTGCCCTAGGCTGAGCGGCACTGAGAAACCCAAACTGCTTCGCATTCCTCCTACACAGTCATACCATAAGACCGCATCCTTACTGGAGAAAGTCGGCTGGTGTTCCTGCTGTAACCAAAGCACAGTTCTTCCTCTTACACTGCAGGGTTTTAGAAGAAGCTAAGCCCGATAGCCTACCTGGAGCGTTCCTTAGGGGAGGCGGCTGGCTACACGCAGAGCTCCGTGCCAAATAAACTTTATTCAAGGAAGGGACCAGTGTGTAGCTAGAGTGTATATTTACTTGGTAGAAATCACAAGGAGGTAGGCTGCGATTTCGCTGGATACGTGGACCTTATGGCACAAGCCTTGCTTTCCCATTTTGAAAGCTCCGTTCATGCTGCCCTGAAGCTACCTAAATAACAGTTTTAGGACGTGTCTTTAGTCTCTGTAGGCAGGGCTCTGGGAAGGGATCGAGTCTTCACTACATCAACAGCGTGCTTTCATAGCCTGGGTGGGAGCTTTTCCTGAGATGCT
The DNA here is from genome assembly GCF_949987535.1 of Balaenoptera acutorostrata. Lineage (NCBI taxonomy): Eukaryota > Metazoa > Chordata > Mammalia > Artiodactyla > Balaenopteridae > Balaenoptera > Balaenoptera acutorostrata. Next base: position 47,981,510 of record NC_080080.1, on the reverse strand, counting down.
CTAGAGCTGAAAGGATACTTGACGTGAGTCCTTTCCTCAAGGTAAAGCCTTGAATAGCCCTGCCGAATCTAAGCTTCGAGCAGTCGCCTTGAGGCCTTAGTTGTAGGTCTGTTTTCTTTTAAGGTTAGTAAGTTTTTCAAGACACCGAGGACCTCGCGTGGGCACCCTATTCCCTGCAAGAACACCGAGTACCGGCAGGCTCCACTGGGCTGCTAAGAAGCATCCAGGCCCGGAAACCTTTCCCAGTCACTATGTGTATGCTGAGTGGAGGGCAACACAGTGCACTCTTCCTTGGGAGAGGTGGATTTCCTCATCACTCCAACAGCTCCAGGAAATGTGTTCTCTCACGTCCTACATGTCATGCAAATCTGCCTCATTGCCCTAGGCTGAGCGGCACTGAGAAACCCAAACTGCTTCGCATTCCTCCTACAAATTCATACCATAAGACCGCATCCTTACAGGAGAAAGTTGGCCTGCGCTCCTGCTGTAACCAAAGCACAGTTCTTCCTCTTACACTGCAAGGTTTTAGAAGAAGCTAAGCCCGATAGCCTCCCTAGAGCGCTCCTTGGGAGAGGCGGCTGGCTACACGCAGAACTCCGTGCCAAATAAACTTTATTCAAGGAAGGGACCAGTGTGTAACTAGAGTGTATATTTACTTGGTAGAAATCACAAGGAGGTAGGCTGCGTGTTCGCTGGAAGTGGGGACCTTATGGCACAAGACTTGCTTTCCCATTTTGAAAGCTCCATTCATGCTACCCTGAAGCTCCCTAAAAAACAGTTTACGACGGGTCTTTAGTCACTGTAGGCAGGGCTCTGGGAAGGGAACGAGTGTTCTCTACATCAACAGGGTGCTTTCATAGCCTGGGTGAGAGCTTCTCCTGAGACGCTCTAGAGCTAAAAGGAAACTTGACGTGAGTCCTTTCCTCAAGGTAAAGCCTTGCCTAGCCCTGCCGAAGCTAAGCTTGGAGCAGTTGCCTTGAGGCATTAGTTTCAGGTCTGCTTTCTTTTAATGTTAGTACGCTTTTCAAGACACCGAGGACCTCTCGTGGGCAACCTATTGGCTTCAAGAACATCGCGTAACGGCAGGCTCCACTGGGCTGGTAAGAAATATCCAGGGCTGGAAAACTTTCCAAGTAACTCTGTGTATGCTGAGTGTAGGGCAACACTGCACTCTTCCTTGGGAGAGCTAGATTTCCTAAGCACTCCAACAGCTCCAGGAAATCTGTTCTCTCACGTCCTACATATCATGCAATCTGCCTCATTGCCCTACGCTGAGCGGCACTGAGAAACCAAAACTGCTTTGCCTTCCTTCTACAAAGTCATACCTTAAGACACCATCCTTACAGGAGAATGTAGGCTTGCGTTCCTGCTGCAACCAAAGCACAGTTCTTCCTCTTACACTGCAGGGTTTTAGAAGAAGCTAAGCCCAATAGCTTAACTAGAGCGCTCCTTGGGGGAGGCGGTTGGCTACACGCAGAACTCCGTGCCAAATAAACTTTATTCAAGGAAGGGACCAGTGTGTAGCTAGAGTGTATATTTACTTGGTAGAAATCACAAGGAGGTAGGCTGCGTTTTCGCTGGATACGGGGACCTTATGGCACAAGCCTTGCTTTCCCATTTTGAAAGCTCCATTCATGCTGCCCTGAAGCTACCTAAATAACAGTTTTAGGACGTGTCTTTAGTCTCTGGAGGCAGGGCTCTGGGAAGGCAACGAGTCTTCACTACATCAACAGCGTGCTTTCATAGCCTGGGTGAGAGCTTCTCCTGAGACGCTCTAGAGCTGAAAGGATACTTGACGTGAGTCCTTTCCTCAAGGTAAAGCTTTTTTTTTTTTTTTAAATGTTACATTTTAATTTATTTATTTATTATTTATTTTTGGTTGTGTTGGGTCCTCGCTTCTGTGCGTGGGCCCTCTCTAGTTGCGGCAAGTGGGGGCCACTCTTCATCGCGGTGCGCGGGCCTCATTATCGCGGCCTCTCTTGTTGCGGAGCACAGTCTCCAGACGCGCAGGCTCAGTAATTGTGGCTCACGGGCCCAGCTGCTCCGCGGCACGCGGGATCCTCCCAGACCAGGGCTCGAACCCGTGTCCCCTGCATTGGCAGGCAGATTCCCAACCACTGCGCCACCAGGGAAGCCCCAAGGTAAAGCTTTGACTAGCCCTGCCGAAGCTCAGCTTGGAGCAGTCGCCTTGAGGCCTTAGTTTCAGGTCTGTTTTCTTTTAAGGTTAGTAAGCTTTTCAAGACACCGAGGACCTCGCGTGGGCACCTATTCCCTGCAAGAACACCGAGTACCGGGAGGTTCCACTGCGCTGCTAAGAAACATCCAGGCCCGGAAACCTTTCCCAGTCACTCTGTGTATGCTGACTGCAGGGCAACACACTGCACACTTCCTTGGGAGAGCTGGCTTTCCTCAGCACTCCAACAGCTCCAGGAAATGTGTTCTCTCACCTCCTAAATGTCATGCAAATCTGCCTCATTGCCCTAGGCTGAGCGGCACTGAGAAACCCAAACTGCTTCTCATTCCTCCTGCAAAGTCATACCTTAACACTCCATCCTTACAGAGGAATGTCGGCCTGCATTCCTGCTGTAACCAAAGTACAGTTCTTCCTATTACAGGGCAGGGTTTTAGAAGAAGCTAAGCCCAATAGCTTAACTAGAGCGCTCCTTGGGGGAGGCGGTTGGCTACACGCAGAACTCCGTGCCAAATAAACTTTATTCAAGGAAGGGACCAGTGTGTAGCTAGAGTGTATATTTACTTGGTAGAAATCACAAGGAGGTAGGCTGCGTGTTCGCTGGAAGCGGGGACCTTATGGCACAAGTCTTGCTTTCCCATTTTGAAAGCTCCATTCATGCTCTTCTGAAGCTAACTAAATAACAGTTTTAGGACGTGCTTTTAGTCACTGTAGGCAGGGCTCTGGGAAGGGAACGAGTGTTCTCTCCATCAACAGGGTGCTTTCATAGCCGGGGTGGGAGCTTCTCCAGAGACGCTCTAGAGCTAAAAGGAAACTTGACGTGAGTCCTTTCCTCAAGGTAAAGCCTTGAATAGCCCTGCCGAAGCTAAGCTTCGAGCAGTTGCCTTGAGGCATTAGTTTCAGGTCTGCTTTCTTTTAACGTTAGCACGCTTTTCAAGACACCGAGGACCTCTCGTGGGCAACCTATTGGCTTCAAGAACATCGCGTAACGGCAGGCTCCATTGGGCTGGTAAGAAATATCCAGGGCTGGAAATCTTTCCAAGTAACTCTGAGTATCCTGAGTGTAGGGCAACACACTGCACTCTTCCTTGGGAGAGCTAGATTTCCTAAGCACTCCAACAGCTCCAGGAAATCTATTCTCTCACGTCCTACATATCATGCAATCTGCCTCATTGCCCTAGGCTGAGCGGCACTGAGAAACCAAAACTGCTTTGCCTTCCTTCTACAAAGTCATACCTTAAGACACCATCCTTACAGGAGAATGTAGGCTTGCGTTCCTGCTGCAACCAAAGCACAGTTCTTCCTCTTATATTGCAGGGTTTTAGAAGAGGCTAAGCCCCGAAAGCGTACCTAGAGCGTTCTTTGGGACAAACAGTGAGATACACGTAGAACTCCGTGCCAAGAAATCGTTATACATGGAAGGGACCACTGTGTAGCTAGAGTGCATATTTACTTGGTAGAAATCACAAGGAGGTAGACTGCGTTTTCCCTGGAAACAGGGACTTGATGGCACAAGAACTGCTTTCCCATTTTGAAAGCTGCATTCATGCTGCCTTCAAGCTACCTAAACAACAGTCTTTGGGACGGGTCTCTGGTCATTGTAGGCAGCATCCTGGGAAGGGAACGAGTGTTCTCTACATCAACAGGGTGCTTTCATAGCCTGGGGGGGAGCTTCTCCTGAGACGCTCTAGAGCTGAAAGGATACTTGACGTGAGTCCTTAATTCAAGGTAAAGCCTTGACTAGCCCTGCCGAAGCTCAGCTTGGAGCAGTTGCCTTGAGGCCTTAGTTTCAGGTCTGTTTTCTTTTAAGGTTAGTAAGCTTTTCAAGACACCGAGGACCTCGCGTGGGCACCCTATTCCCTGCAAGAACACCGAGTACCGGCAGGCTCCACTGGGCTGCTAAGAAACATCCAGGCCCGGAAACCTTTCCCAGTCACTCTGTGTATGCTGAGTGGAGGGCAACACACTGCAGTCTTCCTTGGGAGAGCTAGATTTCCTCAGCACTCCAACAGCTCCAGGAAATGTGTTCTCTCACGTCCTACATGTCATGCAAATCTGCCTCATTGCCCTAGGCTGAGCGGCACTGAGAAACCCAAACTGCTTCTCATTCCTCCTGCAAAGTCATACCTTAACACCCCATCCTTACAGAGGAATGTCGGCCTGCATTCCTGCTGTAACCAAACTACAGTTCTTCCTATTACAGGGCAGGGTTTTAGAAGAAGCTAAGCCCAATAGCTTAACTAGAGCGCTCCTTGGGGGAGGCAGTTGGCTACACGCAGAACTCCGTGCCAAATAAAGTTTATTCAAGGAAGGGACCAGTGTGTAGCTAGAGTGTACATTTACTTGGTAGAAATCACAAGGAGCTACGCTGCGTTTTCGCTGGATACGGGGACCTTGTGGCACAAGCCTTGCTTTCCCATTTTGAAAGCTCCGTTCATGCTGCCCTGAAGCTACCTAAATAACAGTTTTAGGACGTGTCTTTAGTCTCTGTAGGCAGGGCTCTGGGAAGGGAACGAGTCTTCACTACATCAACAGCGTGCTTTCATAGCCTGGGTGGGAGCTTCTCCTGAGATGCTCTAGAGCTGAAAGGATACTTGACGTGAGTCCTTTCCTCAAGGTAGAGCCTTGAATAGCCCTGCCGAATCTCAGATTCGAGCAGGCGCCTTGAGGCCTTAGATTCAGGTCTGTATTCTTTTAAAATTAGTAAGCTTTTCAAGACACCGAGGACCTCGCGTGGGCACCCTATTCCCTGCAAGAACACCAAGTACCGGCAGGCTCCACTGGGCTGCTAAGAAACATCCAGGCCCGGAAACCTTTCCCAGTCACTCTGTGTATGCTGAGTGGAGGGCAACACACTGCACTCTTCCTTGGGAGAGCTGGATTTCCTCAGCACTCCAACAGCTCCAGCAAATGTGTTCTCTCACAACCTCCATGTCATGCAAATCTGCCTCATTGCCCTAGGCTGAGCGGCACTGAGAAACCCAAACTGCTTCGCATTCCTCCTACACAGTCATACCATAAGACCGCATCCTTACAGGAGAAAGTCGGCTGTTGTTCCTGCTGTAACCAAAGCACAGTTCTTCCTCTTACACTGCAGGGTTTTAGAAGAAGCTAAGCCCGATAGCCTACCTAGAGCGTTCCTTGGGGGAGGCGGCAGGCTACACGCAGAACTCCGTGCCAAATAAACTTTATTCAAGGAAGGGACCAGTGTGTAGCTAGAGTGTATATTTACTTGGTAGAAATCACAAGGAGGTAGGCTGCGTGTTCGCTGGATACCGGGACCTTATGGCACAAGCCTTGCTTTCCCATTTTGAAAGCTCCGTTCATGCTGCCCTGAAGCTACCTAAATAACAGTTTCCGACGTGTCTTTACTCACTGTAGGCAGGGCTCTGGGAAGGGAACGAGTGTTCTCTACATCAACAGGGTTCTTTCATAGCCTGGGTGAGAGCTTCTCCTGAGACGCTCTAGAGCTAAAAGGAAACTTGACGTGAGTCCTTTCCTCAAGGTAAAGCCTTGAATAGCCCTGCCGAAGCTAAGCTTCGAGCAGTTGCCTTGAGGCATTAGTTTCAGGTCTGCTTTCTTTTAACGTTAGCACGCTTCTCAAGACACCGAGGACCTCTCGTGGGCAACCTATTGGCTTCAAGAGCATCGCGGAACGGCAGGCTCCACTGGGCTGGTAAGAAATATCCAGGGCTGGAAAACTTTCCAAGTAACTCTGTGTATGCTGAGTGTAGGGCAACACACTGCACTCTTCCTTGGGAGAGCTAGATTTCCTAAGCACTCCAACAGCTCCAGGAAATCTGTTCTCTCACGTCCTACATATCATGCAATCTGCCTCATTGCCCTAGGCTGAGCGTCACTGAGAAACCAAAACTGCTTTGCCTTCCTTCTACAAAGTCATACCTTAAGACACCATCCTTACAGGAGAATGTAGGCTTGCGTTCCTGCTGCAACCAAAGCACAGTTCTTCCTCTTATATTGCAGGGTTTTAGAAGAGGCTAAGCCCCGAAAGCGTACCTAGAGCGTTCTTTGGGACAAACAGTGAGATACACGTAGAACTCCGTGCCAAGAAATCGTTATACATGGAAGGGACCACTGTGTAGCTAGAGTGCATATTTACTTGGTAGAAATCACAAGGAGGTAGACTGCGTTTTCCCTGGAAACAGGGACTTGATGGCACAAGAACTGCTTTCCCATTTTGAAAGCTCCATTCATGCTGCCTTCAAGCTACCTAAACAACAGTCTTTGGGACGGGTCTCTGGTCATTGTAGGCAGCATCCTGGGAAGGGAACGAGTGTTCTCTACATCAACAGGGTGCTTTCATAGCCTGGGGGGGAGCTTCTCCTGAGACGCTCTAGAGCTGAAAGGATACTTGACGTGAGTCCTTAATTCAAGGTAAAGCCTTGACTAGCCCTGCCGAAGCTCAGCTTGGAGCAGTTGCCTTGAGGCCTTAGTTTCAGGTCTGTTTTCTTTTAAGGTTAGTAAGCTTTTCAAGACACCGAGGACCTCGCGTGGGCACCCTATTCCCTGCAAGAACACCGAGTACCGGCAGGCTCCACTGGGCTGCTAAGAAACATCCAGGCCCGGAAACCTTTCCCAGTCACTCTGTGTATGCTGAGTGGAGGGCAACACACTGCAGTCTTCCTTGGGAGAGCTAGATTTCCTCAGCACTCCAACAGCTCCAGGAAATGTGTTCTCTCACGTCCTACATGTCATGCAAATCTGCCTCATTGCCCTAGGCTGAGCGGCACTGAGAAACCCAAACTGCTTCTCATTCCTCCTGCAAAGTCATACCTTAACACCCCATCCTTACAGAGGAATGTCGGCCTGCATTCCTGCTGTAACCAAACTACAGTTCTTCCTATTACAGGGCAGGGTTTTAGAAGAAGCTAAGCCCAATAGCTTAACTAGAGCGCTCCTTGGGGGAGGCGGTTGGCTACACGCAGAACTCCGTGCCAAATAAACTTTATTCAAGGAAGGGACCAGTGTGTAGCTAGAGTGTACATTTACTTGGTAGAAATCACAAGGAGCTACGCTGCGTTTTCGCTGGATACGGGGACCTTGTGGCACAAGCCTTGCTTTCCCATTTTGAAAGCTCCGTTCATGCTGCCCTGAAGCTACCTAAATAACAGTTTTAGGACGTGTCTTTAGTCTCTGTAGGCAGGGCTCTGGGAAGGGAACGAGTCTTCACTACATCAACAGCGTGCTTTCATAGCCTGGGTGGGAGCTTTTCCTGAGATGCTCTAGAGCTGAAAGGATACTTGACGTAAGTCCTTTCCTCAAGGTAAAGCCTTGAATAGCCCTGCTGTATCTGAACTTCGAGCAGTTGCCTTGAGGCCTTAGTTTCAGGTCTGCTTTCTTTTAAGGTTAGTAAGCTTTTCAAGACACCGGGGACCTCGCATGGGCACCCTATTCCCTGCAAGAACACCAAGTACCGGCAGGCTCCACTGGGCTCCTAAGAAACATCCAGGCCCGGAAAACTTTCCCAGTCACTCTGTGTATGCTGAGTGCAGGGCAACATACTGCACTCTTCCTTGGGAGAGCTGGATTTCCTCAGCACTCCAACAGCTGCAGGAAATGTGTTCTCTCACAACCTCCATGTCATGCAAATCTGCCTCATTGCCCTAGGCTGAGCGGCACTGAGAAACCCAAACTGCTTCGCATTCCTCCTACACAGTCATACCATAAGACCGCATCCTTACTGGAGAAAGTCGGCTGGTGTTCCTGCTGTAACCAAAGCACAGTTCTTCCTCTTACACTGCAGGGTTTTAGAAGAAGCTAAGCCCGATAGCCTACCTGGAGCGTTCCTTAGGGGAGGCGGCTGGCTACACGCAGAGCTCCGTGCCAAATAAACTTTATTCAAGGAAGGGACCAGTGTGTAGCTAGAGTGTATATTTACTTGGTAGAAATCACAAGGAGGTAGGCTGCGATTTCGCTGGATACGTGGACCTTATGGCACAAGCCTTGCTTTCCCATTTTGAAAGCTCCGTTCATGCTGCCCTGAAGCTACCTAAATAACAGTTTTAGGACGTGTCTTTAGTCTCTGTAGGCAGGGCTCTGGGAAGGGATCGAGTCTTCACTACATCAACAGCGTGCTTTCATAGCCTGGGTGGGAGCTTTTCCTGAGATGCTCTAGAGCTGAAAGGATACTTGACGTGAGTCCTTTCCTCAAGGTAAAGCCTTGAATAGCCCTGCCGAATCTAAGCTTCGAGCAGTCGCCTTGAGGCCTTAGTTTTAGGTCTGTTTTCTTTTAAGGTTAGTAAGTTTTTCAAGACACCGAGGACCTCGCGTGGGCACCCTATTCCCTGCAAGAACACCGAGTACCGGCAGGCTCCACTGGGCTGCTAAGAAGCATCCAGGCCCGGAAACCTTTCCCAGTCACTATGTGTATGCTGAGTGGAGGGCAACACAGTGCACTCTTCCTTGGGAGAGGTGGATTTCCTCATCACTCCAACAGCTCCAGGAAATGTGTTCTCTCACGTCCTACATGTCATGCAAATCTGCCTCATTGCCCTAGGCTGAGCGGCACTGAGAAACCCAAACTGCTTCGCATTCCTCCTACACAGTCATACCATAAGACCGCATCCTTACAGGAGAAAGTCGGCTGTTGTTCCTGCTGTAACCAAAGCACAGTTCTTCCTCTTACACTGCAGGGTTTTAGAAGAACCTAAGCCCGATAGCCTACCTAGAGCGTTCCTTGGGGGAGGCGGCAGGCTACACGCAGAACTCCGTGCCAAATAAACTTTATTCAAGGAAGGGACCAGTGTGTAGCTAGAGTGTATATTTACTTGGTAGAAATCACAAGGAGGTAGGCTGCGTGTTCCCTGGATACCGGGACCTTATGGCACAAGCCTTGCTTTCCCATTTTGAAAGCTCCGTTCATGCTGCCCTGAAGCTACCTAAATAACAGTTTCCGACGTGTCTTTACTCACTGTAGGCAGGGCTCTGGGAAGGGAACGAGTGTTCTCTACATCAACAGGGTTCTTTCATAGCCTGGGTGAGAGCTTCTCCTGAGACGCTCTAGAGCTAAAAGGAAACTTGACGTGAGTCCTTTCCTCAAGGTAAAGCCTTGAATAGCCCTGCCGAAGCTAAGCTTCGAGCAGTTGCCTTGAGGCATTCGTTTCAGGTCTGCTTTCTTTTAACGTTAGTACGCTTTTCAAGACACCGAGGACCTCTCGTGGGCAACCTATTGGCTTCAAGAGCATCGCGGAACGGCAGGCTCCACTGGGCTGGTAAGAAATATCCAGGGCTGGAAAACTTTCCAAGTAACTCTGTGTATGCTGAGTGTAGGGCAACACACTGCACTCTTCCTTGGGAGAGCTAGATTTCCTAAGCACTCCAACAGCTCCAGGAAATCTGTTCTCTCACGTCCTACATATCATGCAATCTGCCTCATTGCCCTAGGCTGAGCGGCACTGAGAAACCAAAACTGCTTTGCCTTCCTTCTACAAAGTCATACCTTAAGACACCATCCTTACAGGAGAATGTAGGCTTGCGTTCCTGCTGCAACCAAAGCACAGTTCTTCCTCTTATATTGCAGGGTTTTAGAAGAGGCTAAGCCCCGAAAGCGTACCTAGAGCGTTCTGTGGGACAAACAGTGAGATACACGTAGAACTCCGTGCCAAGAAATCGTTATACATGGAAGGGACCACTGTGTAGCTAGAGTGCATATTTACTTGGTAGAAATCACAAGGAGGTAGACTGCGTTTTCCCTGGAAACAGGGACTTGATGGCACAAGAACTGCTTTCCCATTTTGAAAGCTCCATTCATGCTGCCTTCAAGCTACCTAAACAACAGTCTTTGGGACGGGTCTCTGGTCATTGTAGGCAGCATCCTGGGAAGGGAACGAGTGTTCTCTACATCAACAGGGTGCTTTCATAGCCTGGGGGGGAGCTTCTCCTGAGACGCTCTAGAGCTGAAAGGATACTTGACGTGAGTCCTTAATTCAAGGTAAAGCCTTGACTAGCCCTGCCGAAGCTCAGCTTGGAGCAGTTGCCTTGAGGCCTTAGTTTCAGGTCTGTTTTCTTTTAAGGTTAGTAAGCTTTTCAAGACACCGAGGACCTCGCGTGGGCACCCTATTCCCTGCAAGAACACCGAGTACCGGCAGGCTCCACTGGGCTGCTAAGAAACATCCAGGCCCGGAAACCTTTCCCAGTCACTCTGTGTATGCTGAGTGGAGGGCAACACACTGCAGTCTTCCTTGGGAGAGCTAGATTTCCTCAGCACTCCAACAGCTCCAGGAAATGTGTTCTCTCACGTCCTACATGTCATGCAAATCTGCCTCATTGCCCTAGGCTGAGCGGCACTGAGAAACCCAAACTGCTTCTCATTCCTCCTGCAAAGTCATACCTTAACACCCCATCCTTACAGAGGAATGTCGGCCTGCATTCCTGCTGTAACCAAACTACAGTTCTTCCTATTACAGGGCAGGGTTTTAGAAGAAGCTAAGCCCAATAGCTTAACTAGAGCGCTCCTTGGGGGAGGCGGTTGGCTACACGCAGAACTCCGTGCCAAATAAACTTTATTCAAGGAAGGGACCAGTGTGTAGCTAGAGTGTATATTTACTTGGTAGAAATCACAAGGAGCTACGCTGCGTTTTCGCTGGATACGGGGACCTTGTGGCACAAGCCTTGCTTTCCCATTTTGAAAGCTCCGTTCATGCTGCCCTGAAGCTACCTAAATAACAGTTTTAGGACGTGTCTTTAGTCTCTGTAGGCAGGGCTCTGGGAAGGGAACGAGTCTTCACTACATCAACAGCGTGCTTTCATAGCCTGGGTGGGAGCTTTTCCTGAGATGCTCTAGAGCTGAAAGGATACTTGACGTGAGTCCTTTCCTCAAGGTAAAGCCTTGAATAGCCCTGCTGTATCTGAACTTCGAGCAGTTGCCTTGAGGCCTTAGTTTCAGGTCTGCTTTCTTTTAAGGTTAGTAAGCTTTTCAAGACACCGGGGACCTCGCGTGGGCACCCTATTCCCTGCAAGAACACCAAGTACCGGCAGGCTCCACTGGGCTCCTAAGAAACATCCAGGCCCGGAAAACTTTCCCAGTCACTCTGTGTATGCTGAGTGCAGGGCAACATACTGCACTCTTCCTTGGGAGAGCTGGATTTCCTCAGCACTCCAACAGCTGCAGGAAATGTGTTCTCTCACAACCTCCATGTCATGCAAATCTGCCTCATTGCCCTAGGCTGAGCGGCACTGAGAAACCCAAACTGCTTCGCATTCCTCCTACACAGTCATACCATAAGACCGCATCCTTACTGGAGAAAGTCGGCTGGTGTTCCTGCTGTAACCAAAGCACAGTTCTTCCTCTTACACTGCAGGGTTTTAGAAGAAGCTAAGCCCGATAGCCTACCTGGAGCGTTCCTTAGGGGAGGCGGCTGGCTACACGCAGAGCTCCGTGCCAAATAAACTTTATTCAAGGAAGGGACCAGTGTGTAGCTAGAGTGTATATTTACTTGGTAGAAATCACAAGGAGGTAGGCTGCGATTTCGCTGGATACGTGGACCTTATGGCACAAGCCTTGCTTTCCCATTTTGAAAGCTCCGTTCATGCTGCCCTGAAGCTACCTAAATAACAGTTTTAGGACGTGTCTTTAGTCTCTGTAGGCAGGGCTCTGGGAAGGGATCGAGTCTTCACTACATCAACAGCGTGCTTTCATAGCCTGGGTGGGAGCTTTTCCTGAGATGCTCTAGAGCTGAAAGGATACTTGACGTGAGTCCTTTCCTCAAGGTAAAGCCTTGAATAGCCCTGCCGAATCTAAGCTTTGAGCAGTCGCCTTGAGGCCTTAGTTTTAGGTCTGTTTTCTTTTAAGGTTAGTAAGTTTTTCAAGACACCGAGGACCTCGCGTGGGCACCCTATTCCCTGCAAGAACACCGAGTACCGGCAGGCTCCACTGGGCTGCTAAGAAGCATCCAGGCCCGGAAACCTTTCCCAGTCACTATGTGTATGCTGAGTGGAGGGCAACACAGTGCACTCTTCCTTGGGAGAGGTGGATTTCCTCATCACTCCAACAGCTCCAGGAAATGTGTTCTCTCACGTCCTACATGTCATGCAAATCTGCCTCATTGCCCTAGGCTGAGCGGCACTGAGAAACCCAAACTGCTTCGCATTCCTCCTACACAGTCATACCATAAGACCGCATCCTTACAGGAGAAAGTCGGCTGTTGTTCCTGCTGTAACCAAAGCACAGTTCTTCCTCTTACACTGCAGGGTTTTAGAAGAACCTAAGCCCGATAGCCTACCTAGAGCGTTCCTTGGGGGAGGCGGCAGGCTACACGCAGAACTCCGTGCCAAATAAACTTTATTCAAGGAAGGGACCAGTGTGTAGCTAGAGTGTATATTTACTTGGTAGAAATCACAAGGAGGTAGGCTGCGTGTTCCCTGGATACCGGGACCTTATGGCACAAGCCTTGCTTTCCCATTTTGAAAGCTCCGTTCATGCTGCCCTGAAGCTACCTAAATAACAGTTTACGACGTGTCTTTACTCACTGTAGGCAGGGCTCTGGGAAGGGAACGAGTGTTCTCTACATCAACAGGGTTCTTTCATAGCCTGGGTGAGAGCTTCTCCTGAGACGCTCTAGAGCTAAAAGGAAACTTGACGTGAGTCCTTTCCTCAAGGTAAAGCCTTGAATAGCCCTGCCGAAGCTAAGCTTCGAGCAGTTGCCTTGAGGCATTCGTTTCAGGTCTGCTTTCTTTTAACGTTAGTACGCTTTTCAAGACACCGAGGACCTCTCGTGGGCAACCTATTGGCTTCAAGAGCATCGCGGAACGGCAGGCTCCACTGGGCTGGTAAGAAATATCCAGGGCTGGAAAACTTTCCAAGTAACTCTGTGTATGCTGAGTGTAGGGCAACACACTGCACTCTTCCTTGGGAGAGCTAGATTTCCTAAGCACTCCAACAGCTCCAGGAAATCTGTTCTCTCACGTCCTACATATCATGCAATCTGCCTCATTGCCCTAGGCTGAGCGGCACTGAGAAACCAAAACTGCTTTGCCTTCCTTCTACAAAGTCATACCTTAAGACACCATCCTTACAGGAGAATGTAGGCTTGCGTTCCTGCTGCAACCAAAGCACAGTTCTTCCTCTTATATTGCAGGGTTTTAGAAGAGGCTAAGCCCCGAAAGCGTACCTAGAGCGTTCTGTGGGACAAACAGTGAGATACACGTAGAACTCCGTGCCAAGAAATCGTTATACATGGAAGGGACCACTGTGTAGCTAGAGTGCATATTTACTTGGTAGAAATCACAAGGAGGTAGACTGCGTTTTCCCTGGAAACAGGGACTTGATGGCACAAGAACTGCTTTCCCATTTTGAAAGCTCCATTCATGCTGCCTTCAAGCTACCTAAACAACAGTCTTTGGGACGGGTCTCTGGTCATTGTAGGCAGCATCCTGGGAAGGGAACGAGTGTTCTCTACATCAACAGGGTGCTTTCATAGCCTGGGGGGGAGCTTCTCCTGAGACGCTCTAGAGCTGAAAGGATACTTGACGTGAGTCCTTAATTCAAGGTAAAGCCTTGACTAGCCCTGCCGAAGCTCAGCTTGGAGCAGTTGCCTTGAGGCCTTAGTTTCAGGTCTGTTTTCTTTTAAGGTTAGTAAGCTTTTCAAGACACCGAGGACCTCGCGTGGGCACCCTATTCCCTGCAAGAACACCGAGTACCGGCAGGCTCCACTGGGCTGCTAAGAAACATCCAGGCCCGGAAACCTTTCCCAGTCACTCTGTGTATGCTGAGTGGAGGGCAACACACTGCAGTCTTCCTTGGGAGAGCTAGATTTCCTCAGCACTCCAACAGCTCCAGGAAATGTGTTCTCTCACGTCCTACATGTCATGCAAATCTGCCTCATTGCCCTAGGCTGAGCGGCACTGAGAAACCCAAACTGCTTCTCATTCCTCCTGCAAAGTCATACCTTAACACCCCATCCTTACAGAGGAATGTCGGCCTGCATTCCTGCTGTAACCAAACTACAGTTCTTCCTATTACAGGGCAGGGTTTTAGAAGAAGCTAAGCCCAATAGCTTAACTAGAGCGCTCCTTGGGGGAGGCGGTTGGCTACACGCAGAACTCCGTGCCAAATAAACTTTATTCAAGGAAGGGACCAGTGTGTAGCTAGAGTGTACATTTACTTGGTAGAAATCACAAGGAGCTACGCTGCGTTTTCGCTGGATACGGGGACCTTGTGGCACAAGCCTTGCTTTCCCATTTTGAAAGCTCCGTTCATGCTGCCCTGAAGCTACCTAAATAACAGTTTTAGGACGTGTCTTTAGTCTCTGTAGGCAGGGCTCTGGGAAGGGAACGAGTCTTCACTACATCAACAGCGTGCTTTCATAGCCTGGGTGGGAGCTTTTCCTGAGATGCTCTAGAGCTGAAAGGATACTTGACGTGAGTCCTTTCCTCAAGGTAAAGCCTTGAATAGCCCTGCTGTATCTGAACTTCGAGCAGTTGCCTTGAGGCCTTAGTTTCAGGTCTGCTTTCTTTTAAGGTTAGTAAGCTTTTCAAGACACCGGGGACCTCGCGTGGGCACCCTATTCCCTGCAAGAACACCAAGTACCGGCAGGCTCCACTGGGCTCCTAAGAAACATCCAGGCCCGGAAAACTTTCCCAGTCACTCTGTGTATGCTGAGTGCAGGGCAACATACTGCACTCTTCCTTGGGAGAGCTGGATTTCCTCAGCACTCCAACAGCTGCAGGAAATGTGTTCTCTCACAACCTCCATGTCATGCAAATCTGCCTCATTGCCCTAGGCTGAGCGGCACTGAGAAACCCAAACTGCTTCGCATTCCTCCTACACAGTCATACCATAAGACCGCATCCTTACTGGAGAAAGTCGGCTGGTGTTCCTGCTGTAACCAAAGCACAGTTCTTCCTCTTACACTGCAGGGTTTTAGAAGAAGCTAAGCCCGATAGCCTACCTGGAGCGTTCCTTAGGGGAGGCGGCTGGCTACACGCAGAGCTCCGTGCCAAATAAACTTTATTCAAGGAAGGGACCAGTGTGTAGCTAGAGTGTATATTTACTTGGTAGAAATCACAAGGAGGTAGGCTGCGATTTCGCTGGATACGTGGACCTTATGGCACAAGCCTTGCTTTCCCATTTTGAAAGCTCCGTTCATGCTGCCCTGAAGCTACCTAAATAACAGTTTTAGGACGTGTCTTTAGTCTCTGTAGGCAGGGCTCTGGGAAGGGATCGAGTCTTCACTACATCAACAGCGTGCTTTCATAGCCTGGGTGGGAGCTTTTCCTGAGATGCTCTAGAGCTGAAAGGATACTTGACGTGAGTCCTTTCCTCAAGGTAAAGCCTTGAATAGCCCTGCCGAATCTAAGCTTCGAGCAGTCGCCTTGAGGCCTTAGTTTTAGGTCTGTTTTCTTTTAAGGTTAGTAAGTTTTTCAAGACACCGAGGACCTCGCGTGGGCACCCTATTCCCTGCAAGAACACCGAGTACCGGCAGGCTCCACTGGGCTGCTAAGAAACATCCAGGCCCGGAAACCTTTCCCAGTCACTCTGTGTATGCTGAGTGCAGGGCAACACAGTGCACTCTTCCTTGGGAGAGCTGCATTTCCTCAGCACTCCAACAGCTCCAGGTAATGTGTTCCCTCACAACCTACAGGTCATGCAAATCTGCCTCATTGCCCTAGGCTGAGCGGCACTGAGAAACCCAAACTGCTTCGCATTCCTCCTACACAGTCATACCATAAGACCGCATCCTTACAGGAGAAAGTCGGCTGGCGTTCCTGCTGTAACCAAGGCACAGTTCTTCCTCTTACACTGCAGTGTTTTAGAAGAAGCTAAGCCCGATAGCCTACCTAGAGCGCTCCTTGGGGGAGGCGCCTGGCTACACGCAGAACTCCGTGCCAAATAAACTTTATTCAAGGAAGGGACCAGTGTGTATCTAGAGTGTATATTTACTTGGTAGAAATCACAAGGAGGTAGGCTGCGTGTTCGCTGGAAGCGGGGACCTTATGGCACAAGTCTTGCTTTCCCATTTTGAAAGCTCCATTCATGCTCTTCTGAAGCTAACTAAATAACAGTTTTAGGACGTGCTTTTAGTCACTGTAGGCAGGGCTCTGGGAAGGGAACGAGTGTTCTCTCCATCAACAGGGTGCTTTCATAGCCGGGGTGGGAGCTTCTCCAGAGACGCTCTAGAGCTAAAAGGAAACTTGACGTGAGTCCTTTCCTCAAGGTAAAGCCTTGAATAGCCTTGCCGAAGCTAAGCTTGGAGCAGTTGCCTTGAGGCATTAGTTTCAGGTCTGCTTTCTTTTAATGTTAGCACGCTTTTCAAGACACCGAGGACCTCTCGTGGGCAACCTATTGGCTTCAAGAACATCGCGTAACGGCAGGCTCCACTGGGCTGGTAAGAAATATCCAGGGCTGAAAATCTTTCCAAGTAACTCTGTGTATCCTGAGTGTAGGGCAACACACTGCACTCTTCCTTGGGAGAGCTAGATTTCCTAAGCACTCCAACAGCTCCAGGAAATCTATTCTCTCACGTCCTACATATCATGCAATCTGCCTCATTGCCCTAGGCTGAGCGGCACTGAGAAACCAAAACTGCTTTGCCTTCCTTCTACAAAGTCATACCTTAAGACACCATCCTTACAGGAGAATGTAGGCTTGCGTTCCTGCTGCAACCAAAGCACAGTTCTTCCTCTTATATTGCAGGGTTTTAGAAGAGGCTAAGCCCCGAAAGCGTACCTAGAGCGTTCCTTGGGAGAAACAGTGGGATACACGCAGAACTCCGTGCCAAGAAAACGTTATACATGGAAGGGACCAGTGTGTAGCTAGAGTGCATATTTGCTTGGTAGAAATCACAAGGAGGTAGGCTGCGTTTTCCCTGGAAACAGGGACTTGATGGCACAAGCCTTGCTTTCCCATTTTGAAAGCTCCATTCATGCTGCCCTGAAGCTAACTAAATAACAGTTTTAGGACGTGTCTTTAGTCTCTGTAGGCAGGGCTCTGGGAAGGGAACGAGTCTTCACTACATCAACAGCGTGCTTTCATAGCCTGGGTGGGAGCTTCTCCTGAGATGCTCTAGAGCTGAAAGGATACTTGACGTGAGTCCTTTCCTCAAGGTAGAGCCTTGAATAGCCCTGCCGAATCTCAGATTCGAGCAGGCGCCTTGAGGCCTTAGATTCAGGTCTGTATTCTTTTAAAATTAGTAAGCTTTTCAAGACACCGAGGACCTCGCGTGGGCACCCTATTCCCTGCAGGAACACCGAGTACCGTCAGGCTCCACTGGGCTCCTAAGAAACATCCAGGCCCGGAAACCTTTCCCAGTCACTCTGTGTATGCTGAGTGCAGGGCAACACACTGCACACTTCCTTGGGAGAGCTGGCTTTCCTCAGCACTCCAACAGCTCCAGGAAATGTGTCCTCTCACGTCCTACATGTCATGCAAATCTGCCTCATTGCCCTAGGCTGAGCGGCACTGAGAAACCCAAACTGCTTCGCATTCCTCCTACACAGTCATACCATAAGACCGAATCCTTACAGGAGAAAGTCGGCTGGCATTCCTGCTGTAACTAAAGCACAGTTCTTCCTCTTACACTGCAGGGTTTTAGAAGAAGCTAAGCCCGATAGCCTACCTAGAGCGCTCCTTGGGGGAGGCGGCTGGCTACACGCAGAACTCCGTGCCAAATAAACTTTATTCAAGGAAGGGACCAGTGTGTACCTAGGGTGTATATTTACTTGGTAGAAATCAAAAGGAGGTAGGCTGCGTGTTCGCTGGAAGCGGGGACATTATGGCACAAGACTAGCTTTCCCATTTTGAAAGCTCCGTTCATGCTGCCCTGAAGGTAACTAAATAACAGTTTTAGGACGTGTCTTTAGTCTCTGTAGGCAGGGCTCTGGGAAGGGAACGAGTCTTCACTACATCAACAGCGTGCTTTCATAGCCTGGGTGAGAGCTTCTCCTGAGATGCACTAGAGCTGAAAGGATACTTGACGGGAGTCCTTTCCTCAAGGTAAAGCCTTGAATAGCCCTGCCGAATCTAAGCTTCGAGCAGTCGCCTTGAGGCCTTAGTTTCAGGTCTGTTTTCTTTTAAGGTTAGTAAGCTTTTCAAGACACCGGGGACCTCGCGTGGGCACCCTATTCCCTGCAAGAACACCGAGTACCGGCAGGCTCCACTGGGCTGCTAAGAAACATCCAGGCCCGGAAACCTTTCCCAGTCACTCTGTGTATGCTGAGTGGAGGGCAACACACTGCACTCTTCCTTGGGAGAGCTGGATTTCCTCAGCACTCCAACAGCTCCAGGAAATGTGTTCTCTCACAACCTCCATGTCATGCAAATCTGCCTCATTGCCCTAGGCTGAGCGGCACTGAGAAACCCAAACTGCTTCGCATTCCTCCTACACAGTCATACCATAAGACCGCATCCTTACAGGAGAAAGTCGGCTGTTGTTCCTGCTGTAACCGAAGCACAGTTCTTCCTCTTACACTGCAGGGTTTTAGAAGAAGCTAAGCCCGATAGCCTACCTAGAGCGTTCCTTGGGGGAGGCGACAGGCTACACGCAGAACTCCGTGCCAAATAAACTTTATTCAAGGAAGGGACCAGTGTGTAGCTAGAGTGTATATTTACTTGGTAGAAATCACAAGGAGGTAGGCTGCGTGTTCGCTGGATACCGGGACCTTATGGCACAAGCCTTGCTTTCCCATTTTGAAAGTTCCGTTCATGCTGCCCTGAAGCTACCTAAATAACAGTTTACGACGTGTCTTTACTCACTGTAGGCAGGGCTCTGGGAAGGGAACGAGTGTTCTCTACATCAACAGGGTTCTTTCATAGCCTGGGTGAGAGCTTCTCCTGAGACGCTCTAGAGCTAAAAGGAAACTTGACGTGAGTCCTTTCCTCAAGGTAAAGCCTTGAATAGCCCTGCCGAAGCTAAGCTTCGAGCAGTTGCCTTGATGCATTAGTTTCAGGTCTGCTTTCTTTTAACGTTAGTACGCTTTTCAAGACACCGAGGACCTCTCGTGGGCAACCTATTGGCTTCAAGAGCATCGCGGAACGGCAGGCTCCACTGGGCTGGTAAGAAATATCCAGGGCTGGAAAACTTTCCAAGTAACTCTGTGTATGCTGAGTGTAGGGCAACACACTGCACTCTTCCTTGGGAGAGCTAGATTTCCTAAGCACTCCAACAGCTCCAGGAAATCTGTTCTCTCACGTCCTACATATCATGCAATCTGCCTCATTGCCCTAGGCTGAGCGGCACTGAGAAACCAAAACTGCTTTGCCTTCCTTCTACAAAGTCATACCTTAAGACACCATCCTTACAGGAGAATGTAGGCTTGCGTTCCTGCTGCAACCAAAGCACAGTTCTTCCTCTTATATTGCAGGGTTTTAGAAGAGGCTAAGCCCCGAAAGCGTACCTAGAGCGTTCTTTGGGACAAACAGTGAGATACACGTAGAACTCCGTGCCAAGAAATCGTTATACATGGAAGGGACCACTGTGTAGCTAGAGTGCATATTTACTTGGTAGAAATCACAAGGAGGTAGACTGCGTTTTCCCTGGAAACAGGGACTTGATGGCACAAGAACTGCTTTCCCATTTTGAAAGCTCCATTCATGCTGCCTTCAAGCTACCTAAACAACAGTCTTTGGGACGGGTCTCTGGTCATTGTAGGCAGCATCCTGGGAAGGGAACGAGTGTTCTCTACATCAACAGGGTGCTTTCATAGCCTGGGGGGGAGCTTCTCCTGAGACGCTCTAGAGCTGAAAGGATACTTGACGTGAGTCCTTAATTCAAGGTAAAGCCTTGACTAGCCCTGCCGAAGCTCAGCTTGGAGCAGTTGCCTTGAGGCCTTAGTTTCAGGTCTGTTTTCTTTTAAGGTTAGTAAGCTTTTCAAGACACCGAGGACCTCGCGTGGGCACCCTATTCCCTGCAAGAACACCGAGTACCGGCAGGCTCCACTGGGCTGCTAAGAAACATCCAGGCCCGGAAACCTTTCCCAGTCACTCTGTGTTTGCTGAGTGGAGGGCAACACACTGCAGTCTTCCTTGGGAGAGCTAGATTTCCTCAGCACTCCAACAGCTCCAGGAAATGTGTTCTCTCACGTCCTACATGTCATGCAAATCTGCCTCATTGCCCTAGGCTGAGCGGCACTGAGAAACCCAAACTGCTTCTCATTCCTCCTGCAAAGTCATACCTTAACACCCCATCCTTACAGAGGAATGTCGGCCTGCATTCCTGCTGTAACCAAACTACAGTTCTTCCTATTACAGGGCAGGGTTTTAGAAGAAGCTAAGCCCAATAGCTTAACTAGAGCGCTCCTTGGGGGAGGCAGTTGGCTACACGCAGAACTCCGTGCCAAATAAAGTTTATTCAAGGAAGGGACCAGTGTGTAGCTAGAGTGTACATTTACTTGGTAGAAATCACAAGGAGCTACGCTGCGTTTTCGCTGGATACGGGGACCTTGTGGCACAAGCCTTGCTTTCCCATTTTGAAAGCTCCGTTCATGCTGCCCTGAAGCTACCTAAATAACAGTTTTAGGACGTGTCTTTAGTCTCTGTAGGCAGGGCTCTGGGAAGGGAACGAGTCTTCACTACATCAACAGCGTGCTTTCATAGCCTGGGTGGGAGCTTTTCCTGAGATGCTCTAGAGCTGAAAGGATACTTGACGTGAGTCCTTTCCTCAAGGTAAAGCCTTGAATAGCCCTGCTGAATCTGAACTTCGAGCAGTTGCCTTGAGGCCTTAGTTTCAGGTCTGCTTTCTTTTAAGGTTAGTAAGCTTTTCAAGACACCGGGGACCTCGCGTGGGCACCCTATTCCCTGCAAGAACACCAAGTACCGGCAGGCTCCACTGGGCTGCTAAGAAGCATCCAGGCCCGAAAACCTTTCCCAGTCACTCTGTGTATGCTGAGTGCAGGGCAACACACTGCACTCTTCCTTGGGAGAGCTGCATTTCCTCAGCACTCCAACAGCTCCAGGTAATGTGTTCCCTCACAACCTACAGGTCATGCAAATCTGCCTCATTGCCCTAAGCTGAGCGGCACTGAGAAACCCAAACTGCTTCGCATTCCTCCTACACAGTCATACCATAAGACCGCATCCTTACAGGAGAAAGTCGGCTGGCGTTCCTGCTGTAACCAAGGCACAGTTCTTCCTCTTACACTGCAGTGTTTTAGAAGAAGCTAAGCCCGATAGCCTACCGAGAGCGCTCCTTGGGGGAGGCGGCTGGCTACACGCAGAACTCCATGCCAAATAAACTTTATTCAAGGAAGGGACCAGTGTGTATCTAGAGTGTATATTTACTTGGTAGAAATCACAAGGAGGTAGGCTGCGTGTTCGCTGGAAGCGGGGACCTTATGGCACAAGTCTTGCTTTCCCATTTTGAAAGCTCCATTCATGCTCTTCTGAAGCTAACTAAATAACAGTTTTAGGACGTGCTTTTAGTCACTGTAGGCAGGGCTCTGGGAAGGGAACGAGTGTTCTCTCCATCAACAGGGTGCTTTCATAGCCGGGGTGGGAGCTTCTCCAGAGACGCTCTAGAGCTAAAAGGAAACTTGACGTGAGTCCTTTCCTCAAGGTAAAGCCTTGAATAGCCCTGCCGAAGCTAAGCTTCGAGCAGTTGCCTTGAGGCATTAGTTTCAGGTCTGCTTTCTTTTAACGTTAGCACGCTTTTCAAGACACCGAGGACCTCTCGTGGGCAACCTATTGGCTTCAAGAACATCGCGTAACGGCAGGCTCCATTGGGCTGGTAAGAAATATCCAGGGCTGGAAAACTTTCCAAGTAACTCTGTGTATGCTGAGTGTAGGGCAACACACTGCACTCTTCCTTGGGAGAGCTAGATTTCCTAAGCACTCCAACAGCTCCAGGAAATCTATTCTCTCACGTCCTACATATCATGCAATCTGCCTCATTGCCCTAGGCTGAGCGGCACTGAGAAACCAAAACTGCTTTGCCTTCCTTCTACAAAGTCATACCTTAAGACACCATCCTTACAGGAGAATGTAGGCTTGCGTTCCTGCTGCAACCAAAGCACAGTTCTTCCTCTTATATTGCAGGGTTTTAGAAGAGGCTAAGCCCCGAAAGCGTACCTAGAGCGTTCTGTGGGACAAACAGTGAGATACACGTAGAACTCCGTGCCAAGAAATCGTTATACATGGAAGGGACCACTGTGTAGCTAGAGTGCATATTTACTTGGTAGAAATCACAAGGAGGTAGACTGCGTTTTCCCTGGAAACAGGGACTTGATGGCACAAGAACTGCTTTCCCATTTTGAAAGCTCCATTCATGCTGCCTTCAAGCTACCTAAACAACAGTCTTTGGGACGGGTCTCTGGTCATTGTAGGCAGCATCCTGGGAAGGGAACGAGTGTTCTCTACATCAACAGGGTGCTTTCATAGCCTGGGGGGGAGCTTCTCCTGAGACGCTCTAGAGCTGAAAGGATACTTGACGTGAGTCCTTAATTCAAGGTAAAGCCTTGACTAGCCCTGCCGAAGCTCAGCTTGGAGCAGTTGCCTTGAGGCCTTAGTTTCAGGTCTGTTTTCTTTTAAGGTTAGTAAGCTTTTCAAGACACCGAGGACCTCGCGTGGGCACCCTATTCCCTGCAAGAACACCGAGTACCGGCAGGCTCCACTGGGCTGCTAAGAAACATCCAGGCCCGGAAACCTTTCCCAGTCACTCTGTGTATGCTGAGTGGAGGGCAACACACTGCAGTCTTCCTTGGGAGAGCTAGATTTCCTCAGCACTCCAACAGCTCCAGGAAATGTGTTCTCTCACGTCCTACATGTCATGCAAATCTGCCTCATTGCCCTAGGCTGAGCGGCACTGAGAAACCCAAACTGCTTCTCATTCCTCCTGCAAAGTCATACCTTAACACCCCATCCTTACAGAGGAATGTCGGCCTGCATTCCTGCTGTAACCAAACTACAGTTCTTCCTATTACAGGGCAGGGTTTTAGAAGAAGCTAAGCCCAATAGCTTAACTAGAGCGCTCCTTGGGGGAGGCAGTTGGCTACACGCAGAACTCCGTGCCAAATAAAGTTTATTCAAGGAAGGGACCAGTGTGTAGCTAGAGTGTACATTTACTTGGTAGAAATCACAAGGAGCTACGCTGCGTTTTCGCTGGATACGGGGACCTTGTGGCACAAGCCTTGCTTTCCCATTTTGAAAGCTCCGTTCATGCTGCCCTGAAGCTACCTAAATAACAGTTTTAGGACGTGTCTTTAGTCTCTGTAGGCAGGGCTCTGGGAAGGGAACGAGTCTTCACTACATCAACAGCGTGCTTTCATAGCCTGGGTGGGAGCTTTTCCTGAGATGCTCTAGAGCTGAAAGGATACTTGACGTGAGTCCTTTCCTCAAGGTAAAGCCTTGAATAGCCCTGCTGTATCTGAACTTCGAGCAGTTGCCTTGAGGCCTTAGTTTCAGGTCTGCTTTCTTTTAAGGTTAGTAAGCTTTTCAAGACACCGGGGACCTCGCGTGGGCACCCTATTCCCTGCAAGAACACCAAGTACCGGCAGGCTCCACTGGGCTGCTAAGAAGCATCCAGGCCCGAAAACCTTTCCCAGTCACTCTGTGTATGCTGAGTGCAGGGCAACACACTGCACTCTTCCTTGGGAGAGCTGCATTTCCTCAGCACTCCAACAGCTCCAGGTAATGTGTTCCCTCACAACCTACAGGTCATGCAAATCTGCCTCATTGCCCTAGGCTGAGCGGCACTGAGAAACCCAAACTGCTTCGCATTCCTCCTACACAGTCATACCATAAGACCGCATCCTTACAGGAGAAAGTCGGCTGGCGTTCCTGCTGTAACCAAGGCACAGTTCTTCCTCTTACACTGCAGTGTTTTAGAAGAAGCTAAGCCCGATAGCCTACCGAGAGCGCTCCTTGGGGGAGGCGGCTGGCTACACGCAGAACTCCATGCCAAATAAACTTTATTCAAGGAAGGGACCAGTGTGTATCTAGAGTGTATATTTACTTGGTAGAAATCACAAGGAGGTAGGCTGCGTGTTCGCTGGAAGCGGGGACCTTATGGCACAAGTCTAGCTTTCCCATTTTGAAAGCTCCATTCATGCTCTTCTGAAGCTAACTAAATAACAGTTTTAGGACGTGCTTTTAGTCACTGTAGGCAGGGCTCTGGGAAGGGAACGAGTGTTCTCTCCATCAACAGGGTGCTTTCATAGCCGGGGTGGGAGCTTCTCCAGAGACGCTCTAGAGCTAAAAGGAAACTTGACGTGAGTCCTTTCCTCAAGGTAAAGCCTTGAATAGCCCTGCCGAAGCTAAGCTTCGAGCAGTTGCCTTGAGGCATTAGTTTCAGGTCTGCTTTCTTTTAACGTTAGCACGCTTTTCAAGACACCGAGGACCTCTCGTGGGCAACCTATTGGCTTCAAGAACATCGCGTAACGGCAGGCTCCATTGGGCTGGTAAGAAATATCCAGGGCTGGAAATCTTTCCAAGTAACTCTGTGTATCCTGAGTGTAGGGCAACACACTGCACTCTTCCTTGGGAGAGCTAGATTTCCTAAGCACTCCAACAGCTCCAGGAAATCTATTCTCTCACGTCCTACATATCATGCAATCTGCCTCATTGCCCTAGGCTGAGCGGCACTGAGAAACCAAAACTGCTTTGCCTTCCTTCTACAAAGTCATACCTTAAGACACCATCCTTACAGGAGAATGTAGGCTTGCGTTCCTGCTGCAACCAAAGCACAGTTCTTCCTCTTATATTGCAGGGTTTTAGAAGAGGCTAAGCCCCGAAAGCGTACCTAGAGCGTTCTTTGGGACAAACAGTGAGATACACGTAGAACTCCGTGCCAAGAAATCGTTATACATGGAAGGGACCACTGTGTAGCTAGAGTGCATATTTACTTGGTAGAAATCACAAGGAGGTAGACTGCGTTTTCCCTGGAAACAGGGACTTGATGGCACAAGAACTGCTTTCCCATTTTGAAAGCTCCATTCATGCTGCCTTCAAGCTACCTAAACAACAGTCTTTGGGACGGGTCTCTGGTCATTGTAGGCAGCATCCTGGGAAGGGAACGAGTGTTCTCTACATCAACAGGGTGCTTTCATAGCCTGGGGGGGAGCTTCTCCTGAGACGCTCTAGAGCTGAAAGGATACTTGACGTGAGTCCTTAATTCAAGGTAAAGCCTTGACTAGCCCTGCCGAAGCTCAGCTTGGAGCAGTTGCCTTGAGGCCTTAGTTTCAGGTCTGTTTTCTTTTAAGGTTAGTAAGCTTTTCAAGACACCGAGGACCTCGCGTGGGCACCCTATTCCCTGCAAGAACACCGAGTACCGGCAGGCTCCACTGGGCTGCTAAGAAACATCCAGGCCCGGAAACCTTTCCCAGTCACTCTGTGTATGCTGAGTGGAGGGCAACACACTGCAGTCTTCCTTGGGAGAGCTAGATTTCCTCAGCACTCCAACAGCTCCAGGAAATGTGTTCTCTCACGTCCTACATGTCATGCAAATCTGCCTCATTGCCCTAGGCTGAGCGGCACTGAGAAACCCAAACTGCTTCTCATTCCTCCTGCAAAGTCATACCTTAACACCCCATCCTTACAGAGGAATGTCGGCCTGCATTCCTGCTGTAACCAAACTACAGTTCTTCCTATTACAGGGCAGGGTTTTAGAAGAAGCTAAGCCCAATAGCTTAACTAGAGCGCTCCTTGGGGGAGGCAGTTGGCTACACGCAGAACTCCGTGCCAAATAAAGTTTATTCAAGGAAGGGACCAGTGTGTAGCTACAGTGTACATTTACTTGGTAGAAATCACAAGGAGCTACGCTGCGTTTTCGCTGGATACGGGGACCTTGTGGCACAAGCCTTGCTTTCCCATTTTGAAAGCTCCGTTCATGCTGCCCTGAAGCTACCTAAATAACAGTTTTAGGACGTGTCTTTAGTCTCTGTAGGCAGGGCTCTGGGAAGGGAACGAGTCTTCACTACATCAACAGCGTGCTTTCATAGCCTGGGTGGGAGCTTTTCCTGAGATGCTCTAGAGCTGAAAGGATACTTGACGTGAGTCCTTTCCTCAAGGTAAAGCCTTGAATAGCCCTGCTGAATCTGAACTTCGAGCAGTTGCCTTGAGGCCTTAGTTTCAGGTCTGCTTTCTTTTAAGGTTAGTAAGCTTTTCAAGACACCGGGGACCTCGCGTGGGCACCCTATTCCCTGCAAGAACACCAAGTACCGGCAGGCTCCACTGGGCTGCTAAGAAGCATCCAGGCCCGAAAACCTTTCCCAGTCACTCTGTGTATGCTGAGTGCAGGGCAACACACTGCACTCTTCCTTGGGAGAGCTGCATTTCCTCAGCACTCCAACAGCTCCAGGTAATGTGTTCCCTCACAACCTACAGGTCATGCAAATCTGCCTCATTGCCCTAGGCTGAGCGGCACTGAGAAACCCAAACTGCTTCGCATTCCTCCTACACAGTCATACCATAAGACCGCATCCTTACAGGAGAAAGTCGGCTGGCGTTCCTGCTGTAACCAAGGCACAGTTCTTCCTCTTACACTGCAGTGTTTTAGAAGAAGCTAAGCCCGATAGCCTACCGAGAGCGCTCCTTGGGGGAGGCGGCTGGCTACACGCAGAACTCCATGCCAAATAAACTTTATTCAAGGAAGGGACCAGTGTGTATCTAGAGTGTATATTTACTTGGTAGAAATCACAAGGAGGTAGGCTGCGTGTTCGCTGGAAGCGGGGACCTTATGGCACAAGTCTTGCTTTCCCATTTTGAAAGCTCCATTCATGCTCTTCTGAAGCTAACTAAATAACAGTTTTAGGACGTGCTTTTAGTCACTGTAGGCAGGGCTCTGGGAAGGGAACGAGTGTTCTCTCCATCAACAGGGTGCTTTCATAGCCGGGGTGGGAGCTTCTCCAGAGACGCTCTAGAGCTAAAAGGAAACTTGACGTGAGTCCTTTCCTCAAGGTAAAGCCTTGAATAGCCCTGCCGAAGCTTAGCTTCGAGCAGTTGCCTTGAGGCATTAGTTTCAGGTCTGCTTTCTTTTAACGTTAGCACGCTTTTCAAGACACCGAGGACCTCTCGTGGGCAACCTATTGGCTTCAAGAACATCGCGTAACGGCAGGCTCCATTGGGCTGGTAAGAAATATCCAGGGCTGGAAATCTTTCCAAGTAACTCTGTGTATCCTGAGTGTAGGGCAACACACTGCACTCTTCCTTGGGAGAGCTAGATTTCCTAAGCACTCCAACAGCTCCAGGAAATCTGTTCTCTCACGTCCTACATATCATGCAATCTGCCTCATTGCCCTAGGCTGAGCGTCACTGAGAAACCAAAACTGCTTTGCCTTCCTTCTACAAAGTCATACCTTAAGACACCATCCTTACAGGAGAATGTAGGCTTGCGTTCCTGCTGCAACCAAAGCACAGTTCTTCCTCTTATATTGCAGGGTTTTAGAAGAGGCTAAGCCCCGAAAGCGTACCTAGAGCGTTCTTTGGGACAAACAGTGAGATACACGTAGAACTCCGTGCCAAGAAATCGTTATACATGGAAGGGACCACTGTGTAGCTAGAGTGCATATTTACTTGGTAGAAATCACAAGGAGGTAGACTGCGTTTTCCCTGGAAACAGGGACTTGATGGCACAAGAACTGCTTTCCCATTTTGAAAGCTCCATTCATGCTGCCTTCAAGCTACCTAAACAACAGTCTTTGGGACGGGTCTCTGGTCATTGTAGGCAGCATCCTGGGAAGGGAACGAGTGTTCTCTACATCAACAGGGTGCTTTCATAGCCTGGGGGGGAGCTTCTCCTGAGACGCTCTAGAGCTGAAAGGATACTTGACGTGAGTCCTTAATTCAAGGTAAAGCCTTGACTAGCCCTGCCGAAGCTCAGCTTGGAGCAGTTGCCTTGAGGCCTTAGTTTCAGGTCTGTTTTCTTTTAAGGTTAGTAAGCTTTTCAAGACACCGAGGACCTCGCGTGGGCACCCTATTCCCTGCAAGAACACCGAGTACCGGCAGGCTCCACTGGGCTGCTAAGAAACATCCAGGCCCGGAAACCTTTCCCAGTCACTCTGTGTATGCTGAGTGGAGGGCAACACACTGCAGTCTTCCTTGGGAGAGCTAGATTTCCTCAGCACTCCAACAGCTCCAGGAAATGTGTTCTCTCACGTCCTACATGTCATGCAAATCTGCCTCATTGCCCTAGGCTGAGCGGCACTGAGAAACCCAAACTGCTTCTCATTCCTCCTGCAAAGTCATACCTTAACACCCCATCCTTACAGAGGAATGTCGGCCTGCATTCCTGCTGTAACCAAACTACAGTTCTTCCTATTACAGGGCAGGGTTTTAGAAGAAGCTAAGCCCAATAGCTTAACTAGAGCGCTCCTTGGGGGAGGCGGTTGGCTACACGCAGAACTCCGTGCCAAATAAACTTTATTCAAGGAAGGGACCAGTGTGTAGCTAGAGTGTACATTTACTTGGTAGAAATCACAAGGAGCTACGCTGCGTTTTCGCTGGATACGGGGACCTTGTGGCACAAGCCTTGCTTTCCCATTTTGAAAG
This sequence comes from Balaenoptera acutorostrata, assembly GCF_949987535.1. Lineage (NCBI taxonomy): Eukaryota > Metazoa > Chordata > Mammalia > Artiodactyla > Balaenopteridae > Balaenoptera > Balaenoptera acutorostrata. The sequence goes on along the minus strand of NC_080080.1, from coordinate 47,952,885 downwards.
CTCCGTTCATGCTGCCCTGAAGCTACCTAAATAACAGTTTTAGGACGTGTCTTTAGTCTCTGTAGGCAGGGCTCTGGGAAGGGAACGAGTCTTCACTACATCAACAGCGTGCTTTCATAGCCTGGGTGGGAGCTTTTCCTGAGATGCTCTAGAGCTGAAAGGATACTTGACGTGAGTCCTTTCCTCAAGGTAAAGCCTTGAATAGCCCTGCTGTATCTGAACTTCGAGCAGTTGCCTTGAGGCCTTAGTTTCAGGTCTGCTTTCTTTTAAGGTTAGTAAGCTTTTCAAGACACCGGGGACCTCGCGTGGGCACCCTATTCCCTGCAAGAACACCAAGTACCGGCAGGCTCCACTGGGCTCCTAAGAAACATCCAGGCCCGGAAAACTTTCCCAGTCACTCTGTGCATGCTGAGTGCAGGGCAACATACTGCACTCTTCCTTGGGAGAGCTGGATTTCCTCAGCACTCCAACAGCTGCAGGAAATGTGTTCTCTCACAACCTCCATGTCATGCAAATCTGCCTCATTGCCCTAGGCTGAGCGGCACTGAGAAACCCAAACTGCTTCGCATTCCTCCTACACAGTCATACCATAAGACCGCATCCTTACTGGAGAAAGTCGGCTGGTGTTCCTGCTGTAACCAAAGCACAGTTCTTCCTCTTACACTGCAGGGTTTTAGAAGAAGCTAAGCCCGATAGCCTACCTGGAGCGTTCCTTAGGGGAGGCGGCTGGCTACACGCAGAGCTCCGTGCCAAATAAACTTTATTCAAGGAAGGGACCAGTGTGTAGCTAGAGTGTATATTTACTTGGTAGAAATCACAAGGAGGTAGGCTGCGATTTCGCTGGATACGTGGACCTTATGGCACAAGCCTTGCTTTCCCATTTTGAAAGCTCCGTTCATGCTGCCCTGAAGCTACCTAAATAACAGTTTTAGGACGTGTCTTTAGTCTCTGTAGGCAGGGCTCTGGGAAGGGATCGAGTCTTCACTACATCAACAGCGTGCTTTCATAGCCTGGGTGGGAGCTTTTCCTGAGATGCTCTAGAGCTGAAAGGATACTTGACATGAGTCCTTTCCTCAAGGTAAAGCCTTGAATAGCCCTGCCGAATCTAAGCTTCGAGCAGTCGCCTTGAGGCCTTAGTTTTAGGTCTGTTTTCTTTTAAGGTTAGTAAGTTTTTCAAGACACCGAGGACCTCGCGTGGGCACCCTATTCCCTGCAAGAACACCGAGTACCGGCAGGCTCCACTGGGCTGCTAAGAAACATCCAGGCCCGGAAACCTTTCCCAGTCACTCTGTGTATGCTGAGTGCAGGGCAACACAGTGCACTCTTCCTTGGGAGAGCTGCATTTCCTCAGCACTCCAACAGCTCCAGGTAATGTGTTCCCTCACAACCTACAGGTCATGCAAATCTGCCTCATTGCCCTAGGCTGAGCGGCACTGAGAAACCCAAACTGCTTCGCATTCCTCCTACACAGTCATACCATAAGACCGCATCCTTACAGGAGAAAGTCGGCTGGCGTTCCTGCTGTAACCAAGGCACAGTTCTTCCTCTTACACTGCAGTGTTTTAGAAGAAGCTAAGCCCGATAGCCTACCTAGAGCGCTCCTTGGGGGAGGCGCCTGGCTACACGCAGAACTCCGTGCCAAATAAACTTTATTCAAGGAAGGGACCAGTGTGTATCTAGAGTGTATATTTACTTGGTAGAAATCACAAGGAGGTAGGCTGCGTGTTCGCTGGAAGCGGGGACCTTATGGCACAAGTCTTGCTTTCCCATTTTGAAAGCTCCATTCATGCTCTTCTGAAGCTAACTAAATAACAGTTTTAGGACGTGCTTTTAGTCACTGTAGGCAGGGCTCTGGGAAGGGAACGAGTGTTCTCTCCATCAACAGGGTGCTTTCATAGCCGGGGTGGGAGCTTCTCCAGAGACGCTCTAGAGCTAAAAGGAAACTTGACGTGAGTCCTTTCCTCAAGGTAAAGCCTTGAATAGCCTTGCCGAAGCTAAGCTTGGAGCAGTTGCCTTGAGGCATTAGTTTCAGGTCTGCTTTCTTTTAATGTTAGCACGCTTTTCAAGACACCGAGGACCTCTCGTGGGCAACCTATTGGCTTCAAGAACATCGCGTAACGGCAGGCTCCACTGGGCTGGTAAGAAATATCCAGGGCTGAAAATCTTTCCAAGTAACTCTGTGTATCCTGAGTGTAGGGCAACACACTGCACTCTTCCTTGGGAGAGCTAGATTTCCTAAGCACTCCAACAGCTCCAGGAAATCTATTCTCTCACGTCCTACATATCATGCAATCTGCCTCATTGCCCTAGGCTGAGCGGCACTGAGAAACCAAAACTGCTTTGCCTTCCTTCTACAAAGTCATACCTTAAGACACCATCCTTACAGGAGAATGTAGGCTTGCGTTCCTGCTGCAACCAAAGCACAGTTCTTCCTCTTATATTGCAGGGTTTTAGAAGAGGCTAAGCCCCGAAAGCGTACCTAGAGCGTTCCTTGGGAGAAACAGTGGGATACACGCAGAACTCCGTGCCAAGAAAACGTTATATATGGAAGGGACCAGTGTGTAGCTAGAGTGCATATTTGCTTGGTAGAAATCACAAGGAGGTAGGCTGCGTTTTCCCTGGAAACAGGGACTTGATGGCACAAGCCTTGCTTTCCCATTTTGAAAGCTCCATTCATGCTGCCCTGAAGCTAACTAAATAACAGTTTTAGGACGTGTCTTTAGTCTCTGTAGGCAGGGCTCTGGGAAGGGAACGAGTCTTCACTACATCAACAGCGTGCTTTCATAGCCTGGGTGGGAGCTTCTCCTGAGATGCTCTAGAGCTGAAAGGATACTTGACGTGAGTCCTTTCCTCAAGGTAGAGCCTTGAATAGCCCTGCCGAATCTCAGATTCGAGCAGGCGCCTTGAGGCCTTAGATTCAGGTCTGTATTCTTTTAAAATTAGTAAGCTTTTCAAGACACCGAGGACCTCGCGTGGGCACCCTATTCCCTGCAGGAACACCGAGTACCGTCAGGCTCCACTGGGCTCCTAAGAAACATCCAGGCCCGGAAACCTTTCCCAGTCACTCTGTGTATGCTGAGTGCAGGGCAACACACTGCACACTTCCTTGGGAGAGCTGGCTTTCCTCAGCACTCCAACAGCTCCAGGAAATGTGTCCTCTCACGTCCTACATGTCATGCAAATCTGCCTCATTGCCCTAGGCTGAGCGGCACTGAGAAACCCAAACTGCTTCGCATTCCTCCTACACAGTCATACCATAAGACCGAATCCTTACAGGAGAAAGTCGGCTGGCATTCCTGCTGTAACTAAAGCACAGTTCTTCCTCTTACACTGCAGGGTTTTAGAAGAAGCTAAGCCCGATAGCCTACCTAGAGCGCTCCTTGGGGGAGGCGGCTGGCTACACGCAGAACTCGGTGCCAAATAAACTTTATTCAAGGAAGGGACCAGTGTGTACCTAGGGTGTATATTTACTTGGTAGAAATCAAAAGGAGGTAGGCTGCGTGTTCGCTGGAAGCGGGGACCTTATGGCACAAGACTAGCTTTCCCATTTTGAAAGCTCCGTTCATGCTGCCCTGAAGGTAACTAAATAACAGTTTTAGGACGTGTCTTTAGTCTCTGTAGGCAGGGCTCTGGGAAGGGAACGAGTCTTCACTACATCAACAGCGTGCTTTCATAGCCTGGGTGAGAGCTTCTCCTGAGATGCACTAGAGCTGAAAGGATACTTGACGGGAGTCCTTTCCTCAAGGTAAAGCCTTGAATAGCCCTGCCGAATCTAAGCTTCGAGCAGTCGCCTTGAGGCCTTAGTTTCAGGTCTGTTTTCTTTTAAGGTTAGTAAGCTTTTCAAGACACCGGGGACCTCGCGTGGGCACCCTATTCCCTGCAAGAACACCGAGTACCGGCAGGCTCCACTGGGCTGCTAAGAAACATCCAGGCCCGGAAACCTTTCCCAGTCACTCTGTGTATGCTGAGTGGAGGGCAACACACTGCACTCTTCCTTGGGAGAGCTGGATTTCCTCAGCACTCCAACAGCTCCAGGAAATGTGTTCTCTCACAACCTCCATGTCATGCAAATCTGCCTCATTGCCCTAGGCTGAGCGGCACTGAGAAACCCAAACTGCTTCGCATTCCTCCTACACAGTCATACCATAAGACCGCATCCTTACAGGAGAAAGTCGGCTGTTGTTCCTGCTGTAACCGAAGCACAGTTCTTCCTCTTACACTGCAGGGTTTTAGAAGAAGCTAAGCCCGATAGCCTACCTAGAGCGTTCCTTGGGGGAGGCGACAGGCTACACGCAGAACTCCGTGCCAAATAAACTTTATTCAAGGAAGGGACCAGTGTGTAGCTAGAGTGTATATTTACTTGGTAGAAATCACAAGGAGGTAGGCTGCGTGTTCGCTGGATACCGGGACCTTATGGCACAAGCCTTGCTTTCCCATTTTGAAAGTTCCGTTCATGCTGCCCTGAAGCTACCTAAATAACAGTTTACGACGTGTCTTTACTCACTGTAGGCAGGGCTCTGGGAAGGGAACGAGTGTTCTCTACATCAACAGGGTTCTTTCATAGCCTGGGTGAGAGCTTCTCCTGAGACGCTCTAGAGCTAAAAGGAAACTTGACGTGAGTCCTTTCCTCAAGGTAAAGCCTTGAATAGCCCTGCCGAAGCTAAGCTTCGAGCAGTTGCCTTGATGCATTAGTTTCAGGTCTGCTTTCTTTTAACGTTAGTACGCTTTTCAAGACACCGAGGACCTCTCGTGGGCAACCTATTGGCTTCAAGAGCATCGCGGAACGGCAGGCTCCACTGGGCTGGTAAGAAATATCCAGGGCTGGAAAACTTTCCAAGTAACTCTGTGTATGCTGAGTGTAGGGCAACACACTGCACTCTTCCTTGGGAGAGCTAGATTTCCTAAGCACTCCAACAGCTCCAGGAAATCTGTTCTCTCACGTCCTACATATCATGCAATCTGCCTCATTGCCCTAGGCTGAGCGGCACTGAGAAACCAAAACTGCTTTGCCTTCCTTCTACAAAGTCATACCTTAAGACACCATCCTTACAGGAGAATGTAGGCTTGCGTTCCTGCTGCAACCAAAGCACAGTTCTTCCTCTTATATTGCAGGGTTTTAGAAGAGGCTAAGCCCCGAAAGCGTACCTAGAGCGTTCTTTGGGACAAACAGTGAGATACACGTAGAACTCCGTGCCAAGAAATCGTTATACATGGAAGGGACCACTGTGTAGCTAGAGTGCATATTTACTTGGTAGAAATCACAAGGAGGTAGACTGCGTTTTCCCTGGAAACAGGGACTTGATGGCACAAGAACTGCTTTCCCATTTTGAAAGCTCCATTCATGCTGCCTTCAAGCTACCTAAACAACAGTCTTTGGGACGGGTCTCTGGTCATTGTAGGCAGCATCCTGGGAAGGGAACGAGTGTTCTCTACATCAACAGGGTGCTTTCATAGCCTGGGGGGGAGCTTCTCCTGAGACGCTCTAGAGCTGAAAGGATACTTGACGTGAGTCCTTAATTCAAGGTAAAGCCTTGACTAGCCCTGCCGAAGCTCAGCTTGGAGCAGTTGCCTTGAGGCCTTAGTTTCAGGTCTGTTTTCTTTTAAGGTTAGTAAGCTTTTCAAGACACCGAGGACCTCGCGTGGGCACCCTATTCCCTGCAAGAACACCGAGTACCGGCAGGCTCCACTGGGCTGCTAAGAAACATCCAGGCCCGGAAACCTTTCCCAGTCACTCTGTGTTTGCTGAGTGGAGGGCAACACACTGCAGTCTTCCTTGGGAGAGCTAGATTTCCTCAGCACTCCAACAGCTCCAGGAAATGTGTTCTCTCACGTCCTACATGTCATGCAAATCTGCCTCATTGCCCTAGGCTGAGCGGCACTGAGAAACCCAAACTGCTTCTCATTCCTCCTGCAAAGTCATACCTTAACACCCCATCCTTACAGAGGAATGTCGGCCTGCATTCCTGCTGTAACCAAACTACAGTTCTTCCTATTACAGGGCAGGGTTTTAGAAGAAGCTAAGCCCAATAGCTTAACTAGAGCGCTCCTTGGGGGAGGCAGTTGGCTACACGCAGAACTCCGTGCCAAATAAAGTTTATTCAAGGAAGGGACCAGTGTGTAGCTAGAGTGTACATTTACTTGGTAGAAATCACAAGGAGCTACGCTGCGTTTTCGCTGGATACGGGGACCTTGTGGCACAAGCCTTGCTTTCCCATTTTGAAAGCTCCGTTCATGCTGCCCTGAAGCTACCTAAATAACAGTTTTAGGACGTGTCTTTAGTCTCTGTAGGCAGGGCTCTGGGAAGGGAACGAGTCTTCACTACATCAACAGCGTGCTTTCATAGCCTGGGTGGGAGCTTTTCCTGAGATGCTCTAGAGCTGAAAGGATACTTGACGTGAGTCCTTTCCTCAAGGTAAAGCCTTGAATAGCCCTGCTGAATCTGAACTTCGAGCAGTTGCCTTGAGGCCTTAGTTTCAGGTCTGCTTTCTTTTAAGGTTAGTAAGCTTTTCAAGACACCGGGGACCTCGCGTGGGCACCCTATTCCCTGCAAGAACACCAAGTACCGGCAGGCTCCACTGGGCTGCTAAGAAGCATCCAGGCCCGAAAACCTTTCCCAGTCACTCTGTGTATGCTGAGTGCAGGGCAACACACTGCACTCTTCCTTGGGAGAGCTGCATTTCCTCAGCACTCCAACAGCTCCAGGTAATGTGTTCCCTCACAACCTACAGGTCATGCAAATCTGCCTCATTGCCCTAAGCTGAGCGGCACTGAGAAACCCAAACTGCTTCGCATTCCTCCTACACAGTCATACCATAAGACCGCATCCTTACAGGAGAAAGTCGGCTGGCGTTCCTGCTGTAACCAAGGCACAGTTCTTCCTCTTACACTGCAGTGTTTTAGAAGAAGCTAAGCCCGATAGCCTACCGAGAGCGCTCCTTGGGGGAGGCGGCTGGCTACACGCAGAACTCCATGCCAAATAAACTTTATTCAAGGAAGGGACCAGTGTGTATCTAGAGTGTATATTTACTTGGTAGAAATCACAAGGAGGTAGGCTGCGTGTTCGCTGGAAGCGGGGACCTTATGGCACAAGTCTTGCTTTCCCATTTTGAAAGCTCCATTCATGCTCTTCTGAAGCTAACTAAATAACAGTTTTAGGACGTGCTTTTAGTCACTGTAGGCAGGGCTCTGGGAAGGGAACGAGTGTTCTCTCCATCAACAGGGTGCTTTCATAGCCGGGGTGGGAGCTTCTCCAGAGACGCTCTAGAGCTAAAAGGAAACTTGACGTGAGTCCTTTCCTCAAGGTAAAGCCTTGAATAGCCCTGCCGAAGCTAAGCTTCGAGCAGTTGCCTTGAGGCATTAGTTTCAGGTCTGCTTTCTTTTAACGTTAGCACGCTTTTCAAGACACCGAGGACCTCTCGTGGGCAACCTATTGGCTTCAAGAACATCGCGTAACGGCAGGCTCCATTGGGCTGGTAAGAAATATCCAGGGCTGGAAAACTTTCCAAGTAACTCTGTGTATGCTGAGTGTAGGGCAACACACTGCACTCTTCCTTGGGAGAGCTAGATTTCCTAAGCACTCCAACAGCTCCAGGAAATCTATTCTCTCACGTCCTACATATCATGCAATCTGCCTCATTGCCCTAGGCTGAGCGGCACTGAGAAACCAAAACTGCTTTGCCTTCCTTCTACAAAGTCATACCTTAAGACACCATCCTTACAGGAGAATGTAGGCTTGCGTTCCTGCTGCAACCAAAGCACAGTTCTTCCTCTTATATTGCAGGGTTTTAGAAGAGGCTAAGCCCCGAAAGCGTACCTAGAGCGTTCTGTGGGACAAACAGTGAGATACACGTAGAACTCCGTGCCAAGAAATCGTTATACATGGAAGGGACCACTGTGTAGCTAGAGTGCATATTTACTTGGTAGAAATCACAAGGAGGTAGACTGCGTTTTCCCTGGAAACAGGGACTTGATGGCACAAGAACTGCTTTCCCATTTTGAAAGCTCCATTCATGCTGCCTTCAAGCTACCTAAACAACAGTCTTTGGGACGGGTCTCTGGTCATTGTAGGCAGCATCCTGGGAAGGGAACGAGTGTTCTCTACATCAACAGGGTGCTTTCATAGCCTGGGGGGGAGCTTCTCCTGAGACGCTCTAGAGCTGAAAGGATACTTGACGTGAGTCCTTAATTCAAGGTAAAGCCTTGACTAGCCCTGCCGAAGCTCAGCTTGGAGCAGTTGCCTTGAGGCCTTAGTTTCAGGTCTGTTTTCTTTTAAGGTTAGTAAGCTTTTCAAGACACCGAGGACCTCGCGTGGGCACCCTATTCCCTGCAAGAACACCGAGTACCGGCAGGCTCCACTGGGCTGCTAAGAAACATCCAGGCCCGGAAACCTTTCCCAGTCACTCTGTGTATGCTGAGTGGAGGGCAACACACTGCAGTCTTCCTTGGGAGAGCTAGATTTCCTCAGCACTCCAACAGCTCCAGGAAATGTGTTCTCTCACGTCCTACATGTCATGCAAATCTGCCTCATTGCCCTAGGCTGAGCGGCACTGAGAAACCCAAACTGCTTCTCATTCCTCCTGCAAAGTCATACCTTAACACCCCATCCTTACAGAGGAATGTCGGCCTGCATTCCTGCTGTAACCAAACTACAGTTCTTCCTATTACAGGGCAGGGTTTTAGAAGAAGCTAAGCCCAATAGCTTAACTAGAGCGCTCCTTGGGGGAGGCAGTTGGCTACACGCAGAACTCCGTGCCAAATAAAGTTTATTCAAGGAAGGGACCAGTGTGTAGCTAGAGTGTACATTTACTTGGTAGAAATCACAAGGAGCTACGCTGCGTTTTCGCTGGATACGGGGACCTTGTGGCACAAGCCTTGCTTTCCCATTTTGAAAGCTCCGTTCATGCTGCCCTGAAGCTACCTAAATAACAGTTTTAGGACGTGTCTTTAGTCTCTGTAGGCAGGGCTCTGGGAAGGGAACGAGTCTTCACTACATCAACAGCGTGCTTTCATAGCCTGGGTGGGAGCTTTTCCTGAGATGCTCTAGAGCTGAAAGGATACTTGACGTGAGTCCTTTCCTCAAGGTAAAGCCTTGAATAGCCCTGCTGTATCTGAACTTCGAGCAGTTGCCTTGAGGCCTTAGTTTCAGGTCTGCTTTCTTTTAAGGTTAGTAAGCTTTTCAAGACACCGGGGACCTCGCGTGGGCACCCTATTCCCTGCAAGAACACCAAGTACCGGCAGGCTCCACTGGGCTGCTAAGAAGCATCCAGGCCCGAAAACCTTTCCCAGTCACTCTGTGTATGCTGAGTGCAGGGCAACACACTGCACTCTTCCTTGGGAGAGCTGCATTTCCTCAGCACTCCAACAGCTCCAGGTAATGTGTTCCCTCACAACCTACAGGTCATGCAAATCTGCCTCATTGCCCTAGGCTGAGCGGCACTGAGAAACCCAAACTGCTTCGCATTCCTCCTACACAGTCATACCATAAGACCGCATCCTTACAGGAGAAAGTCGGCTGGCGTTCCTGCTGTAACCAAGGCACAGTTCTTCCTCTTACACTGCAGTGTTTTAGAAGAAGCTAAGCCCGATAGCCTACCGAGAGCGCTCCTTGGGGGAGGCGGCTGGCTACACGCAGAACTCCATGCCAAATAAACTTTATTCAAGGAAGGGACCAGTGTGTATCTAGAGTGTATATTTACTTGGTAGAAATCACAAGGAGGTAGGCTGCGTGTTCGCTGGAAGCGGGGACCTTATGGCACAAGTCTAGCTTTCCCATTTTGAAAGCTCCATTCATGCTCTTCTGAAGCTAACTAAATAACAGTTTTAGGACGTGCTTTTAGTCACTGTAGGCAGGGCTCTGGGAAGGGAACGAGTGTTCTCTCCATCAACAGGGTGCTTTCATAGCCGGGGTGGGAGCTTCTCCAGAGACGCTCTAGAGCTAAAAGGAAACTTGACGTGAGTCCTTTCCTCAAGGTAAAGCCTTGAATAGCCCTGCCGAAGCTAAGCTTCGAGCAGTTGCCTTGAGGCATTAGTTTCAGGTCTGCTTTCTTTTAACGTTAGCACGCTTTTCAAGACACCGAGGACCTCTCGTGGGCAACCTATTGGCTTCAAGAACATCGCGTAACGGCAGGCTCCATTGGGCTGGTAAGAAATATCCAGGGCTGGAAATCTTTCCAAGTAACTCTGTGTATCCTGAGTGTAGGGCAACACACTGCACTCTTCCTTGGGAGAGCTAGATTTCCTAAGCACTCCAACAGCTCCAGGAAATCTATTCTCTCACGTCCTACATATCATGCAATCTGCCTCATTGCCCTAGGCTGAGCGGCACTGAGAAACCAAAACTGCTTTGCCTTCCTTCTACAAAGTCATACCTTAAGACACCATCCTTACAGGAGAATGTAGGCTTGCGTTCCTGCTGCAACCAAAGCACAGTTCTTCCTCTTATATTGCAGGGTTTTAGAAGAGGCTAAGCCCCGAAAGCGTACCTAGAGCGTTCTTTGGGACAAACAGTGAGATACACGTAGAACTCCGTGCCAAGAAATCGTTATACATGGAAGGGACCACTGTGTAGCTAGAGTGCATATTTACTTGGTAGAAATCACAAGGAGGTAGACTGCGTTTTCCCTGGAAACAGGGACTTGATGGCACAAGAACTGCTTTCCCATTTTGAAAGCTCCATTCATGCTGCCTTCAAGCTACCTAAACAACAGTCTTTGGGACGGGTCTCTGGTCATTGTAGGCAGCATCCTGGGAAGGGAACGAGTGTTCTCTACATCAACAGGGTGCTTTCATAGCCTGGGGGGGAGCTTCTCCTGAGACGCTCTAGAGCTGAAAGGATACTTGACGTGAGTCCTTAATTCAAGGTAAAGCCTTGACTAGCCCTGCCGAAGCTCAGCTTGGAGCAGTTGCCTTGAGGCCTTAGTTTCAGGTCTGTTTTCTTTTAAGGTTAGTAAGCTTTTCAAGACACCGAGGACCTCGCGTGGGCACCCTATTCCCTGCAAGAACACCGAGTACCGGCAGGCTCCACTGGGCTGCTAAGAAACATCCAGGCCCGGAAACCTTTCCCAGTCACTCTGTGTATGCTGAGTGGAGGGCAACACACTGCAGTCTTCCTTGGGAGAGCTAGATTTCCTCAGCACTCCAACAGCTCCAGGAAATGTGTTCTCTCACGTCCTACATGTCATGCAAATCTGCCTCATTGCCCTAGGCTGAGCGGCACTGAGAAACCCAAACTGCTTCTCATTCCTCCTGCAAAGTCATACCTTAACACCCCATCCTTACAGAGGAATGTCGGCCTGCATTCCTGCTGTAACCAAACTACAGTTCTTCCTATTACAGGGCAGGGTTTTAGAAGAAGCTAAGCCCAATAGCTTAACTAGAGCGCTCCTTGGGGGAGGCAGTTGGCTACACGCAGAACTCCGTGCCAAATAAAGTTTATTCAAGGAAGGGACCAGTGTGTAGCTACAGTGTACATTTACTTGGTAGAAATCACAAGGAGCTACGCTGCGTTTTCGCTGGATACGGGGACCTTGTGGCACAAGCCTTGCTTTCCCATTTTGAAAGCTCCGTTCATGCTGCCCTGAAGCTACCTAAATAACAGTTTTAGGACGTGTCTTTAGTCTCTGTAGGCAGGGCTCTGGGAAGGGAACGAGTCTTCACTACATCAACAGCGTGCTTTCATAGCCTGGGTGGGAGCTTTTCCTGAGATGCTCTAGAGCTGAAAGGATACTTGACGTGAGTCCTTTCCTCAAGGTAAAGCCTTGAATAGCCCTGCTGAATCTGAACTTCGAGCAGTTGCCTTGAGGCCTTAGTTTCAGGTCTGCTTTCTTTTAAGGTTAGTAAGCTTTTCAATACACCGGGGACCTCGCGTGGGCACCCTATTCCCTGCAAGAACACCAAGTACCGGCAGGCTCCACTGGGCTGCTAAGAAGCATCCAGGCCCGAAAACCTTTCCCAGTCACTCTGTGTATGCTGAGTGCAGGGCAACACACTGCACTCTTCCTTGGGAGAGCTGCATTTCCTCAGCACTCCAACAGCTCCAGGTAATGTGTTCCCTCACAACCTACAGGTCATGCAAATCTGCCTCATTGCCCTAGGCTGAGCGGCACTGAGAAACCCAAACTGCTTCGCATTCCTCCTACACAGTCATACCATAAGACCGCATCCTTACAGGAGAAAGTCGGCTGGCGTTCCTGCTGTAACCAAGGCACAGTTCTTCCTCTTACACTGCAGTGTTTTAGAAGAAGCTAAGCCCGATAGCCTACCGAGAGCGCTCCTTGGGGGAGGCGGCTGGCTACACGCAGAACTCCATGCCAAATAAACTTTATTCAAGGAAGGGACCAGTGTGTATCTAGAGTGTATATTTACTTGGTAGAAATCACAAGGAGGTAGGCTGCGTGTTCGCTGGAAGCGGGGACCTTATGGCACAAGTCTTGCTTTCCCATTTTGAAAGCTCCATTCATGCTCTTCTGAAGCTAACTAAATAACAGTTTTAGGACGTGCTTTTAGTCACTGTAGGCAGGGCTCTGGGAAGGGAACGAGTGTTCTCTCCATCAACAGGGTGCTTTCATAGCCGGGGTGGGAGCTTCTCCAGAGACGCTCTAGAGCTAAAAGGAAACTTGACGTGAGTCCTTTCCTCAAGGTAAAGCCTTGAATAGCCCTGCCGAAGCTTAGCTTCGAGCAGTTGCCTTGAGGCATTAGTTTCAGGTCTGCTTTCTTTTAACGTTAGCACGCTTTTCAAGACACCGAGGACCTCTCGTGGGCAACCTATTGGCTTCAAGAACATCGCGTAACGGCAGGCTCCATTGGGCTGGTAAGAAATATCCAGGGCTGGAAATCTTTCCAAGTAACTCTGTGTATCCTGAGTGTAGGGCAACACACTGCACTCTTCCTTGGGAGAGCTAGATTTCCTAAGCACTCCAACAGCTCCAGGAAATCTATTCTCTCACGTCCTACATATCATGCAATCTGCCTCATTGCCCTAGGCTGAGCGGCACTGAGAAACCAAAACTGCTTTGCCTTCCTTCTACAAAGTCATACCTTAAGACACCATCCTTACAGGAGAATGTAGGCTTGCGTTCCTGCTGCAACCAAAGCACAGTTCTTCCTCTTATATTGCAGGGTTTTAGAAGAGGCTAAGCCCCGAAAGCGTACCTAGAGCGTTCTTTGGGACAAACAGTGAGATACACGTAGAACTCCGTGCCAAGAAATCGTTATACATGGAAGGGACCACTGTGTAGCTAGAGTGCATATTTACTTGGTAGAAATCACAAGGAGGTAGACTGCGTTTTCCCTGGAAACAGGGACTTGATGGCACAAGAACTGCTTTCCCATTTTGAAAGCTCCATTCATGCTGCCTTCAAGCTACCTAAACAACAGTCTTTGGGACGGGTCTCTGGTCATTGTAGGCAGCATCCTGGGAAGGGAACGAGTGTTCTCTACATCAACAGGGTGCTTTCATAGCCTGGGGGGGAGCTTCTCCTGAGACGCTCTAGAGCTGAAAGGATACTTGACGTGAGTCCTTAATTCAAGGTAAAGCCTTGACTAGCCCTGCCGAAGCTCAGCTTGGAGCAGTTGCCTTGAGGCCTTAGTTTCAGGTCTGTTTTCTTTTAAGGTTAGTAAGCTTTTCAAGACACCGAGGACCTCGCGTGGGCACCCTATTCCCTGCAAGAACACCGAGTACCGGCAGGCTCCACTGGGCTGCTAAGAAACATCCAGGCCCGGAAACCTTTCCCAGTCACTCTGTGTATGCTGAGTGGAGGGCAACACACTGCAGTCTTCCTTGGGAGAGCTAGATTTCCTCAGCACTCCAACAGCTCCAGGAAATGTGTTCTCTCACGTCCTACATGTCATGCAAATCTGCCTCATTGCCCTAGGCTGAGCGGCACTGAGAAACCCAAACTGCTTCTCATTCCTCCTGCAAAGTCATACCTTAACACCCCATCCTTACAGAGGAATGTCGGCCTGCATTCCTGCTGTAACCAAACTACAGTTCTTCCTATTACAGGGCAGGGTTTTAGAAGAAGCTAAGCCCAATAGCTTAACTAGAGCGCTCCTTGGGGGAGGCAGTTGGCTACACGCAGAACTCCGTGCCAAATAAAGTTTATTCAAGGAAGGGACCAGTGTGTAGCTAGAGTGTACATTTACTTGGTAGAAATCACAAGGAGCTACGCTGCGTTTTCGCTGGATACGGGGACCTTGTGGCACAAGCCTTGCTTTCCCATTTTGAAAGCTCCGTTCATGCTGCCCTGAAGCTACCTAAATAACAGTTTTAGGACGTGTCTTTAGTCTCTGTAGGCAGGGCTCTGGGAAGGGAACGAGTCTTCACTACATCAACAGCGTGCTTTCATAGCCTGGGTGGGAGCTTTTCCTGAGATGCTCTAGAGCTGAAAGGATACTTGACGTGAGTCCTTTCCTCAAGGTAAAGCCTTGAATAGCCCTGCTGAATCTGAACTTCGAGCAGTTGCCTTGAGGCCTTAGTTTCAGGTCTGCTTTCTTTTAAGGTTAGTAAGCTTTTCAAGACACCGGGGACCTCGCGTGGGCACCCTATTCCCTGCAAGAACACCAAGTACCGGCAGGCTCCACTGGGCTGCTAAGAAGCATCCAGGCCCGAAAACCTTTCCCAGTCACTCTGTGTATGCTGAGTGCAGGGCAACACACTGCACTCTTCCTTGGGAGAGCTGCATTTCCTCAGCACTCCAACAGCTCCAGGTAATGTGTTCCCTCACAACCTACAGGTCATGCAAATCTGCCTCATTGCCCTAGGCTGAGCGGCACTGAGAAACCCAAACTGCTTCGCATTCCTCCTACACAGTCATACCATAAGACCGCATCCTTACAGGAGAAAGTCGGCTGGCGTTCCTGCTGTAACCAAGGCACAGTTCTTCCTCTTACACTGCAGTGTTTTAGAAGAAGCTAAGCCCGATAGCCTACCGAGAGCGCTCCTTGGGGGAGGCGGCTGGCTACACGCAGAACTCCATGCCAAATAAACTTTATTCAAGGAAGGGACCAGTGTGTATCTAGAGTGTATATTTACTTGGTAGAAATCACAAGGAGGTAGGCTGCGTGTTCGCTGGAAGCGGGGACCTTATGGCACAAGTCTTGCTTTCCCATTTTGAAAGCTCCATTCATGCTCTTCTGAAGCTAACTAAATAACAGTTTTAGGACGTGCTTTTAGTCACTGTAGGCAGGGCTCTGGGAAGGGAACGAGTGTTCTCTCCATCAACAGGGTGCTTTCATAGCCGGGGTGGGAGCTTCTCCAGAGACGCTCTAGAGCTAAAAGGAAACTTGACGTGAGTCCTTTCCTCAAGGTAAAGCCTTGAATAGCCCTGCCGAAGCTAAGCTTCGAGCAGTTGCCTTGAGGCATTAGTTTCAGGTCTGCTTTCTTTTAACGTTAGCACGCTTTTCAAGACACCGAGGACCTCTCGTGGGCAACCTATTGGCTTCAAGAACATCGCGTAACGGCAGGCTCCATTGGGCTGGTAAGAAATATCCAGGGCTGGAAATCTTTCCAAGTAACTCTGTGTATCCTGAGTGTAGGGCAACACACTGCACTCTTCCTTGGGAGAGCTAGATTTCCTAAGCACTCCAACAGCTCCAGGAAATCTATTCTCTCACGTCCTACATTTCATGCAATCTGCCTCATTGCCCTAGGCTGAGCGGCACTGAGAAACCAAAACTGCTTTGCCTTCCTTCTACAAAGTCATACCTTAAGACACCATCCTTACAGGAGAATGTAGGCTTGCGTTCCTGCTGCAACCAAAGCACAGTTCTTCCTCTTATATTGCAGGGTTTTAGAAGAGGCTAAGCCCCGAAAGCGTACCTAGAGCGTTCTTTGGGACAAACAGTGAGATACACGTAGAACTCCGTGCCAAGAAATCGTTATACATGGAAGGGACCACTGTGTAGCTAGAGTGCATATTTACTTGGTAGAAATCACAAGGAGGTAGACTGCGTTTTCCCTGGAAACAGGGACTTGATGGCACAAGAACTGCTTTCCCATTTTGAAAGCTCCATTCATGCTGCCTTCAAGCTACCTAAACAACAGTCTTTGGGACGGGTCTCTGGTCATTGTAGGCAGCATCCTGGGAAGGGAACGAGTGTTCTCTACATCAACAGGGTGCTTTCATAGCCTGGGGGGGAGCTTCTCCTGAGACGCTCTAGAGCTGAAAGGATACTTGACGTGAGTCCTTAATTCAAGGTAAAGCCTTGACTAGCCCTGCCGAAGCTCAGCTTGGAGCAGTTGCCTTGAGGCCTTAGTTTCAGGTCTGTTTTCTTTTAAGGTTAGTAAGCTTTTCAAGACACCGAGGACCTCGCGTGGGCACCCTATTCCCTGCAAGAACACCGAGTACCGGCAGGCTCCACTGGGCTGCTAAGAAACATCCAGGCCCGGAAACCTTTCCCAGTCACTCTGTGTATGCTGAGTGGAGGGCAACACACTGCAGTCTTCCTTGGGAGAGCTAGATTTCCTCAGCACTCCAACAGCTCCAGGAAATGTGTTCTCTCACGTCCTACATGTCATGCAAATCTGCCTCATTGCCCTAGGCTGAGCGGCACTGAGAAACCCAAACTGCTTCTCATTCCTCCTGCAAAGTCATACCTTAACACCCCATCCTTACAGAGGAATGTCGGCCTGCATTCCTGCTGTAACCAAACTACAGTTCTTCCTATTACAGGGCAGGGTTTTAGAAGAAGCTAAGCCCAATAGCTTAACTAGAGCGCTCCTTGGGGGAGGCAGTTGGCTACACGCAGAACTCCATGCCAAATAAAGTTTATTCAAGGAAGGGACCAGTGTGTAGCTAGAGTGTACATTTACTTGGTAGAAATCACAAGGAGCTACGCTGCGTTTTCGCTGGATACGGGGACCTTGTGGCACAAGCCTTGCTTTCCCATTTTGAAAGCTCCGTTCATGCTGCCCTGAAGCTACCTAAATAACAGTTTTAGGACGTGTCTTTAGTCTCTGTAGGCAGGGCTCTGGGAAGGGAACGAGTCTTCACTACATCAACAGCGTGCTTTCATAGCCTGGGTGGGAGCTTTTCCTGAGATGCTCTAGAGCTGAAAGGATACTTGACGTGAGTCCTTTCCTCAAGGTAAAGCCTTGAATAGCCCTGCTGAATCTGAACTTCGAGCAGTTGCCTTGAGGCCTTAGTTTCAGGTCTGCTTTCTTTTAAGGTTAGTAAGCTTTTCAAGACACCGGGGACCTCGCGTGGGCACCCTATTCCCTGCAAGAACACCAAGTACCGGCAGGCTCCACTGGGCTGCTAAGAAGCATCCAGGCCCGAAAACCTTTCCCAGTCACTCTGTGTATGCTGAGTGCAGGGCAACACACTGCACTCTTCCTTGGGAGAGCTGCATTTCCTCAGCACTCCAACAGCTCCAGGTAATGTGTTCCCTCACAACCTACAGGTCATGCAAATCTGCCTCATTGCCCTAGGCTGAGCGGCACTGAGAAACCCAAACTGCTTCGCATTCCTCCTACACAGTCATACCATAAGACCGCATCCTTACAGGAGAAAGTCGGCTGGCGTTCCTGCTGTAACCAAGGCACAGTTCTTCCTCTTACACTGCAGTGTTTTAGAAGAAGCTAAGCCCGATAGCCTACCGAGAGCGCTCCTTGGGGGAGGCGGCTGGCTACACGCAGAACTCCATGCCAAATAAACTTTATTCAAGGAAGGGACCAGTGTGTATCTAGAGTGTATATTTACTTGGTAGAAATCACAAGGAGGTAGGCTGCGTGTTCGCTGGAAGCGGGGACCTTATGGCACAAGTCTTGCTTTCCCATTTTGAAAGCTCCATTCATGCTCTTCTGAAGCTAACTAAATAACAGTTTTAGGACGTGCTTTTAGTCACTGTAGGCAGGGCTCTGGGAAGGGAACGAGTGTTCTCTCCATCAACAGGGTGCTTTCATAGCCGGGGTGGGAGCTTCTCCAGAGACGCTCTAGAGCTAAAAGGAAACTTGACGTGAGTCCTTTCCTCAAGGTAAAGCCTTGAATAGCCCTGCCGAAGCTAAGCTTCGAGCAGTTGCCTTGAGGCATTAGTTTCAGGTCTGCTTTCTTTTAACGTTAGCACGCTTTTCAAGACACCGAGGACCTCTCGTGGGCAACCTATTGGCTTCAAGAACATCGCGTAACGGCAGGCTCCATTGGGCTGGTAAGAAATATCCAGGGCTGGAAATCTTTCCAAGTAACTCTGTGTATCCTGAGTGTAGGGCAACACACTGCACTCTTCCTTGGGAGAGCTAGATTTCCTAAGCACTCCAACAGCTCCAGGAAATCTATTCTCTCACGTCCTACATATCATGCAATCTGCCTCATTGCCCTAGGCTGAGCGGCACTGAGAAACCAAAACTGCTTTGCCTTCCTTCTACAAAGTCATACCTTAAGACACCATCCTTACAGGAGAATGTAGGCTTGCGTTCCTGCTGCAACCAAAGCACAGTTCTTCCTCTTATATTGCAGGGTTTTAGAAGAGGCTAAGCCCCGAAAGCGTACCTAGAGCGTTCTTTGGGACAAACAGTGAGATACACGTAGAACTCCGTGCCAAGAAATCGTTATACATGGAAGGGACCACTGTGTAGCTAGAGTGCATATTTACTTGGTAGAAATCACAAGGAGGTAGACTGCGTTTTCCCTGGAAACAGGGACTTGATGGCACAAGAACTGCTTTCCCATTTTGAAAGCTCCATTCATGCTGCCTTCAAGCTACCTAAACAACAGTCTTTGGGACGGGTCTCTGGTCATTGTAGGCAGCATCCTGGGAAGGGAACGAGTGTTCTCTACATCAACAGGGTGCTTTCATAGCCTGGGGGGGAGCTTCTCCTGAGACGCTCTAGAGCTGAAAGGATACTTGACGTGAGTCCTTAATTCAAGGTAAAGCCTTGACTAGCCCTGCCGAAGCTCAGCTTGGAGCAGTTGCCTTGAGGCCTTAGTTTCAGGTCTGTTTTCTTTTAAGGTTAGTAAGCTTTTCAAGACACCGAGGACCTCGCGTGGGCACCCTATTCCCTGCAAGAACACCGAGTACCGGCAGGCTCCACTGGGCTGCTAAGAAACATCCAGGCCCGGAAACCTTTCCCAGTCACTCTGTGTATGCTGAGTGGAGGGCAACACACTGCAGTCTTCCTTGGGAGAGCTAGATTTCCTCAGCACTCCAACAGCTCCAGGAAATGTGTTCTCTCACGTCCTACATGTCATGCAAATCTGCCTCATTGCCCTAGGCTGAGCGGCACTGAGAAACCCAAACTGCTTCTCATTCCTCCTGCAAAGTCATACCTTAACACCCCATCCTTACAGAGGAATGTCGGCCTGCATTCCTGCTGTAACCAAACTACAGTTCTTCCTATTACAGGGCAGGGTTTTAGAAGAAGCTAAGCCCAATAGCTTAACTAGAGCGCTCCTTGGGGGAGGCAGTTGGCTACACGCAGAACTCCGTGCCAAATAAAGTTTATTCAAGGAAGGGACCAGTGTGTAGCTACAGTGTACATTTACTTGGTAGAAATCACAAGGAGCTACGCTGCGTTTTCGCTGGATACGGGGACCTTGTGGCACAAGCCTTGCTTTCCCATTTTGAAAGCTCCGTTCATGCTGCCCTGAAGCTACCTAAATAACAGTTTTAGGACGTGTCTTTAGTCTCTGTAGGCAGGGCTCTGGGAAGGGAACGAGTCTTCACTACATCAACAGCGTGCTTTCATAGCCTGGGTGGGAGCTTTTCCTGAGATGCTCTAGAGCTGAAAGGATACTTGACGTGAGTCCTTTCCTCAAGGTAAAGCCTTGAATAGCCCTGCTGAATCTGAACTTCGAGCAGTTGCCTTGAGGCCTTAGTTTCAGGTCTGCTTTCTTTTAAGGTTAGTAAGCTTTTCAAGACACCGGGGACCTCGCGTGGGCACCCTATTCCCTGCAAGAACACCAAGTGCCGGCAGGCTCCACTGGGCTGCTAAGAAGCATCCAGGCCCGAAAACCTTTCCCAGTCACTCTGTGTATGCTGAGTGCAGGGCAACACACTGCACTCTTCCTTGGGAGAGCTGCATTTCCTCAGCACTCCAACAGCTCCAGGTAATGTGTTCCCTCACAACCTACAGGTCATGCAAATCTGCCTCATTGCCCTAGGCTGAGCGGCACTGAGAAACCCAAACTGCTTCGCATTCCTCCTACACAGTCATACCATAAGACCGCATCCTTACAGGAGAAAGTCGGCTGGCGTTCCTGCTGTAACCAAGGCACAGTTCTTCCTCTTACACTGCAGTGTTTTAGAAGAAGCTAAGCCCGATAGCCTACCGAGAGCGCTCCTTGGGGGAGGCGGCTGGCTACACGCAGAACTCCATGCCAAATAAACTTTATTCAAGGAAGGGACCAGTGTGTATCTAGAGTGTATATTTACTTGGTAGAAATCACAAGGAGGTAGGCTGCGTGTTCGCTGGAAGCGGGGACCTTATGGCACAAGTCTTGCTTTCCCATTTTGAAAGCTCCATTCATGCTCTTCTGAAGCTAACTAAATAACAGTTTTAGGACGTGCTTTTAGTCACTGTAGGCAGGGCTCTGGGAAGGGAACGAGTGTTCTCTCCATCAACAGGGTGCTTTCATAGCCGGGGTGGGAGCTTCTCCAGAGACGCTCTAGAGCTAAAAGGAAACTTGACGTGAGTCCTTTCCTCAAGGTAAAGCCTTGAATAGCCCTGCCGAAGCTAAGCTTCGAGCAGTTGCCTTGAGGCATTAGTTTCAGGTCTGCTTTCTTTTAACGTTAGCACGCTTTTCAAGACACCGAGGACCTCTCGTGGGCAACCTATTGGCTTCAAGAACATCGCGTAACGGCAGGCTCCATTGGGCTGGTAAGAAATATCCAGGGCTGGAAATCTTTCCAAGTAACTCTGTGTATCCTGAGTGTAGGGCAACACACTGCACTCTTCCTTGGGAGAGCTAGATTTCCTAAGCACTCCAACAGCTCCAGGAAATCTATTCTCTCACGTCCTACATTTCATGCAATCTGCCTCATTGCCCTAGGCTGAGCGGCACTGAGAAACCAAAACTGCTTTGCCTTCCTTCTACAAAGTCATACCTTAAGACACCATCCTTACAGGAGAATGTAGGCTTGCGTTCCTGCTGCAACCAAAGCACAGTTCTTCCTCTTATATTGCAGGGTTTTAGAAGAGGCTAAGCCCCGAAAGCGTACCTAGAGCGTTCTTTGGGACAAACAGTGAGATACACGTAGAACTCCGTGCCAAGAAATCGTTATACATGGAAGGGACCACTGTGTAGCTAGAGTGCATATTTACTTGGTAGAAATCACAAGGAGGTAGACTGCGTTTTCCCTGGAAACAGGGACTTGATGGCACAAGAACTGCTTTCCCATTTTGAAAGCTCCATTCATGCTGCCTTCAAGCTACCTAAACAACAGTCTTTGGGACGGGTCTCTGGTCATTGTAGGCAGCATCCTGGGAAGGGAACGAGTGTTCTCTACATCAACAGGGTGCTTTCATAGCCTGGGGGGGAGCTTCTCCTGAGACGCTCTAGAGCTGAAAGGATACTTGACGTGAGTCCTTAATTCAAGGTAAAGCCTTGACTAGCCCTGCCGAAGCTCAGCTTGGAGCAGTTGCCTTGAGGCCTTAGTTTCAGGTCTGTTTTCTTTTAAGGTTAGTAAGCTTTTCAAGACACCGAGGACCTCGCGTGGGCACCCTATTCCCTGCAAGAACACCGAGTACCGGCAGGCTCCACTGGGCTGCTAAGAAACATCCAGGCCCGGAAACCTTTCCCAGTCACTCTGTGTATGCTGAGTGGAGGGCAACACACTGCAGTCTTCCTTGGGAGAGCTAGATTTCCTCAGCACTCCAACAGCTCCAGGAAATGTGTTCTCTCACGTCCTACATGTCATGCAAATCTGCCTCATTGCCCTAGGCTGAGCGGCACTGAGAAACCCAAACTGCTTCTCATTCCTCCTGCAAAGTCATACCTTAACACCCCATCCTTACAGAGGAATGTCGGCCTGCATTCCTGCTGTAACCAAACTACAGTTCTTCCTATTACAGGGCAGGGTTTTAGAAGAAGCTAAGCCCAATAGCTTAACTAGAGCGCTCCTTGGGGGAGGCAGTTGGCTACACGCAGAACTCCGTGCCAAATAAAGTTTATTCAAGGAAGGGACCAGTGTGTAGCTACAGTGTACATTTACTTGGTAGAAATCACAAGGAGCTACGCTGCGTTTTCGCTGGATACGGGGACCTTGTGGCACAAGCCTTGCTTTCCCATTTTGAAAGCTCCGTTCATGCTGCCCTGAAGCTACCTAAATAACAGTTTTAGGACGTGTCTTTAGTCTCTGTAGGCAGGGCTCTGGGAAGGGAACGAGTCTTCACTACATCAACAGCGTGCTTTCATAGCCTGGGTGGGAGCTTTTCCTGAGATGCTCTAGAGCTGAAAGGATACTTGACGTGAGTCCTTTCCTCAAGGTAAAGCCTTGAATAGCCCTGCTGAATCTGAACTTCGAGCAGTTGCCTTGAGGCCTTAGTTTCAGGTCTGCTTTCTTTTAAGGTTAGTAAGCTTTTCAAGACACCGGGGACCTCGCGTGGGCACCCTATTCCCTGCAAGAACACCAAGTGCCGGCAGGCTCCACTGGGCTGCTAAGAAGCATCCAGGCCCGAAAACCTTTCCCAGTCACTCTGTGTATGCTGAGTGCAGGGCAACACACTGCACTCTTCCTTGGGAGAGCTGCATTTCCTCAGCACTCCAACAGCTCCAGGTAATGTGTTCCCTCACAACCTACAGGTCATGCAAATCTGCCTCATTGCCCTAGGCTGAGCGGCACTGAGAAACCCAAACTGCTTCGCATTCCTCCTACACAGTCATACCATAAGACCGCATCCTTACAGGAGAAAGTCGGCTGGCGTTCCTGCTGTAACCAAGGCACAGTTCTTCCTCTTACACTGCAGTGTTTTAGAAGAAGCTAAGCCCGATAGCCTACCGAGAGCGCTCCTTGGGGGAGGCGGCTGGCTACACGCAGAACTCCATGCCAAATAAACTTTATTCAAGGAAGGGACCAGTGTGTATCTAGAGTGTATATTTACTTGGTAGAAATCACAAGGAGGTAGGCTGCGTGTTCGCTGGAAGCGGGGACCTTATGGCACAAGTCTTGCTTTCCCATTTTGAAAGCTCCATTCATGCTCTTCTGAAGCTAACTAAATAACAGTTTTAGGACGTGCTTTTAGTCACTGTAGGCAGGGCTCTGGGAAGGGAACGAGTGTTCTCTCCATCAACAGGGTGCTTTCATAGCCGGGGTGGGAGCTTCTCCAGAGACGCTCTAGAGCTAAAAGGAAACTTGACGTGAGTCCTTTCCTCAAGGTAAAGCCTTGAATAGCCCTGCCGAAGCTAAGCTTCGAGCAGTTGCCTTGAGGCATTAGTTTCAGGTCTGCTTTCTTTTAACGTTAGCACGCTTTTCAAGACACCGAGGACCTCTCGTGGGCAACCTATTGGCTTCAAGAACATCGCGTAACGGCAGGCTCCATTGGGCTGGTAAGAAATATCCAGGGCTGGAAATCTTTCCAAGTAACTCTGTGTATCCTGAGTGTAGGGCAACACACTGCACTCTTCCTTGGGAGAGCTAGATTTCCTAAGCACTCCAACAGCTCCAGGAAATCTATTCTCTCACGTCCTACATTTCATGCAATCTGCCTCATTGCCCTAGGCTGAGCGGCACTGAGAAACCAAAACTGCTTTGCCTTCCTTCTACAAAGTCATACCTTAAGACACCATCCTTACAGGAGAATGTAGGCTTGCGTTCCTGCTGCAACCAAAGCACAGTTCTTCCTCTTATATTGCAGGGTTTTAGAAGAGGCTAAGCCCCGAAAGCGTACCTAGAGCGTTCTTTGGGACAAACAGTGAGATACACGTAGAACTCCGTGCCAAGAAATCGTTATACATGGAAGGGACCACTGTGTAGCTAGAGTGCATATTTACTTGGTAGAAATCACAAGGAGGTAGACTGCGTTTTCCCTGGAAACAGGGACTTGATGGCACAAGAACTGCTTTCCCATTTTGAAAGCTCCATTCATGCTGCCTTCAAGCTACCTAAACAACAGTCTTTGGGACGGGTCTCTGGTCATTGTAGGCAGCATCCTGGGAAGGGAACGAGTGTTCTCTACATCAACAGGGTGCTTTCATAGCCTGGGGGGGAGCTTCTCCTGAGACGCTCTAGAGCTGAAAGGATACTTGACGTGAGTCCTTAATTCAAGGTAAAGCCTTGACTAGCCCTGCCGAAGCTCAGCTTGGAGCAGTTGCCTTGAGGCCTTAGTTTCAGGTCTGTTTTCTTTTAAGGTTAGTAAGCTTTTCAAGACACCGAGGACCTCGCGTGGGCACCCTATTCCCTGCAAGAACACCGAGTACCGGCAGGCTCCACTGGGCTGCTAAGAAACATCCAGGCCCGGAAACCTTTCCCAGTCACTCTGTGTATGCTGAGTGGAGGGCAACACACTGCAGTCTTCCTTGGGAGAGCTAGATTTCCTCAGCACTCCAACAGCTCCAGGAAATGTGTTCTCTCACGTCCTACATGTCATGCAAATCTGCCTCATTGCCCTAGGCTGAGCGGCACTGAGAAACCCAAACTGCTTCTCATTCCTCCTGCAAAGTCATACCTTAACACCCCATCCTTACAGAGGAATGTCGGCCTGCATTCCTGCTGTAACCAAACTACAGTTCTTCCTATTACAGGGCAGGGTTTTAGAAGAAGCTAAGCCCAATAGCTTAACTAGAGCGCTCCTTGGGGGAGGCAGTTGGCTACACGCAGAACTCCGTGCCAAATAAAGTTTATTCAAGGAAGGGACCAGTGTGTAGCTACAGTGTACATTTACTTGGTAGAAATCACAAGGAGCTACGCTGCGTTTTCGCTGGATACGGGGACCTTGTGGCACAAGCCTTGCTTTCCCATTTTGAAAGCTCCGTTCATGCTGCCCTGAAGCTACCTAAATAACAGTTTTAGGACGTGTCTTTAGTCTCTGTAGGCAGGGCTCTGGGAAGGGAACGAGTCTTCACTACATCAACAGCGTGCTTTCATAGCCTGGGTGGGAGCTTTTCCTGAGATGCTCTAGAGCTGAAAGGATACTTGACGTGAGTCCTTTCCTCAAGGTAAAGCCTTGAATAGCCCTGCTGAATCTGAACTTCGAGCAGTTGCCTTGAGGCCTTAGTTTCAGGTCTGCTTTCTTTTAAGGTTAGTAAGCTTTTCAAGACACCGGGGACCTCGCGTGGGCACCCTATTCCCTGCAAGAACACCAAGTGCCGGCAGGCTCCACTGGGCTGCTAAGAAGCATCCAGGCCCGAAAACCTTTCCCAGTCACTCTGTGTATGCTGAGTGCAGGGCAACACACTGCACTCTTCCTTGGGAGAGCTGCATTTCCTCAGCACTCCAACAGCTCCAGGTAATGTGTTCCCTCACAACCTACAGGTCATGCAAATCTGCCTCATTGCCCTAGGCTGAGCGGCACTGAGAAACCCAAACTGCTTCGCATTCCTCCTACACAGTCATACCATAAGACCGCATCCTTACAGGAGAAAGTCGGCTGGCGTTCCTGCTGTAACCAAGGCACAGTTCTTCCTCTTACACTGCAGTGTTTTAGAAGAAGCTAAGCCCGATAGCCTACCGAGAGCGCTCCTTGGGGGAGGCGGCTGGCTACACGCAGAACTCCATGCCAAATAAACTTTATTCAAGGAAGGGACCAGTGTGTATCTAGAGTGTATATTTACTTGGTAGAAATCACAAGGAGGTAGGCTGCGTGTTCGCTGGAAGCGGGGACCTTATGGCACAAGTCTTGCTTTCCCATTTTGAAAGCTCCATTCATGCTCTTCTGAAGCTAACTAAATAACAGTTTTAGGACGTGCTTTTAGTCACTGTAGGCAGGGCTCTGGGAAGGGAACGAGTGTTCTCTCCATCAACAGGGTGCTTTCATAGCCGGGGTGGGAGCTTCTCCAGAGACGCTCTAGAGCTAAAAGGAAACTTGACGTGAGTCCTTTCCTCAAGGTAAAGCCTTGAATAGCCCTGCCGAAGCTAAGCTTCGAGCAGTTGCCTTGAGGCATTAGTTTCAGGTCTGCTTTCTTTTAACGTTAGCACGCTTTTCAAGACACCGAGGACCTCTCGTGGGCAACCTATTGGCTTCAAGAACATCGCGTAACGGCAGGCTCCATTGGGCTGGTAAGAAATATCCAGGGCTGGAAATCTTTCCAAGTAACTCTGTGTATCCTGAGTGTAGGGCAACACACTGCACTCTTCCTTGGGAGAGCTAGATTTCCTAAGCACTCCAACAGCTCCAGGAAATCTATTCTCTCACGTCCTACATTTCATGCAATCTGCCTCATTGCCCTAGGCTGAGCGGCACTGAGAAACCAAAACTGCTTTGCCTTCCTTCTACAAAGTCATACCTTAAGACACCATCCTTACAGGAGAATGTAGGCTTGCGTTCCTGCTGCAACCAAAGCACAGTTCTTCCTCTTATATTGCAGGGTTTTAGAAGAGGCTAAGCCCCGAAAGCGTACCTAGAGCGTTCTTTGGGACAAACAGTGAGATACACGTAGAACTCCGTGCCAAGAAATCGTTATACATGGAAGGGACCACTGTGTAGCTAGAGTGCATATTTACTTGGTAGAAATCACAAGGAGGTAGACTGCGTTTTCCCTGGAAACAGGGACTTGATGGCACAAGAACTGCTTTCCCATTTTGAAAGCTCCATTCATGCTGCCTTCAAGCTACCTAAACAACAGTCTTTGGGACGGGTCTCTGGTCATTGTAGGCAGCATCCTGGGAAGGGAACGAGTGTTCTCTACATCAACAGGGTGCTTTCATAGCCTGGGGGGGAGCTTCTCCTGAGACGCTCTAGAGCTGAAAGGATACTTGACGTGAGTCCTTAATTCAAGGTAAAGCCTTGACTAGCCCTGCCGAAGCTCAGCTTGGAGCAGTTGCCTTGAGGCCTTAGTTTCAGGTCTGTTTTCTTTTAAGGTTAGTAAGCTTTTCAAGACACCGAGGACCTCGCGTGGGCACCCTATTCCCTGCAAGAACACCGAGTACCGGCAGGCTCCACTGGGCTGCTAAGAAACATCCAGGCCCGGAAACCTTTCCCAGTCACTCTGTGTATGCTGAGTGGAGGGCAACACACTGCAGTCTTCCTTGGGAGAGCTAGATTTCCTCAGCACTCCAACAGCTCCAGGAAATGTGTTCTCTCACGTCCTACATGTCATGCAAATCTGCCTCATTGCCCTAGGCTGAGCGGCACTGAGAAACCCAAACTGCTTCTCATTCCTCCTGCAAAGTCATACCTTAACACCCCATCCTTACAGAGGAATGTCGGCCTGCATTCCTGCTGTAACCAAACTACAGTTCTTCCTATTACAGGGCAGGGTTTTAGAAGAAGCTAAGCCCAATAGCTTAACTAGAGTGCTCCTTGGGGGAGGCAGTTGGCTACACGCAGAACTCCGTGCCAAATAAAGTTTATTCAAGGAAGGGACCAGTGTGTAGCTAGAGTGTACATTTACTTGGTAGAAATCACAAGGAGCTACGCTGCGTTTTCGCTGGATACGGGGACCTTGTGGCACAAGCCTTGCTTTCCCATTTTGAAAGCTCCGTTCATGCTGCCCTGAAGCTACCTAAATAACAGTTTTAGGACGTGTCTTTAGTCTCTGTAGGCAGGGCTCTGGGAAGGGAACGAGTCTTCACTACATCAACAGCGTGCTTTCATAGCCTGGGTGGGAGCTTTTCCTGAGATGCTCTAGAGCTGAAAGGATACTTGACGTGAGTCCTTTCCTCAAGGTAAAGCCTTGAATAGCCCTGCTGAATCTGAACTTCGAGCAGTTGCCTTGAGGCCTTAGTTTCAGGTCTGCTTTCTTTTAAGGTTAGTAAGCTTTTCAAGACACCGGGGACCTCGCGTGGGCACCCTATTCCCTGCAAGAACACCAAGTACCGGCAGGCTCCACTGGGCTGCTAAGAAGCATCCAGGCCCGAAAACCTTTCCCAGTCACTCTGTGTATGCTGAGTGCAGGGCAACACACTGCACTCTTCCTTGGGAGAGCTGCATTTCCTCAGCACTCCAACAGCTCCAGGTAATGTGTTCCCTCACAACCTACAGGTCATGCAAATCTGCCTCATTGCCCTAGGCTGAGCGGCACTGAGAAACCCAAACTGCTTCGCATTCCTCCTACACAGTCATACCATAAGACCGCATCCTTACAGGAGAAAGTCGGCTGGCGTTCCTGCTGTAACCAAGGCACAGTTCTTCCTCTTACACTGCAGTGTTTTAGAAGAAGCTAAGCCCGATAGCCTACCGAGAGCGCTCCTTGGGGGAGGCGGCTGGCTACACGCAGAACTCCATGCCAAATAAACTTTATTCAAGGAAGGGACCAGTGTGTATCTAGAGTGTATATTTACTTGGTAGAAATCACAAGGAGGTAGGCTGCGTGTTCGCTGGAAGCGGGGACCTTATGGCACAAGTCTTGCTTTCCCATTTTGAAAGCTCCATTCATGCTCTTCTGAAGCTAACTAAATAACAGTTTTAGGACGTGCTTTTAGTCACTGTAGGCAGGGCTCTGGGAAGGGAACGAGTGTTCTCTCCATCAACAGGGTGCTTTCATAGCCGGGGTGGGAGCTTCTCCAGAGACGCTCTAGAGCTAAAAGGAAACTTGACGTGAGTCCTTTCCTCAAGGTAAAGCCTTGAATAGCCCTGCCGAAGCTAAGCTTCGAGCAGTTGCCTTGAGGCATTAGTTTCAGGTCTGCTTTCTTTTAACGTTAGCACGCTTTTCAAGACACCGAGGACCTCTCGTGGGCAACCTATTGGCTTCAAGAACATCGCGTAACGGCAGGCTCCATTGGGCTGGTAAGAAATATCCAGGGCTGGAAATCTTTCCAAGTAACTCTGTGTATCCTGAGTGTAGGGCAACACACTGCACTCTTCCTTGGGAGAGCTAGATTTCCTAAGCACTCCAACAGCTCCAGGAAATCTATTCTCTCACGTCCTACATATCATGCAATCTGCCTCATTGCCCTAGGCTGAGCGGCACTGAGAAACCAAAACTGCTTTGCCTTCCTTCTACAAAGTCATACCTTAAGACACCATCCTTACAGGAGAATGTAGGCTTGCGTTCCTGCTGCAACCAAAGCACAGTTCTTCCTCTTATATTGCAGGGTTTTAGAAGAGGCTAAGCCCCGAAAGCGTACCTAGAGCGTTCTTTGGGACAAACAGTGAGATACACGTAGAACTCCGTGCCAAGAAATCGTTATACATGGAAGGGACCACTGTGTAGCTAGAGTGCATATTTACTTGGTAGAAATCACAAGGAGGTAGACTGCGTTTTCCCTGGAAACAGGGACTTGATGGCACAAGAACTGCTTTCCCATTTTGAAAGCTCCATTCATGCTGCCTTCAAGCTACCTAAACAACAGTCTTTGGGACGGGTCTCTGGTCATTGTAGGCAGCATCCTGGGAAGGGAACGAGTGTTCTCTACATCAACAGGGTGCTTTCATAGCCTGGGGGGGAGCTTCTCCTGAGACGCTCTAGAGCTGAAAGGATACTTGACGTGAGTCCTTAATTCAAGGTAAAGCCTTGACTAGCCCTGCCGAAGCTCAGCTTGGAGCAGTTGCCTTGAGGCCTTAGTTTCAGGTCTGTTTTCTTTTAAGGTTAGTAAGCTTTTCAAGACACCGAGGACCTCGCGTGGGCACCCTATTCCCTGCAAGAACACCGAGTACCGGCAGGCTCCACTGGGCTGCTAAGAAACATCCAGGCCCGGAAACCTTTCCCAGTCACTCTGTGTATGCTGAGTGGAGGGCAACACACTGCAGTCTTCCTTGGGAGAGCTAGATTTCCTCAGCACTCCAACAGCTCCAGGAAATGTGTTCTCTCACGTCCTACATGTCATGCAAATCTGCCTCATTGCCCTAGGCTGAGCGGCACTGAGAAACCCAAACTGCTTCTCATTCCTCCTGCAAAGTCATACCTTAACACCCCATCCTTACAGAGGAATGTCGGCCTGCATTCCTGCTGTAACCAAACTACAGTTCTTCCTATTACAGGGCAGGGTTTTAGAAGAAGCTAAGCCCAATAGCTTAACTAGAGCGCTCCTTGGGGGAGGCAGTTGGCTACACGCAGAACTCCGTGCCAAATAAAGTTTATTCAAGGAAGGGACCAGTGTGTAGCTACAGTGTACATTTACTTGGTAGAAATCACAAGGAGCTACGCTGCGTTTTCGCTGGATACGGGGACCTTGTGGCACAAGCCTTGCTTTCCCATTTTGAAAGCTCCGTTCATGCTGCCCTGAAGCTACCTAAATAACAGTTTTAGGACGTGTCTTTAGTCTCTGTAGGCAGGGCTCTGGGAAGGGAACGAGTCTTCACTACATCAACAGCGTGCTTTCATAGCCTGGGTGGGAGCTTTTCCTAAGATGCTCTAGAGCTGAAAGGATACTTGACGTGAGTCCTTTCCTCAAGGTAAAGCCTTGAATAGCCCTGCTGAATCTGAACTTCGAGCAGTTGCCTTGAGGCCTTAGTTTCAGGTCTGCTTTCTTTTAAGGTTAGTAAGCTTTTCAAGACACCGGGGACCTCGCGTGGGCACCCTATTCCCTGCAAGAACACCAAGTGCCGGCAGGCTCCACTGGGCTGCTAAGAAGCATCCAGGCCCGAAAACCTTTCCCAGTCACTCTGTGTATGCTGAGTGCAGGGCAACACACTGCACTCTTCCTTGGGAGAGCTGCATTTCCTCAGCACTCCAACAGCTCCAGGTAATGTGTTCCCTCACAACCTACAGGTCATGCAAATCTGCCTCATTGCCCTAGGCTGAGCGGCACTGAGAAACCCAAACTGCTTCGCATTCCTCGTACACAGTCATACCATAAGACCGCATCCTTACAGGAGAAAGTCGGCTGGCGTTCCTGCTGTAACCAAGGCACAGTTCTTCCTCTTACACTGCAGTGTTTTAGAAGAAGCTAAGCCCGATAGCCTACCGAGAGCGCTCCTTGGGGGAGGCGGCTGGCTACACGCAGAACTCCATGCCAAATAAACTTTATTCAAGGAAGGGACCAGTGTGTATCTAGAGTGTATATTTACTTGGTAGAAATCACAAGGAGGTAGGCTGCGTGTTCGCTGGAAGCGGGTACCTTATGGCACAAGTCTTGCTTTCCCATTTTGAAAGCTCCATTCATGCTCTTCTGAAGCTAACTAAATAACAGTTTTAGGACGTGCTTTTAGTCACTGTAGGCAGGGCTCTGGGAAGGGAACGAGTGTTCTCTCCATCAACAGGGTGCTTTCATAGCCGGGGTGGGAGCTTCTCCAGAGACGCTCTAGAGCTAAAAGGAAACTTGACGTGAGTCCTTTCCTCAAGGTAAAGCCTTGAATAGCCCTGCCGAAGCTAAGCTTCGAGCAGTTGCCTTGAGGCATTAGTTTCAGGTCTGCTTTTTTTAACGTTAGCACGCTTTTCAAGACACCGAGGACCTCTCGTGGGCAACCTATTGGCTTCAAGAACATCGCGTAACGGCAGGCTCCATTGGGCTGGTAAGAAATATCCAGGGCTGGAAATCTTTCCAAGTAACTCTGTGTATCCTGAGTGTAGGGCAACACACTGCACTCTTCCTTGGGAGAGCTAGATTTCCTAAGCACTCCAACAGATCCAGGAAATCTATTCTCTCACGTCCTACATTTCATGCAATCTGCCTCATTGCCCTAGGCTGAGCGGCACTGAGAAACCAAAACTGCTTTGCCTTCCTTCTACAAAGTCATACCTTAAGACACCATCCTTACAGGAGAATGTAGGCTTGCGTTCCTGCTGCAACCAAAGCACAGTTCTTCCTCTTATATTGCAGGGTTTTAGAAGAGGCTAAGCCCCGAAAGCGTACCTAGAGCGTTCTTTGGGACAAACAGTGAGATACACGTAGAACTCCGTGCCAAGAAATCGTTATACATGGAAGGGACCACTGTGTAGCTAGAGTGCATATTTACTTGGTAGAAATCACAAGGAGGTAGACTGCGTTTTCCCTGGAAACAGGGACTTGATGGCACAAGAACTGCTTTCCCATTTTGAAAGCTCCATTCATGCTGCCTTCAAGCTACCTAAACAACAGTCTTTGGGACGGGTCTCTGGTCATTGTAGGCAGCATCCTGGGAAGGGAACGAGTGTTCTCTACATCAACAGGGTGCTTTCATAGCCTGGGGGGGAGCTTCTCCTGAGACGCTCTAGAGCTGAAAGGATACTTGACGTGAGTCCTTAATTCAAGGTAAAGCCTTGACTAGCCCTGCCGAAGCTCAGCTTGGAGCAGTTGCCTTGAGGCCTTAGTTTCAGGTCTGTTTTCTTTTAAGGTTAGTAAGCTTTTCAAGACACCGAGGACCTCGCGTGGGCACCCTATTCCCTGCAAGAACACCGAGTACCGGCAGGCTCCACTGGGCTGCTAAGAAACATCCAGGCCCGGAAACCTTTCCCAGTCACTCTGTGTATGCTGAGTGGAGGGCAACACACTGCAGTCTTCCTTGGGAGAGCTAGATTTCCTCAGCACTCCAACAGCTCCAGGAAATGTGTTCTCTCACGTCCTACATGTCATGCAAATCTGCCTCATTGCCCTAGGCTGAGCGGCACTGAGAAACCCAAACTGCTTCTCATTCCTCCTGCAAAGTCATACCTTAACACCCCATCCTTACAGAGGAATGTCGGCCTGCATTCCTGCTGTAACCAAACTACAGTTCTTCCTATTACAGGGCAGGGTTTTAGAAGAAGCTAAGCCCAATAGCTTAACTAGAGCGCTCCTTGGGGGAGGCAGTTGGCTACACGCAGAACTCCGTGCCAAATAAAGTTTATTCAAGGAAGGGACCAGTGTGTAGCTAGAGTGTACATTTACTTGGTAGAAATCACAAGGAGCTACGCTGCGTTTTCGCTGGATACGGGGACCTTGTGGCACAAGCCTTGCTTTCCCATTTTGAAAGCTCCGTTCATGCTGCCCTGAAGCTACCTAAATAACAGTTTTAGGACGTGTCTTTAGTCTCTGTAGGCAGGGCTCTGGGAAGGGAACGAGTCTTCACTACATCAACAGCGTGCTTTCATAGCCTGGGTGGGAGCTTTTCCTGAGATGCTCTAGAGCTGAAAGGATACTTGACGTGAGTCCTTTCCTCAAGGTAAAGCCTTGAATAGCCCTGCTGAATCTGAACTTCGAGCAGTTGCCTTGAGGCCTTAGTTTCAGGTCTGCTTTCTTTTAAGGTTAGTAAGCTTTTCAAGACACCGGGGACCTCGCGTGGGCACCCTATTCCCTGCAAGAACACCAAGTACCGGCAGGCTCCACTGGGCTGCTAAGAAGCATCCAGGCCCGAAAACCTTTCCCAGTCACTCTGTGTATGCTGAGTGCAGGGCAACACACTGCACTCTTCCTTGGGAGAGCTGCATTTCCTCAGCACTCCAACAGCTCCAGGTAATGTGTTCCCTCACAACCTACAGGTCATGCAAATCTGCCTCATTGCCCTAGGCTGAGCGGCACTGAGAAACCCAAACTGCTTCGCATTCCTCCTACACAGTCATACCATAAGACCGCATCCTTACAGGAGAAAGTCGGCTGGCGTTCCTGCTGTAACCAAGGCACAGTTCTTCCTCTTACACTGCAGTGTTTTAGAAGAAGCTAAGCCCGATAGCCTACCGAGAGCGCTCCTTGGGGGAGGCGGCTGGCTACACGCAGAACTCCATGCCAAATAAACTTTATTCAAGGAAGGGACCAGTGTGTATCTAGAGTGTATATTTACTTGGTAGAAATCACAAGGAGGTAGGCTGCGTGTTCGCTGGAAGCGGGGACCTTATGGCACAAGTCTTGCTTTCCCATTTTGAAAGCTCCATTCATGCTCTTCTGAAGCTAACTAAATAACAGTTTTAGGACGTGCTTTTAGTCACTGTAGGCAGGGCTCTGGGAAGGGAACGAGTGTTCTCTCCATCAACAGGGTGCTTTCATAGCCGGGGTGGGAGCTTCTCCAGAGACGCTCTAGAGCTAAAAGGAAACTTGACGTGAGTCCTTTCCTCAAGGTAAAGCCTTGAATAGCCCTGCCGAAGCTAAGCTTCGAGCAGTTGCCTTGAGGCATTAGTTTCAGGTCTGCTTTCTTTTAACGTTAGCACGCTTTTCAAGACACCGAGGACCTCTCGTGGGCAACCTATTGGCTTCAAGAACATCGCGTAACGGCAGGCTCCATTGGGCTGGTAAGAAATATCCAGGGCTGGAAATCTTTCCAAGTAACTCTGTGTATCCTGAGTGTAGGGCAACACACTGCACTCTTCCTTGGGAGAGCTAGATTTCCTAAGCACTCCAACAGCTCCAGGAAATCTATTCTCTCACGTCCTACATTTCATGCAATCTGCCTCATTGCCCTAGGCTGAGCGGCACTGAGAAACCAAAACTGCTTTGCCTTCCTTCTACAAAGTCATACCTTAAGACACCATCCTTACAGGAGAATGTAGGCTTGCGTTCCTGCTGCAACCAAAGCACAGTTCTTCCTCTTATATTGCAGGGTTTTAGAAGAGGCTAAGCCCCGAAAGCGTACCTAGAGCGTTCTTTGGGACAAACAGTGAGATACACGTAGAACTCCGTGCCAAGAAATCGTTATACATGGAAGGGACCACTGTGTAGCTAGAGTGCATATTTACTTGGTAGAAATCACAAGGAGGTAGACTGCGTTTTCCCTGGAAACAGGGACTTGATGGCACAAGAACTGCTTTCCCATTTTGAAAGCTCCATTCATGCTGCCTTCAAGCTACCTAAACAACAGTCTTTGGGACGGGTCTCTGGTCATTGCAGGCAGCATCCTGGGAAGGGAACGAGTGTTCTCTACATCAACAGGGTGCTTTCATAGCCTGGGGGGGAGCTTCTCCTGAGACGCTCTAGAGCTGAAAGGATACTTGACGTGAGTCCTTAATTCAAGGTAAAGCCTTGACTAGCCCTGCCGAAGCTCAGCTTGGAGCAGTTGCCTTGAGGCCTTAGTTTCAGGTCTGTTTTCTTTTAAGGTTAGTAAGCTTTTCAAGACACCGAGGACCTCGCGTGGGCACCCTATTCCCTGCAAGAACACCGAGTACCGGCAGGCTCCACTGGGCTGCTAAGAAACATCCAGGCCCGGAAACCTTTCCCAGTCACTCTGTGTATGCTGAGTGGAGGGCAACACACTGCAGTCTTCCTTGGGAGAGCTAGATTTCCTCAGCACTCCAACAGCTCCAGGAAATGTGTTCTCTCACGTCCTACATGTCATGCAAATCTGCCTCATTGCCCTAGGCTGAGCGGCACTGAGAAACCCAAACTGCTTCTCATTCCTCCTGCAAAGTCATACCTTAACACCCCATCCTTACAGAGGAATGTCGGCCTGCATTCCTGCTGTAACCAAACTACAGTTCTTCCTATTACAGGGCAGGGTTTTAGAAGAAGCTAAGCCCAATAGCTTAACTAGAGCGCTCCTTGGGGGAGGCAGTTGGCTACACGCAGAACTCCGTGCCAAATAAAGTTTATTCAAGGAAGGGACCAGTGTGTAGCTAGAGTGTACATTTACTTGGTAGAAATCACAAGGAGCTACGCTGCGTTTTCGCTGGATACGGGGACCTTGTGGCACAAGCCTTGCTTTCCCATTTTGAAAGCTCCGTTCATGCTGCCCTGAAGCTACCTAAATAACAGTTTTAGGACGTGTCTTTAGTCTCTGTAGGCAGGGCTCTGGGAAGGGAACGAGTCTTCACTACATCAACAGCGTGATTTCATAGCCTGGGTGGGAGCTTTTCCTGAGATGCTCTAGAGCTGAAAGGATACTTGACGTGAGTCCTTTCCTCAAGGTAGAGCCTTGAATAGCCCTGCCGAATCTCAGATTCGAGCAGGCGCCTTGAGGCCTTAGATTCAGGTCTGTATTCTTTTAAAATTAGTAAGCTTTTCAAGACACCGAGGACCTCGCGTGGGCACCCTATTCCCTGCAAGAACACCAAGTACCGGCAGACTCCACTGGGCTGCTAAGAAACATCCAGGCCCGGAAACCTTTCCCAGTCACTCTGTGTATGCTGAGTGGAGGGCAACACACTGCACTCTTCCTTGGGAGAGCTGGATTTCCTCAGCACTCCAACAGCTCCAGGAAATGTGTTCTCTCACAACCTCCATGTCATGCAAATCTGCCTCATTGCCCTAGGCTGAGCGGCACTGAGAAACCCAAACTGCTTCGCATTCCTCCTACACAGTCATACCATAATACCGCATCCTTACAGGAGAAAGTCGGCTGTTGTTCCTGCTGTAACCAAAGCACAGTTCTTCCTCTTACACTGCAGGGTTTTAGAAGAAGCTAAGCCCGATAGCCTACCTAGAGCGTTCCTTGGGGGAGGCGGCAGGCTACACGCAGAACTCCGTGCCAAATAAACTTTATTCAAGGAAGGGACCAGTGTGTAGCTAGAGTGTATATTTACTTGGTAGAAATCACAAGGAGGTAGGCTGCGTGTTCGCTGGATACCGGGACCTTATGGCACAAGCCTTGCTTTCCCATTTTGAAAGCTCCGTTCATGCTGCCCTGAAGCTACCTAAATAACAGTTTCCGACGTGTCTTTACTCACTGTAGGCAGGGCTCTGGGAAGGGAACGAGTGTTCTCTACATCAACAGGGTTCTTTCATAGCCTGGGTGAGAGCTTCTCCTGAGACGCTCTAGAGCTAAAAGGAAACTTGACGTGAGTCCTTTCCTCAAGGTAAAGCCTTGAATAGCCCTGCCGAAGCTAAGCTTCGAGCAGTTGCCTTGAGGCATTAGTTTCAGGTCTGCTTTCTTTTAACGTTAGTACGCTTTTCAAGACACCGAGGACCTCTCGTGGGCAACCTATTGGCTTCAAGAGCATCGCGGAACGGCAGGCTCCACTGGGCTGGTAAGAAATATCCAGGGCTGGAAAACTTTCCAAGTAACTCTGTGTATGCTGAGTGTAGGGCAACACACTGCACTCTTCCTTGGGAGAGCTAGATTTCCTAAGCACTCCAACAGCTCCAGGAAATCTGTTCTCTCACGTCCTACATATCATGCAATCTGCCTCATTGCCCTAGGCTGAGCGGCACTGAGAAACCAAAACTGCTTTGCCTTCCTTCTACAAAGTCATACCTTAAGACACCATCCTTACAGGAGAATGTAGGCTTGCGTTCCTGCTGCAACCAAAGCACAGTTCTTCCTCTTATATTGCAGGGTTTTAGAAGAGGCTAAGCCCCGAAAGCGTACCTAGAGCGTTCTGTGGGACAAACAGTGAGATACACGTAGAACTCCGTGCCAAGAAATCGTTATACATGGAAGGGACCACTGTGTAGCTAGAGTGCATATTTACTTGGTAGAAATCACAAGGAGGTAGACTGCGTTTTCCCTGGAAACAGGGACTTGATGGCACAAGAACTGCTTTCCCATTTTGAAAGCTCCATTCATGCTGCCTTCAAGCTACCTAAACAACAGTCTTTGGGACGGGTCTCTGGTCATTGTAGGCAGCATCCTGGGAAGGGAACGAGTGTTCTCTACATCAACAGGGTGCTTTCATAGCCTGGGGGGGAGCTTCTCCTGAGACGCTCTAGAGCTGAAAGGATACTTGACGTGAGTCCTTAATTCAAGGTAAAGCCTTGACTAGCCCTGCCGAAGCTCAGCTTGGAGCAGTTGCCTTGAGGCCTTAGTTTCAGGTCTGTTTTCTTTTAAGGTTAGTAAGCTTTTCAAGACACCGAGGACCTCGCGTGGGCACCCTATTCCCTGCAAGAACACCGAGTACCGGCAGGCTCCACTGGGCTGCTAAGAAACATCCAGGCCCGGAAACCTTTCCCAGTCACTCTGTGTATGCTGAGTGGAGGGCAACACACTGCAGTCTTCCTTGGGAGAGCTAGATTTCCTCAGCACTCCAACAGCTCCAGGAAATGTGTTCTCTCACGTCCTACATGTCATGCAAATCTGCCTCATTGCCCTAGGCTGAGCGGCACTGAGAAACCCAAACTGCTTCTCATTCCTCCTGCAAAGTCATACCTTAACACCCCATCCTTACAGAGGAATGTCGGCCTGCATTCCTGCTGTAACCAAACTACAGTTCTTCCTATTACAGGGCAGGGTTTTAGAAGAAGCTAAGCCCAATAGCTTAACTAGAGCGCTCCTTGGGGGAGGCGGTTGGCTACACGCAGAACTCCGTGCCAAATAAACTTTATTCAAGGAAGGGACCAGTGTGTAGCTAGAGTGTACATTTACTTGGTAGAAATCACAAGGAGCTACGCTGCGTTTTCGCTGGATACGGGGACCTTGTGGCACAAGCCTTGCTTTCCCATTTTGAAAGCTCCGTTCATGCTGCCCTGAAGCTACCTAAATAACAGTTTTAGGACGTGTCTTTAGTCTCTGTAGGCAGGGCTCTGGGAAGGGAACGAGTCTTCACTACATCAACAGCGTGCTTTCATAGCCTGGGTGGGAGCTTTTCCTGAGATGCTCTAGAGCTGAAAGGATACTTGACGTGAGTCCTTTCCTCAAGGTAAAGCCTTGAATAGCCCTGCTGTATCTGAACTTCGAGCAGTTGCCTTGAGGCCTTAGTTTCAGGTCTGCTTTCTTTTAAGGTTAGTAAGCTTTTCAAGACACCGGGGACCTCGCGTGGGCACCCTATTCCCTGCAAGAACACCAAGTACCGGCAGGCTCCACTGGGCTCCTAAGAAACATCCAGGCCCGGAAAACTTTCCCAGTCACTCTGTGTATGCTGAGTGCAGGGCAACATACTGCACTCTTCCTTGGGAGAGCTGGATTTCCTCAGCACTCCAACAGCTCCAGGAAATGTGTTCTCTCACAACCTCCATGTCATGCAAATCTGCCTCATTGCCCTAGGCTGAGCGGCACTGAGAAACCCAAACTGCTTCGCATTCCTCCTACACAGTCATACCATAAGACCGCATCCTTACTGGAGAAAGTCGGCTGGTGTTCCTGCTGTAACCAAAGCACAGTTCTTCCTCTTACACTGCAGGGTTTTAGAAGAAGCTAAGCCCGATAGCCTACCTGGAGCGTTCCTTAGGGGAGGCGGCTGGCTACACGCAGAGCTCCGTGCCAAATAAACTTTATTCAAGGAAGGGACCAGTGTGTAGCTAGAGTGTATATTTACTTGGTAGAAATCACAAGGAGGTAGGCTGCGATTTCGCTGGATACGTGGACCTTATGGCACAAGCCTTGCTTTCCCATTTTGAAAGCTCCGTTCATGCTGCCCTGAAGCTACCTAAATAACAGTTTTAGGACGTGTCTTTAGTCTCTGTAGGCAGGGCTCTGGGAAGGGATCGAGTCTTCACTACATCAACAGCGTGCTTTCATAGCCTGGGTGGGAGCTTTTCCTGAGATGCTCTAGAGCTGAAAGGATACTTGACGTGAGTCCTTTCCTCAAGGTAAAGCCTTGAATAGCCCTGCCGAATCTAAGCTTCGAGCAGTCGCCTTGAGGCCTTAGTTTTAGGTCTGTTTTCTTTTAAGGTTAGTAAGTTTTTCAAGACACCGAGGACCTCGCGTGGGCACCCTATTCCCTGCAAGAACACCGAGTACCGGCAGGCTCCACTGGGCTGGTAAGAAATATCCAGGGCTGGAAAACTTTCCAAGTAACTCTGTGTATGCTGAGTGTAGGGCAACACACTGCACTCTTCCTTGGGAGAGCTAGATTTCCTAAGCACTCCAACAGCTCCAGGAAATCTGTTCTCTCACGTCCTACATATCATGCAATCTGCCTCATTGCCCTAGGCTGAGCGGCACTGAGAAACCAAAACTGCTTTGCCTTCCTTCTACAAAGTCATACCTTAAGACACCATCCTTACAGGAGAATGTAGGCTTGCGTTCCTGCTGCAACCAAAGCACAGTTCTTCCTCTTATATTGCAGGGTTTTAGAAGAGGCTAAGCCCCGAAAGCGTACCTAGAGCGTTCTTTGGGACAAACAGTGAGATACACGTAGAACTCCGTGCCAAGAAATCGTTATACATGGAAGGGACCACTGTGTAGCTAGAGTGCATATTTACTTGGTAGAAATCACAAGGAGGTAGACTGCGTTTTCCCTGGAAACAGGGACTTGATGGCACAAGAACTGCTTTCCCATTTTGAAAGCTCCATTCATGCTGCCTTCAAGCTACCTAAAAAACAGTCTTTGGGACGGGTCTCTGGTCATTGTAGGCAGCATCCTGGGAAGGGAACGAGTGTTCTCTACATCAACAGGGTGCTTTCATAGCCTGGGGGGGAGCTTCTCCTGAGACGCTCTAGAGCTGAAAGGATACTTGACGTGAGTCCTTAATTCAAGGTAAAGCCTTGACTAGCCCTGCCGAAGCTCAGCTTGGAGCAGTTGCCTTGAGGCCTTAGTTTCAGGTCTGTTTTCTTTTAAGGTTAGTAAGCTTTTCAAGACACCGAGGACCTCGCGTGGGCACCCTATTCCCTGCAAGAACACCGAGTACCGGCAGGCTCCACTGGGCTGCTAAGAAACATCCAGGCCCGGAAACCTTTCCCAGTCACTCTGTGTATGCTGAGTGGAGGGCAACACACTGCAGTCTTCCTTGGGAGAGCTAGATTTCCTCAGCACTCCAACAGCTCCAGGAAATGTGTTCTCTCACGTCCTACATGTCATGCAAATCTGCCTCATTGCCCTAGGCTGAGCGGCACTGAGAAACCCAAACTGCTTCTCATTCCTCCTGCAAAGTCATACCTTAACACCCCATCCTTACAGAGGAATGTCGGCCTGCATTCCTGCTGTAACCAAACTACAGTTCTTCCTATTACAGGGCAGGGTTTTAGAAGAAGCTAAGCCCAATAGCTTAACTAGAGCGCTCCTTGGGGGAGGCGGTTGGCTACACGCAGAACTCCGTGCCAAATAAACTTTATTCAAGGAAGGGACCAGTGTGTAGCTAGAGTGTACATTTACTTGGTAGAAATCACAAGGAGCTACGCTGCGTTTTCGCTGGATACGGGGACCTTGTGGCACAAGCCTTGCTTTCCCATTTTGAAAGCTCCGTTCATGCTGCCCTGAAGCTACCTAAATAACAGTTTTAGGACGTGTCTTTAGTCTCTGTAGGCAGGGCTCTGGGAAGGGAACGAGTCTTCACTACATCAACAGCGTGCTTTCATAGCCTGGGTGGGAGCTTTTCCTGAGATGCTCTAGAGCTGAAAGGATACTTGACGTGAGTCCTTTCCTCAAGGTAAAGCCTTGAATAGCCCTGCTGTATCTGAACTTCGAGCAGTTGCCTTGAGGCCTTAGTTTCAGGTCTGCTTTCTTTTAAGGTTAGTAAGCTTTTCAAGACACCGGGGACCTCGCGTGGGCACCCTATTCCCTGCAAGAACACCAAGTACCGGCAGGCTCCACTGGGCTCCTAAGAAACATCCAGGCCCGGAAAACTTTCCCAGTCACTCTGTGTATGCTGAGTGCAGGGCAACATACTGCACTCTTCCTTGGGAGAGCTGGATTTCCTCAGCACTCCAACAGCTCCAGGAAATGTGTTCTCTCACAACCTCCATGTCATGCAAATCTGCCTCATTGCCCTAGGCTGAGCGGCACTGAGAAACCCAAACTGCTTCGCATTCCTCCTACACAGTCATACCATAAGACCGCATCCTTACTGGAGAAAG
Source organism: Balaenoptera acutorostrata (assembly GCF_949987535.1). Lineage (NCBI taxonomy): Eukaryota > Metazoa > Chordata > Mammalia > Artiodactyla > Balaenopteridae > Balaenoptera > Balaenoptera acutorostrata. The sequence continues at coordinate 47,911,364 of NC_080080.1, read as the reverse complement.
TCGGCTGGTGTTCCTGCTGTAACCAAAGCACAGTTCTTCCTCTTACACTGCAGGGTTTTAGAAGAAGCTAAGCCCGATAGCCTACCTGGAGCGTTCCTTAGGGGAGGCGGCTGGCTACACGCAGAGCTCCGTGCCAAATAAACTTTATTCAAGGAAGGGACCAGTGTGTAGCTAGAGTGTATATTTACTTGGTAGAAATCACAAGGAGGTAGGCTGCGATTTCGCTGGATACGTGGACCTTATGGCACAAGCCTTGCTTTCCCATTTTGAAAGCTCCGTTCATGCTGCCCTGAAGCTACCTAAATAACAGTTTTAGGACGTGTCTTTAGTCTCTGTAGGCAGGGCTCTGGGAAGGGATCGAGTCTTCACTACATCAACAGCGTGCTTTCATAGCCTGGGTGGGAGCTTTTCCTGAGATGCTCTAGAGCTGAAAGGATACTTGACGTGAGTCCTTTCCTCAAGGTAAAGCCTTGAATAGCCCTGCCGAATCTAAGCTTCGAGCAGTCGCCTTGAGGCCTTAGTTTTAGGTCTGTTTTCTTTTAAGGTTAGTAAGTTTTTCAAGACACCGAGGACCTCGCGTGGGCACCCTATTCCCTGCAAGAACACCGAGTACCGGCAGGCTCCACTGGGCTGCTAAGAAGCATCCAGGCCCGGAAACCTTTCCCAGTCACTATGTGTATGCTGAGTGGAGGGCAACACAGTGCACTCTTCCTTGGGAGAGGTGGATTTCCTCATCACTCCAACAGCTCCAGGAAATGTGTTCTCTCACGTCCTACATGTCATGCAAATCTGCCTCATTGCCCTAGGCTGAGCGGCACTGAGAAACCCAAACTGCTTCGCATTCCTCCTACACAGTCATACCATAAGACCGCATCCTTACAGGAGAAAGTCGGCTGTTGTTCCTGCTGTAACCAAAGCACAGTTCTTCCTCTTACACTGCAGGGTTTTAGAAGAAGCTAAGCCCGATAGCCTACCTAGAGCGTTCCTTGTGGGAGGCGGCAGGCTACACGCAGAACTCCGTGCCAAATAAACTTTATTCAAGGAAGGGACCAGTGTGTAGCTAGAGTGTATATTTACTTGGTAGAAATCACAAGGAGGTAGGCTGCGTGTTCGCTGGATACCGGGACCTTATGGCACAAGCCTTGCTTTCCCATTTTGAAAGCTCCGTTCATGCTGCCCTGAAGCTACCTAAATAACAGTTTCCGACGTGTCTTTACTCACTGTAGGCAGGGCTCTGGGAAGGGAACGAGTGTTCTCTACATCAACAGGGTTCTTTCATAGCCTGGGTGAGAGCTTCTCCTGAGACGCTCTAGAGCTAAAAGGAAACTTGACGTGAGTCCTTTCCTCAAGGTAAAGCCTTGAATAGCCCTGCCGAAGCTAAGCTTCGAGCAGTTGCCTTGAGGCATTAGTTTCAGGTCTGCTTTCTTTTAACGTTAGTACGCTTTTCAAGACACCGAGGACCTCTCGTGGGCAACCTATTGGCTTCAAGAGCATCGCGGAACGGCAGGCTCCACTGGGCTGGTAAGAAATATCCAGGGCTGGAAAACTTTCCAAGTAACTCTGTGTATGCTGAGTGTAGGGCAACACACTGCACTCTTCCTTGGGAGAGCTAGATTTCCTAAGCACTCCAACAGCTCCAGGAAATCTGTTCTCTCACGTCCTACATATCATGCAATCTGCCTCATTGCCCTAGGCTGAGCGGCACTGAGAAACCAAAACTGCTTTGCCTTCCTTCTACAAAGTCATACCTTAAGACACCATCCTTACAGGAGAATGTAGGCTTGCGTTCCTGCTGCAACCAAAGCACAGTTCTTCCTCTTATATTGCAGGGTTTTAGAAGAGGCTAAGCCCCGAAAGCGTACCTAGAGCGTTCTTTGGGACAAACAGTGAGATACACGTAGAACTCCGTGCCAAGAAATCGTTATACATGGAAGGGACCACTGTGTAGCTAGAGTGCATATTTACTTGGTAGAAATCACAAGGAGGTAGACTGCGTTTTCCCTGGAAACAGGGACTTGATGGCACAAGAACTGCTTTCCCATTTTGAAAGCTCCATTCATGCTGCCTTCAAGCTACCTAAAAAACAGTCTTTGGGACGGGTCTCTGGTCATTGTAGGCAGCATCCTGGGAAGGGAACGAGTGTTCTCTACATCAACAGGGTGCTTTCATAGCCTGGGGGGGAGCTTCTCCTGAGACGCTCTAGAGCTGAAAGGATACTTGACGTGAGTCCTTAATTCAAGGTAAAGCCTTGACTAGCCCTGCCGAAGCTCAGCTTGGAGCAGTTGCCTTGAGGCCTTAGTTTCAGGTCTGTTTTCTTTTAAGGTTAGTAAGCTTTTCAAGACACCGAGGACCTCGCGTGGGCACCCTATTCCCTGCAAGAACACCGAGTACCGGCAGGCTCCACTGGGCTGCTAAGAAACATCCAGGCCCGGAAACCTTTCCCAGTCACTCTGTGTATGCTGAGTGGAGGGCAACACACTGCAGTCTTCCTTGGGAGAGCTAGATTTCCTCAGCACTCCAACAGCTCCAGGAAATGTGTTCTCTCACGTCCTACATGTCATGCAAATCTGCCTCATTGCCCTAGGCTGAGCGGCACTGAGAAACCCAAACTGCTTCTCATTCCTCCTGCAAAGTCATACCTTAACACCCCATCCTTACAGAGGAATGTCGGCCTGCATTCCTGCTGTAACCAAACTACAGTTCTTCCTATTACAGGGCAGGGTTTTAGAAGAAGCTAAGCCCAATAGCTTAACTAGAGCGCTCCTTGGGGGAGGCGGTTGGCTACACGCAGAACTCCGTGCCAAATAAACTTTATTCAAGGAAGGGACCAGTGTGTAGCTAGAGTGTACATTTACTTGGTAGAAATCACAAGGAGCTACGCTGCGTTTTCGCTGGATACGGGGACCTTGTGGCACAAGCCTTGCTTTCCCATTTTGAAAGCTCCGTTCATGCTGCCCTGAAGCTACCTAAATAACAGTTTTAGGACGTGTCTTTAGTCTCTGTAGGCAGGGCTCTGGGAAGGGAACGAGTCTTCACTACATCAACAGCGTGCTTTCATAGCCTGGGTGGGAGCTTTTCCTGAGATGCTCTAGAGCTGAAAGGATACTTGACGTGAGTCCTTTCCTCAAGGTAAAGCCTTGAATAGCCCTGCTGTATCTGAACTTCGAGCAGTTGCCTTGAGGCCTTAGTTTCAGGTCTGCTTTCTTTTAAGGTTAGTAAGCTTTTCAAGACACCGGGGACCTCGCGTGGGCACCCTATTCCCTGCAAGAACACCAAGTACCGGCAGGCTCCACTGGGCTCCTAAGAAACATCCAGGCCCGGAAAACTTTCCCAGTCACTCTGTGTATGCTGAGTGCAGGGCAACATACTGCACTCTTCCTTGGGAGAGCTGGATTTCCTCAGCACTCCAACAGCTCCAGGAAATGTGTTCTCTCACAACCTCCATGTCATGCAAATCTGCCTCATTGCCCTAGGCTGAGCGGCACTGAGAAACCCAAACTGCTTCGCATTCCTCCTACACAGTCATACCATAAGACCGCATCCTTACTGGAGAAAGTCGGCTGGTGTTCCTGCTGTAACCAAAGCACAGTTCTTCCTCTTACACTGCAGGGTTTTAGAAGAAGCTAAGCCCGATAGCCTACCTGGAGCGTTCCTTAGGGGAGGCGGCTGGCTACACGCAGAGCTCCGTGCCAAATAAACTTTATTCAAGGAAGGGACCAGTGTGTAGCTAGAGTGTATATTTACTTGGTAGAAATCACAAGGAGGTAGGCTGCGATTTCGCTGGATACGTGGACCTTATGGCACAAGCCTTGCTTTCCCATTTTGAAAGCTCCGTTCATGCTGCCCTGAAGCTACCTAAATAACAGTTTTAGGACGTGTCTTTAGTCTCTGTAGGCAGGGCTCTGGGAAGGGATCGAGTCTTCACTACATCAACAGCGTGCTTTCATAGCCTGGGTGGGAGCTTTTCCTGAGATGCTCTAGAGCTGAAAGGATACTTGACGTGAGTCCTTTCCTCAAGGTAAAGCCTTGAATAGCCCTGCCGAATCTAAGCTTCGAGCAGTCGCCTTGAGGCCTTAGTTTTAGGTCTGTTTTCTTTTAAGGTTAGTAAGTTTTTCAAGACACCGAGGACCTCGCGTGGGCACCCTATTCCCTGCAAGAACACCGAGTACCGGCAGGCTCCACTGGGCTGCTAAGAAGCATCCAGGCCCGGAAACCTTTCCCAGTCACTATGTGTATGCTGAGTGGAGGGCAACACAGTGCACTCTTCCTTGGGAGAGGTGGATTTCCTCATCACTCCAACAGCTCCAGGAAATGTGTTCTCTCACGTCCTACATGTCATGCAAATCTGCCTCATTGCCCTAGGCTGAGCGGCACTGAGAAACCCAAACTGCTTCGCATTCCTCCTACACAGTCATACCATAAGACCGCATCCTTACAGGAGAAAGTCGGCTGTTGTTCCTGCTGTAACCAAAGCACAGTTCTTCCTCTTACACTGCAGGGTTTTAGAAGAAGCTAAGCCCGATAGCCTACCTAGAGCGTTCCTTGGGGGAGGCGGCAGGCTACACGCAGAACTCCGTGCCAAATAAACTTTATTCAAGGAAGGGACCAGTGTGTAGCTAGAGTGTATATTTACTTGGTAGAAATCACAAGGAGGTAGGCTGCGTGTTCGCTGGATACCGGGACCTTATGGCACAAGCCTTGCTTTCCCATTTTGAAAGCTCCGTTCATGCTGCCCTGAAGCTACCTAAATAACAGTTTCCGACGTGTCTTTACTCACTGTAGGCAGGGCTCTGGGAAGGGAACGAGTGTTCTCTACATCAACAGGGTTCTTTCATAGCCTGGGTGAGAGCTTCTCCTGAGACGCTCTAGAGCTAAAAGGAAACTTGACGTGAGTCCTTTCCTCAAGGTAAAGCCTTGAATAGCCCTGCCGAAGCTAAGCTTCGAGCAGTTGCCTTGAGGCATTAGTTTCAGGTCTGCTTTCTTTTAACGTTAGTACGCTTTTCAAGACACCGAGGACCTCTCGTGGGCAACCTATTGGCTTCAAGAGCATCGCGGAACGGCAGGCTCCACTGGGCTGGTAAGAAATATCCAGGGCTGGAAAACTTTCCAAGTAACTCTGTGTATGCTGAGTGTAGGGCAACACACTGCACTCTTCCTTGGGAGAGCTAGATTTCCTAAGCACTCCAACAGCTCCAGGAAATCTGTTCTCTCACGTCCTACATATCATGCAATCTGCCTCATTGCCCTAGGCTGAGCGGCACTGAGAAACCAAAACTGCTTTGCCTTCCTTCTACAAAGTCATACCTTAAGACACCATCCTTACAGGAGAATGTAGGCTTGCGTTCCTGCTGCAACCAAAGCACAGTTCTTCCTCTTATATTGCAGGGTTTTAGAAGAGGCTAAGCCCCGAAAGCGTACCTAGAGCGTTCTTTGGGACAAACAGTGAGATACACGTAGAACTCCGTGCCAAGAAATCGTTATACATGGAAGGGACCACTGTGTAGCTAGAGTGCATATTTACTTGGTAGAAATCACAAGGAGGTAGACTGCGTTTTCCCTGGAAACAGGGACTTGATGGCACAAGAACTGCTTTCCCATTTTGAAAGCTCCATTCATGCTGCCTTCAAGCTACCTAAACAACAGTCTTTGGGACGGGTCTCTGGTCATTGTAGGCAGCATCCTGGGAAGGGAACGAGTGTTCTCTACATCAACAGGGTGCTTTCATAGCCTGGGGGGGAGCTTCTCCTGAGACGCTCTAGAGCTGAAAGGATACTTGACGTGAGTCCTTAATTCAAGGTAAAGCCTTGACTAGCCCTGCCGAAGCTCAGCTTGGAGCAGTTGCCTTGAGGCCTTAGTTTCAGGTCTGTTTTCTTTTAAGGTTAGTAAGCTTTTCAAGACACCGAGGACCTCGCGTGGGCACCCTATTCCCTGCAAGAACACCGAGTACCGGCAGGCTCCACTGGGCTGCTAAGAAACATCCAGGCCCGGAAACCTTTCCCAGTCACTCTGTGTATGCTGAGTGGAGGGCAACACACTGCAGTCTTCCTTGGGAGAGCTAGATTTCCTCAGCACTCCAACAGCTCCAGGAAATGTGTTCTCTCACGTCCTACATGTCATGCAAATCTGCCTCATTGCCCTAGGCTGAGCGGCACTGAGAAACCCAAACTGCTTCTCATTCCTCCTGCAAAGTCATACCTTAACACCCCATCCTTACAGAGGAATGTCGGCCTGCATTCCTGCTGTAACCAAACTACAGTTCTTCCTATTACAGGGCAGGGTTTTAGAAGAAGCTAAGCCCAATAGCTTAACTAGAGCGCTCCTTGGGGGAGGCGGTTGGCTACACGCAGAACTCCGTGCCAAATAAACTTTATTCAAGGAAGGGACCAGTGTGTAGCTAGAGTGTACATTTACTTGGTAGAAATCACAAGGAGCTACGCTGCGTTTTCGCTGGATACGGGGACCTTGTGGCACAAGCCTTGCTTTCCCATTTTGAAAGCTCCGTTCATGCTGCCCTGAAGCTACCTAAATAACAGTTTTAGGACGTGTCTTTAGTCTCTGTAGGCAGGGCTCTGGGAAGGGAACGAGTCTTCACTACATCAACAGCGTGCTTTCATAGCCTGGGTGGGAGCTTTTCCTGAGATGCTCTAGAGCTGAAAGGATACTTGACGTGAGTCCTTTCCTCAAGGTAGAGCCTTGAATAGCCCTGCCGAATCTCAGATTCGAGCAGGCGCCTTGAGGCCTTAGATTCAGGTCTGTATTCTTTTAAAATTAGTAAGCTTTTCAAGACACCGAGGACCTCGCGTGGGCACCCTATTCCCTGCAAGAACACCAAGTACCGGCAGGCTCCACTGGGCTGCTAAGAAACATCCAGGCCCGGAAACCTTTCCCAGTCACTCTGTGTATGCTGAGTGGAGGGCAACACACTGCACTCTTCCTTGGGAGAGCTGGATTTCCTCAGCACTCCAACAGCTCCAGGAAATGTGTTCTCTCACAACCTCCATGTCATGCAAATCTGCCTCATTGCCCTAGGCTGAGCGGCACTGAGAAACCCAAACTGCTTCGCATTCCTCCTACACAGTCATACCATAATACCGCATCCTTACAGGAGAAAGTCGGCTGTTGTTCCTGCTGTAACCAAAGCACAGTTCTTCCTCTTACACTGCAGGGTTTTAGAAGAAGCTAAGCCCGATAGCCTACCTAGAGCGTTCCTTGGGGGAGGCGGCAGGCTACACGCAGAACTCCGTGCCAAATAAACTTTATTCAAGGAAGGGACCAGTGTGTAGCTAGAGTGTATATTTACTTGGTAGAAATCACAAGGAGGTAGGCTGCGTGTTCGCTGGATACCGGGACCTTATGGCACAAGCCTTGCTTTCCCATTTTGAAAGCTCCGTTCATGCTGCCCTGAAGCTACCTAAATAACAGTTTCCGACGTGTCTTTACTCACTGTAGGCAGGGCTCTGGGAAGGGAACGAGTGTTCTCTACATCAACAGGGTTCTTTCATAGCCTGGGTGAGAGCTTCTCCTGAGACGCTCTAGAGCTAAAAGGAAACTTGACGTGAGTCCTTTCCTCAAGGTAAAGCCTTGAATAGCCCTGCCGAAGCTAAGCTTCGAGCAGTTGCCTTGAGGCATTAGTTTCAGGTCTGCTTTCTTTTAACGTTAGTACGCTTTTCAAGACACCGAGGACCTCTCGTGGGCAACCTATTGGCTTCAAGAGCATCGCGGAACGGCAGGCTCCACTGGGCTGGTAAGAAATATCCAGGGCTGGAAAACTTTCCAAGTAACTCTGTGTATGCTGAGTGTAGGGCAACACACTGCACTCTTCCTTGGGAGAGCTAGATTTCCTAAGCACTCCAACAGCTCCAGGAAATCTGTTCTCTCACGTCCTACATATCATGCAATCTGCCTCATTGCCCTAGGCTGAGCGGCACTGAGAAACCAAAACTGCTTTGCCTTCCTTCTACAAAGTCATACCTTAAGACACCATCCTTACAGGAGAATGTAGGCTTGCGTTCCTGCTGCAACCAAAGCACAGTTCTTCCTCTTATATTGCAGGGTTTTAGAAGAGGCTAAGCCCCGAAAGCGTACCTAGAGCGTTCTTTGGGACAAACAGTGAGATACACGTAGAACTCCGTGCCAAGAAATCGTTATACATGGAAGGGACCACTGTGTAGCTAGAGTGCATATTTACTTGGTAGAAATCACAAGGAGGTAGACTGCGTTTTCCCTGGAAACAGGGACTTGATGGCACAAGAACTGCTTTCCCATTTTGAAAGCTCCATTCATGCTGCCTTCAAGCTACCTAAACAACAGTCTTTGGGACGGGTCTCTGGTCATTGTAGGCAGCATCCTGGGAAGGGAACGAGTGTTCTCTACATCAACAGGGTGCTTTCATAGCCTGGGGGGGAGCTTCTCCTGAGACGCTCTAGAGCTGAAAGGATACTTGACGTGAGTCCTTAATTCAAGGTAAAGCCTTGACTAGCCCTGCCGAAGCTCAGCTTGGAGCAGTTGCCTTGAGGCCTTAGTTTCAGGTCTGTTTTCTTTTAAGGTTAGTAAGCTTTTCAAGACACCGAGGACCTCGCGTGGGCACCCTATTCCCTGCAAGAACACCGAGTACCGGCAGGCTCCACTGGGCTGCTAAGAAACATCCAGGCCCGGAAACCTTTCCCAGTCACTCTGTGTATGCTGAGTGGAGGGCAACACACTGCAGTCTTCCTTGGGAGAGCTAGATTTCCTCAGCACTCCAACAGCTCCAGGAAATGTGTTCTCTCACGTCCTACATGTCATGCAAATCTGCCTCATTGCCCTAGGCTGAGCGGCACTGAGAAACCCAAACTGCTTCTCATTCCTCCTGCAAAGTCATACCTTAACACCCCATCCTTACAGAGGAATGTCGGCCTGCATTCCTGCTGTAACCAAACTACAGTTCTTCCTATTACAGGGCAGGGTTTTAGAAGAAGCTAAGCCCAATAGCTTAACTAGAGCGCTCCTTGGGGGAGGCGGTTGGCTACACGCAGAACTCCGTGCCAAATAAACTTTATTCAAGGAAGGGACCAGTGTGTAGCTAGAGTGTACATTTACTTGGTAGAAATCACAAGGAGCTACGCTGCGTTTTCGCTGGATACGGGGACCTTGTGGCACAAGCCTTGCTTTCCCATTTTGAAAGCTCCGTTCATGCTGCCCTGAAGCTACCTAAATAACAGTTTTAGGACGTGTCTTTAGTCTCTGTAGGCAGGGCTCTGGGAAGGGAACGAGTCTTCACTACATCAACAGCGTGCTTTCATAGCCTGGGTGGGAGCTTTTCCTGAGATGCTCTAGAGCTGAAAGGATACTTGACGTGAGTCCTTTCCTCAAGGTAAAGCCTTGAATAGCCCTGCTGTATCTGAACTTCGAGCAGTTGCCTTGAGGCCTTAGTTTCAGGTCTGCTTTCTTTTAAGGTTAGTAAGCTTTTCAAGACACCGGGGACCTCGCGTGGGCACCCTATTCCCTGCAAGAACACCAAGTACCGGCAGGCTCCACTGGGCTCCTAAGAAACATCCAGGCCCGGAAAACTTTCCCAGTCACTCTGTGTATGCTGAGTGCAGGGCAACATACTGCACTCTTCCTTGGGAGAGCTGGATTTCCTCAGCACTCCAACAGCTCCAGGAAATGTGTTCTCTCACAACCTCCATGTCATGCAAATCTGCCTCATTGCCCTAGGCTGAGCGGCACTGAGAAACCCAAACTGCTTCGCATTCCTCCTACACAGTCATACCATAAGACCGCATCCTTACTGGAGAAAGTCGGCTGGTGTTCCTGCTGTAACCAAAGCACAGTTCTTCCTCTTACACTGCAGGGTTTTAGAAGAAGCTAAGCCCGATAGCCTACCTGGAGCGTTCCTTAGGGGAGGCGGCTGGCTACACGCAGAGCTCCGTGCCAAATAAACTTTATTCAAGGAAGGGACCAGTGTGTAGCTAGAGTGTATATTTACTTGGTAGAAATCACAAGGAGGTAGGCTGCGATTTCGCTGGATACGTGGACCTTATGGCACAAGCCTTGCTTTCCCATTTTGAAAGCTCCGTTCATGCTGCCCTGAAGCTACCTAAATAACAGTTTTAGGACGTGTCTTTAGTCTCTGTAGGCAGGGCTCTGGGAAGGGATCGAGTCTTCACTACATCAACAGCGTGCTTTCATAGCCTGGGTGGGAGCTTTTCCTGAGATGCTCTAGAGCTGAAAGGATACTTGACGTGAGTCCTTTCCTCAAGGTAAAGCCTTGAATAGCCCTGCCGAATCTAAGCTTCGAGCAGTCGCCTTGAGGCCTTAGTTTTAGGTCTGTTTTCTTTTAAGGTTAGTAAGTTTTTCAAGACACCGAGGACCTCGCGTGGGCACCCTATTCCCTGCAAGAACACCGAGTACCGGCAGGCTCCACTGGGCTGCTAAGAAGCATCCAGGCCCGGAAACCTTTCCCAGTCACTATGTGTATGCTGAGTGGAGGGCAACACAGTGCACTCTTCCTTGGGAGAGGTGGATTTCCTCATCACTCCAACAGCTCCAGGAAATGTGTTCTCTCACGTCCTACATGTCATGCAAATCTGCCTCATTGCCCTAGGCTGAGCGGCACTGAGAAACCCAAACTGCTTCGCATTCCTCCTACACAGTCATACCATAAGACCGCATCCTTACAGGAGAAAGTCGGCTGTTGTTCCTGCTGTAACCAAAGCACAGTTCTTCCTCTTACACTGCAGGGTTTTAGAAGAAGCTAAGCCCGATAGCCTACCTAGAGCGTTCCTTGGGGGAGGCGGCAGGCTACACGCAGAACTCCGTGCCAAATAAACTTTATTCAAGGAAGGGACCAGTGTGTAGCTAGAGTGTATATTTACTTGGTAGAAATCACAAGGAGGTAGGCTGCGTGTTCGCTGGATACCGGGACCTTATGGCACAAGCCTTGCTTTCCCATTTTGAAAGCTCCGTTCATGCTGCCCTGAAGCTACCTAAATAACAGTTTCCGACGTGTCTTTACTCACTGTAGGCAGGGCTCTGGGAAGGGAACGAGTGTTCTCTACATCAACAGGGTTCTTTCATAGCCTGGGTGAGAGCTTCTCCTGAGACGCTCTAGAGCTAAAAGGAAACTTGACGTGAGTCCTTTCCTCAAGGTAAAGCCTTGAATAGCCCTGCCGAAGCTAAGCTTCGAGCAGTTGCCTTGAGGCATTAGTTTCAGGTCTGCTTTCTTTTAACGTTAGTACGCTTTTCAAGACACCGAGGACCTCTCGTGGGCAACCTATTGGCTTCAAGAGCATCGCGGAACGGCAGGCTCCACTGGGCTGGTAAGAAATATCCAGGGCTGGAAAACTTTCCAAGTAACTCTGTGTATGCTGAGTGTAGGGCAACACACTGCACTCTTCCTTGGGAGAGCTAGATTTCCTAAGCACTCCAACAGCTCCAGGAAATCTGTTCTCTCACGTCCTACATATCATGCAATCTGCCTCATTGCCCTAGGCTGAGCGGCACTGAGAAACCAAAACTGCTTTGCCTTCCTTCTACAAAGTCATACCTTAAGACACCATCCTTACAGGAGAATGTAGGCTTGCGTTCCTGCTGCAACCAAAGCACAGTTCTTCCTCTTATATTGCAGGGTTTTAGAAGAGGCTAAGCCCCGAAAGCGTACCTAGAGCGTTCTTTGGGACAAACAGTGAGATACACGTAGAACTCCGTGCCAAGAAATCGTTATACATGGAAGGGACCACTGTGTAGCTAGAGTGCATATTTACTTGGTAGAAATCACAAGGAGGTAGACTGCGTTTTCCCTGGAAACAGGGACTTGATGGCACAAGAACTGCTTTCCCATTTTGAAAGCTCCATTCATGCTGCCTTCAAGCTACCTAAACAACAGTCTTTGGGACGGGTCTCTGGTCATTGTAGGCAGCATCCTGGGAAGGGAACGAGTGTTCTCTACATCAACAGGGTGCTTTCATAGCCTGGGGGGGAGCTTCTCCTGAGACGCTCTAGAGCTGAAAGGATACTTGACGTGAGTCCTTAATTCAAGGTAAAGCCTTGACTAGCCCTGCCGAAGCTCAGCTTGGAGCAGTTGCCTTGAGGCCTTAGTTTCAGGTCTGTTTTCTTTTAAGGTTAGTAAGCTTTTCAAGACACCGAGGACCTCGCGTGGGCACCCTATTCCCTGCAAGAACACCGAGTACCGGCAGGCTCCACTGGGCTGCTAAGAAACATCCAGGCCCGGAAACCTTTCCCAGTCACTCTGTGTATGCTGAGTGGAGGGCAACACACTGCAGTCTTCCTTGGGAGAGCTAGATTTCCTCAGCACTCCAACAGCTCCAGGAAATGTGTTCTCTCACGTCCTACATGTCATGCAAATCTGCCTCATTGCCCTAGGCTGAGCGGCACTGAGAAACCCAAACTGCTTCTCATTCCTCCTGCAAAGTCATACCTTAACACCCCATCCTTACAGAGGAATGTCGGCCTGCATTCCTGCTGTAACCAAACTACAGTTCTTCCTATTACAGGGCAGGGTTTTAGAAGAAGCTAAGCCCAATAGCTTAACTAGAGCGCTCCTTGGGGGAGGCGGTTGGCTACACGCAGAACTCCGTGCCAAATAAACTTTATTCAAGGAAGGGACCAGTGTGTAGCTAGAGTGTACATTTACTTGGTAGAAATCACAAGGAGCTACGCTGCGTTTTCGCTGGATACGGGGACCTTGTGGCACAAGCCTTGCTTTCCCATTTTGAAAGCTCCGTTCATGCTGCCCTGAAGCTACCTAAATAACAGTTTTAGGACGTGTCTTTAGTCTCTGTAGGCAGGGCTCTGGGAAGGGAACGAGTCTTCACTACATCAACAGCGTGCTTTCATAGCCTGGGTGGGAGCTTTTCCTGAGATGCTCTAGAGCTGAAAGGATACTTGACGTGAGTCCTTTCCTCAAGGTAAAGCCTTGAATAGCCCTGCTGTATCTGAACTTCGAGCAGTTGCCTTGAGGCCTTAGTTTCAGGTCTGCTTTCTTTTAAGGTTAGTAAGCTTTTCAAGACACCGGGGACCTCGCGTGGGCACCCTATTCCCTGCAAGAACACCAAGTACCGGCAGGCTCCACTGGGCTCCTAAGAAACATCCAGGCCCGGAAAACTTTCCCAGTCACTCTGTGTATGCTGAGTGCAGGGCAACATACTGCACTCTTCCTTGGGAGAGCTGGATTTCCTCAGCACTCCAACAGCTCCAGGAAATGTGTTCTCTCACAACCTCCATGTCATGCAAATCTGCCTCATTGCCCTAGGCTGAGCGGCACTGAGAAACCCAAACTGCTTTGCATTCCTCCTACACAGTCATACCATAAGACCGCATCCTTACTGGAGAAAGTCGGCTGGTGTTCCTGCTGTAACCAAAGCACAGTTCTTCCTCTTACACTGCAGGGTTTTAGAAGAAGCTAAGCCCGATAGCCTACCTGGAGCGTTCCTTAGGGGAGGCGGCTGGCTACACGCAGAGCTCCGTGCCAAATAAACTTTATTCAAGGAAGGGACCAGTGTGTAGCTAGAGTGTATATTTACTTGGTAGAAATCACAAGGAGGTAGGCTGCGATTTCGCTGGATACGTGGACCTTATGGCACAAGCCTTGCTTTCCCATTTTGAAAGCTCCGTTCATGCTGCCCTGAAGCTACCTAAATAACAGTTTTAGGACGTGTCTTTAGTCTCTGTAGGCAGGGCTCTGGGAAGGGATCGAGTCTTCACTACATCAACAGCGTGCTTTCATAGCCTGGGTGGGAGCTTTTCCTGAGATGCTCTAGAGCTGAAAGGATACTTGACGTGAGTCCTTTCCTCAAGGTAAAGCCTTGAATAGCCCTGCCGAATCTAAGCTTCGAGCAGTCGCCTTGAGGCCTTAGTTTTAGGTCTGTTTTCTTTTAAGGTTAGTAAGTTTTTCAAGACACCGAGGACCTCGCGTGGGCACCCTATTCCCTGCAAGAACACCGAGTACCGGCAGGCTCCACTGGGCTGCTAAGAAGCATCCAGGCCTGGAAACCTTTCCCAGTCACTATGTGTATGCTGAGTGGAGGGCAACACAGTGCACTCTTCCTTGGGAGAGGTGGATTTCCTCATCACTCCAACAGCTCCAGGAAATGTGTTCTCTCACGTCCTACATGTCATGCAAATCTGCCTCATTGCCCTAGGCTGAGCGGCACTGAGAAACCCAAACTGCTTCGCATTCCTCCTACACAGTCATACCATAAGACAGCATCCTTACAGGAGAAAGTCGGCTGTTGTTCCTGCTGTAACCAAAGCACAGTTCTTCCTCTTACACTGCAGGGTTTTAGAAGAAGCTAAGCCCGATAGCCTACCTAGAGCGTTCCTTTGGGGAGGCGGCAGGCTACACGCAGAACTCCGTGCCAAATAAACTTTATTCAAGGAAGGGACCAGTGTGTAGCTAGAGTGTATATTTACTTGGTAGAAATCACAAGGAGGTAGGCTGCGTGTTCGCTGGATACCGGGACCTTATGGCACAAGCCTTGCTTTCCCATTTTGAAAGCTCCGTTCATGCTGCCCTGAAGCTACCTAAATAACAGTTTCCGACGTGTCTTTACTCACTGTAGGCAGGGCTCTGGGAAGGGAACGAGTGTTCTCTACATCAACAGGGTTCTTTCATAGCCTGGGTGAGAGCTTCTCCTGAGACGCTCTAGAGCTAAAAGGAAACTTGACGTGAGTCCTTTCCTCAAGGTAAAGCCTTGAATAGCCCTGCCGAAGCTAAGCTTCGAGCAGTTGCCTTGAGGCATTAGTTTCAGGTCTGCTTTCTTTTAACGTTAGTACGCTTTTCAAGACACCGAGGACCTCTCGTGGGCAACCTATTGGCTTCAAGAGCATCGCGGAACGGCAGGCTCCACTGGGCTGGTAAGAAATATCCAGGGCTGGAAAACTTTCCAAGTAACTCTGTGTATGCTGAGTGTAGGGCAACACACTGCACTCTTCCTTGGGAGAGCTAGATTTCCTAAGCACTCCAACAGCTCCAGGAAATCTGTTCTCTCACGTCCTACATATCATGCAATCTGCCTCATTGCCCTAGGCTGAGCGGCACTGAGAAACCAAAACTGCTTTGCCTTCCTTCTACAAAGTCATACCTTAAGACACCATCCTTACAGGAGAATGTAGGCTTGCGTTCCTGCTGCAACCAAAGCACAGTTCTTCCTCTTATATTGCAGGGTTTTAGAAGAGGCTAAGCCCCGAAAGCGTACCTAGAGCGTTCTTTGGGACAAACAGTGAGATACACGTAGAACTCCGTGCCAAGAAATCGTTATACATGGAAGGGACCACTGTGTAGCTAGAGTGCATATTTACTTGGTAGAAATCACAAGGAGGTAGACTGCGTTTTCCCTGGAAACAGGGACTTGATGGCACAAGAACTGCTTTCCCATTTTGAAAGCTCCATTCATGCTGCCTTCAAGCTACCTAAACAACAGTCTTTGGGACGGGTCTCTGGTCATTGTAGGCAGCATCCTGGGAAGGGAACGAGTGTTCTCTACATCAACAGGGTGCTTTCATAGCCTGGGGGGGAGCTTCTCCTGAGACGCTCTAGAGCTGAAAGGATACTTGACGTGAGTCCTTAATTCAAGGTAAAGCCTTGACTAGCCCTGCCGAAGCTCAGCTTGGAGCAGTTGCCTTGAGGCCTTAGTTTCAGGTCTGTTTTCTTTTAAGGTTAGTAAGCTTTTCAAGACACCGAGGACCTCGCGTGGGCACCCTATTCCCTGCAAGAACACCGAGTACCGGCAGGCTCCACTGGGCTGCTAAGAAACATCCAGGCCCGGAAACCTTTCCCAGTCACTCTGTGTATGCTGAGTGGAGGGCAACACACTGCAGTCTTCCTTGGGAGAGCTAGATTTCCTCAGCACTCCAACAGCTCCAGGAAATGTGTTCTCTCACGTCCTACATGTCATGCAAATCTGCCTCATTGCCCTAGGCTGAGCGGCACTGAGAAACCCAAACTGCTTCTCATTCCTCCTGCAAAGTCATACCTTAACACCCCATCCTTACAGAGGAATGTCGGCCTGCATTCCTGCTGTAACCAAACTACAGTTCTTCCTATTACAGGGCAGGGTTTTAGAAGAAGCTAAGCCCAATAGCTTAACTAGAGCGCTCCTTGGGGGAGGCGGTTGGCTACACGCAGAACTCCGTGCCAAATAAACTTTATTCAAGGAAGGGACCAGTGTGTAGCTAGAGTGTACATTTACTTGGTAGAAATCACAAGGAGCTACGCTGCGTTTTCGCTGGATACGGGGACCTTGTGGCACAAGCCTTGCTTTCCCATTTTGAAAGCTCCGTTCATGCTGCCCTGAAGCTACCTAAATAACAGTTTTAGGACGTGTCTTTAGTCTCTGTAGGCAGGGCTCTGGGAAGGGAACGAGTCTTCACTACATCAACAGCGTGCTTTCATAGCCTGGGTGGGAGCTTTTCCTGAGATGCTCTAGAGCTGAAAGGATACTTGACGTGAGTCCTTTCCTCAAGGTAAAGCCTTGAATAGCCCTGCTGTATCTGAACTTCGAGCAGTTGCCTTGAGGCCTTAGTTTCAGGTCTGCTTTCTTTTAAGGTTAGTAAGCTTTTCAAGACACCGGGGACCTCGCGTGGGCACCCTATTCCCTGCAAGAACACCAAGTACCGGCAGGCTCCACTGGGCTCCTAAGAAACATCCAGGCCCGGAAAACTTTCCCAGTCACTCTGTGTATGCTGAGTGCAGGGCAACATACTGCACTCTTCCTTGGGAGAGCTGGATTTCCTCAGCACTCCAACAGCTCCAGGAAATGTGTTCTCTCACAACCTCCATGTCATGCAAATCTGCCTCATTGCCCTAGGCTGAGCGGCACTGAGAAACCCAAACTGCTTCGCATTCCTCCTACACAGTCATACCATAAGACCGCATCCTTACTGGAGAAAGTCGGCTGGTGTTCCTGCTGTAACCAAAGCACAGTTCTTCCTCTTACACTGCACGGTTTTAGAAGAAGCTAAGCCCGATAGCCTACCTGGAGCGTTCCTTAGGGGAGGCGGCTGGCTACACGCAGAGCTCCGTGCCAAATAAACTTTATTCAAGGAAGGGACCAGTGTGTAGCTAGAGTGTATATTTACTTGGTAGAAATCACAAGGAGGTAGGCTGCGATTTCGCTGGATACGTGGACCTTATGGCACAAGCCTTGCTTTCCCATTTTGAAAGCTCCGTTCATGCTGCCCTGAAGCTACCTAAATAACAGTTTTAGGACGTGTCTTTAGTCTCTGTAGGCAGGGCTCTGGGAAGGGATCGAGTCTTCACTACATCAACAGCGTGCTTTCATAGCCTGGGTGGGAGCTTTTCCTGAGATGCTCTAGAGCTGAAAGGATACTTGACGTGAGTCCTTTCCTCAAGGTAAAGCCTTGAATAGCCCTGCCGAATCTAAGCTTCGAGCAGTCGCCTTGAGGCCTTAGTTTTAGGTCTGTTTTCTTTTAAGGTTAGTAAGTTTTTCAAGACACCGAGGACCTCGCGTGGGCACCCTATTCCCTGCAAGAACACCGAGTACCGGCAGGCTCCACTGGGCTGCTCAGAAGCATCCAGGCCCGGAAACCTTTCCCAGTCACTATGTGTATGCTGAGTGGAGGGCAACACAGTGCACTCTTCCTTGGGAGAGGTGGATTTCCTCATCACTCCAACAGCTCCAGGAAATGTGTTCTCTCACGTCCTACATGTCATGCAAATCTGCCTCATTGCCCTAGGCTGAGCGGCACTGAGAAACCCAAACTGCTTCGCATTCCTCCTACACAGTCATACCATAAGACCGCATCCTTACAGGAGAAAGTCGGCTGTTGTTCCTGCTGTAACCAAAGCACAGTTCTTCCTCTTACACTGCAGGGTTTTAGAAGAACCTAAGCCCGATAGCCTACCTAGAGCGTTCCTTGGGGGAGGCGGCAGGCTACACGCAGAACTCCGTGCCAAATAAACTTTATTCAAGGAAGGGACCAGTGTGTAGCTAGAGTGTATATTTACTTGGTAGAAATCACAAGGAGGTAGGCTGCGTGTTCCCTGGATACCGGGACCTTATGGCACAAGCCTTGCTTTCCCATTTTGAAAGCTCCGTTCATGCTGCCCTGAAGCTACCTAAATAACAGTTTACGACGTGTCTTTACTCACTGTAGGCAGGGCTCTGGGAAGGGAACGAGTGTTCTCTACATCAACAGGGTTCTTTCATAGCCTGGGTGAGAGCTTCTCCTGAGACGCTCTAGAGCTAAAAGGAAACTTGACGTGAGTCCTTTCCTCAAGGTAAAGCCTTGAATAGCCCTGCCGAAGCTAAGCTTCGAGCAGTTGCCTTGAGGCATTAGTTTCAGGTCTGCTTTCTTTTAACGTTAGTACGCTTTTCAAGACACCGAGGACCTCTCGTGGGCAACCTATTGGCTTCAAGAGCATCGCGGAACGGCAGGCTCCACTGGGCTGGTAAGAAATATCCAGGGCTGGAAAACTTTCCAAGTAACTCTGTGTATGCTGAGTGTAGGGCAACACACTGCACTCTTCCTTGGGAGAGCTAGATTTCCTAAGCACTCCAACAGCTCCAGGAAATCTGTTCTCTCACGTCCTACATATCATGCAATCTGCCTCATTGCCCTAGGCTGAGCGGCACTGAGAAACCAAAACTGCTTTGCCTTCCTTCTACAAAGTCATACCTTAAGACACCATCCTTACAGGAGAATGTAGGCTTGCGTTCCTGCTGCAACCAAAGCACAGTTCTTCCTCTTATATTGCAGGGTTTTAGAAGAGGCTAAGCCCCGAAAGCGTACCTAGAGCGTTCTGTGGGACAAACAGTGAGATACACGTAGAACTCCGTGCCAAGAAATCGTTATACATGGAAGGGACCACTGTGTAGCTAGAGTGCATATTTACTTGGTAGAAATCACAAGGAGGTAGACTGCGTTTTCCCTGGAAACAGGGACTTGATGGCACAAGAACTGCTTTCCCATTTTGAAAGCTCCATTCATGCTGCCTTCAAGCTACCTAAACAACAGTCTTTGGGACGGGTCTCTGGTCATTGTAGGCAGCATCCTGGGAAGGGAACGAGTGTTCTCTACATCAACAGGGTGCTTTCATAGCCTGGGGGGGAGCTTCTCCTGAGACGCTCTAGAGCTGAAAGGATACTTGACGTGAGTCCTTAATTCAAGGTAAAGCCTTGACTAGCCCTGCCGAAGCTCAGCTTGGAGCAGTTGCCTTGAGGCCTTAGTTTCAGGTCTGTTTTCTTTTAAGGTTAGTAAGCTTTTCAAGACACCGAGGACCTCGCGTGGGCACCCTATTCCCTGCAAGAACACCGAGTACCGGCAGGCTCCACTGGGCTGCTAAGAAACATCCAGGCCCGGAAACCTTTCCCAGTCACTCTGTGTATGCTGAGTGGAGGGCAACACACTGCAGTCTTCCTTGGGAGAGCTAGATTTCCTCAGCACTCCAACAGCTCCAGGAAATGTGTTCTCTCACGTCCTACATGTCATGCAAATCTGCCTCATTGCCCTAGGCTGAGCGGCACTGAGAAACCCAAACTGCTTCTCATTCCTCCTGCAAAGTCATACCTTAACACCCCATCCTTACAGAGGAATGTCGGCCTGCATTCCTGCTGTAACCAAACTACAGTTCTTCCTATTACAGGGCAGGGTTTTAGAAGAAGCTAAGCCCAATAGCTTAACTAGAGCGCTCCTTGGGGGAGGCGGTTGGCTACACGCAGAACTCCGTGCCAAATAAACTTTATTCAAGGAAGGGACCAGTGTGTAGCTAGAGTGTACATTTACTTGGTAGAAATCACAAGGAGCTACGCTGCGTTTTCGCTGGATACGGGGACCTTGTGGCACAAGCCTTGCTTTCCCATTTTGAAAGCTCCGTTCATGCTGCCCTGAAGCTACCTAAATAACAGTTTTAGGACGTGTCTTTAGTCTCTGTAGGCAGGGCTCTGGGAAGGGAACGAGTCTTCACTACATCAACAGCGTGCTTTCATAGCCTGGGTGGGAGCTTTTCCTGAGATGCTCTAGAGCTGAAAGGATACTTGACGTGAGTCCTTTCCTCAAGGTAAAGCCTTGAATAGCCCTGCTGTATCTGAACTTCGAGCAGTTGCCTTGAGGCCTTAGTTTCAGGTCTGCTTTCTTTTAAGGTTAGTAAGCTTTTCAAGACACCGGGGACCTCGCGTGGGCACCCTATTCCCTGCAAGAACACCAAGTACCGGCAGGCTCCACTGGGCTCCTAAGAAACATCCAGGCCCGGAAAACTTTCCCAGTCACTCTGTGTATGCTGAGTGCAGGGCAACATACTGCACTCTTCCTTGGGAGAGCTGGATTTCCTCAGCACTCCAACAGCTGCAGGAAATGTGTTCTCTCACAACCTCCATGTCATGCAAATCTGCCTCATTGCCCTAGGCTGAGCGGCACTGAGAAACCCAAACTGCTTCGCATTCCTCCTACACAGTCATACCATAAGACCGCATCCTTACTGGAGAAAGTCGGCTGGTGTTCCTGCTGTAACCAAAGCACAGTTCTTCCTCTTACACTGCAGGGTTTTAGAAGAAGCTAAGCCCGATAGCCTACCTGGAGCGTTCCTTAGGGGAGGCGGCTGGCTACACGCAGAGCTCCGTGCCAAATAAACTTTATTCAAGGAAGGGACCAGTGTGTAGCTAGAGTGTATATTTACTTGGTAGAAATCACAAGGAGGTAGGCTGCGATTTCGCTGGATACGTGGACCTTATGGCACAAGCCTTGCTTTCCCATTTTGAAAGCTCCGTTCATGCTGCCCTGAAGCTACCTAAATAACAGTTTTAGGACGTGTCTTTAGTCTCTGTAGGCAGGGCTCTGGGAAGGGATCGAGTCTTCACTACATCAACAGCGTGCTTTCATAGCCTGGGTGGGAGCTTTTCCTGAGATGCTCTAGAGCTGAAAGGATACTTGACGTGAGTCCTTTCCTCAAGGTAAAGCCTTGAATAGCCCTGCCGAATCTAAGCTTCGAGCAGTCGCCTTGAGGCCTTAGTTGTAGGTCTGTTTTCTTTTAAGGTTAGTAAGTTTTTCAAGACACCGAGGACCTCGCGTGGGCACCCTATTCCCTGCAAGAACACCGAGTACCGGCAGGCTCCACTGGGCTGCTAAGAAGCATCCAGGCCCGGAAACCTTTCCCAGTCACTATGTGTATGCTGAGTGGAGGGCAACACAGTGCACTCTTCCTTGGGAGAGGTGGATTTCCTCATCACTCCAACAGCTCCAGGAAATGTGTTCTCTCACGTCCTACATGTCATGCAAATCTGCCTCATTGCCCTAGGCTGAGCGGCACTGAGAAACCCAAACTGCTTCGCATTCCTCCTACAAATTCATACCATAAGACCGCATCCTTACAGGAGAAAGTTGGCCTGCGCTCCTGCTGTAACCAAAGCACAGTTCTTCCTCTTACACTGCAAGGTTTTAGAAGAAGCTAAGCCCGATAGCCTCCCTAGAGCGCTCCTTGGGAGAGGCGGCTGGCTACACGCAGAACTCCGTGCCAAATAAACTTTATTCAAGGAAGGGACCAGTGTGTAACTAGAGTGTATATTTACTTGGTAGAAATCACAAGGAGGTAGGCTGCGTGTTCGCTGGAAGTGGGGACCTTATGGCACAAGACTTGCTTTCCCATTTTGAAAGCTCCATTCATGCTACCCTGAAGCTCCCTAAAAAACAGTTTACGACGGGTCTTTAGTCACTGTAGGCAGGGCTCTGGGAAGGGAACGAGTGTTCTCTACATCAACAGGGTGCTTTCATAGCCTGGGTGAGAGCTTCTCCTGAGACGCTCTAGAGCTAAAAGGAAACTTGACGTGAGTCCTTTCCTCAAGGTAAAGCCTTGCCTAGCCCTGCCGAAGCTAAGCTTGGAGCAGTTGCCTTGAGGCATTAGTTTCAGGTCTGCTTTCTTTTAATGTTAGTACGCTTTTCAAGACACCGAGGACCTCTCGTGGGCAACCTATTGGCTTCAAGAACATCGCGTAACGGCAGGCTCCACTGGGCTGGTAAGAAATATCCAGGGCTGGAAAACTTTCCAAGTAACTCTGTGTATGCTGAGTGTAGGGCAACACTGCACTCTTCCTTGGGAGAGCTAGATTTCCTAAGCACTCCAACAGCTCCAGGAAATCTGTTCTCTCACGTCCTACATATCATGCAATCTGCCTCATTGCCCTACGCTGAGCGGCACTGAGAAACCAAAACTGCTTTGCCTTCCTTCTACAAAGTCATACCTTAAGACACCATCCTTACAGGAGAATGTAGGCTTGCGTTCCTGCTGCAACCAAAGCACAGTTCTTCCTCTTACACTGCAGGGTTTTAGAAGAATCTAAGCCCAATAGCTTAACTAGAGCGCTCCTTGGGGGAGGCGGTTGGCTACACGCAGAACTCCGTGCCAAATAAACTTTATTCAAGGAAGGGACCAGTGTGTAGCTAGAGTGTATATTTACTTGGTAGAAATCACAAGGAGGTAGGCTGCGTTTTCGCTGGATACGGGGACCTTATGGCACAAGCCTTGCTTTCCCATTTTGAAAGCTCCATTCATGCTGCCCTGAAGCTACCTAAATAACAGTTTTAGGACGTGTCTTTAGTCTCTGGAGGCAGGGCTCTGGGAAGGCAACGAGTCTTCACTACATCAACAGCGTGCTTTCATAGCCTGGGTGAGAGCTTCTCCTGAGACGCTCTAGAGCTGAAAGGATACTTGACGTGAGTCCTTTCCTCAAGGTAAAGCTTTTTTTTTTTTTTTAAATGTTACTTTTTAATTTATTTATTTATTATTTATTTTTGGTTGTGTTGGGTCCTCGCTTCTGTGCGTGGGCCCTCTCTAGTTGCGGCAAGTGGGGGCCACTCTTCATCGCGGTGCGCGGGCCTCATTATCGCGGCCTCTCTTGTTGCGGAGCACAGTCTCCAGACGCGCAGGCTCAGTAATTGTGGCTCACGGGCCCAGCTGCTCCGCGGCACGCGGGATCCTCCCAGACCAGGGCTCGAACCCGTGTCCCCTGCATTGGCAGGCAGATTCCCAACCACTGCGCCACCAGGGAAGCCCCAAGGTAAAGCTTTGACTAGCCCTGCCGAAGCTCAGCTTGGAGCAGTCGCCTTGAGGCCTTAGTTTCAGGTCTGTTTTCTTTTAAGGTTAGTAAGCTTTTCAAGACACCGAGGACCTCGCGTGGGCACCTATTCCCTGCAAGAACACCGAGTACCGGGAGGTTCCACTGCGCTGCTAAGAAACATCCAGGCCCGGAAACCTTTCCCAGTCACTCTGTGTATGCTGACTGCAGGGCAACACACTGCACACTTCCTTGGGAGAGCTGGCTTTCCTCAGCACTCCAACAGCTCCAGGAAATGTGTTCTCTCACCTCCTAAATGTCATGCAAATCTGCCTCATTGCCCTAGGCTGAGCGGCACTGAGAAACCCAAACTGCTTCTCATTCCTCCTGCAAAGTCATACCTTAACACTCCATCCTTACAGAGGAATGTCGGCCTGCATTCCTGCTGTAACCAAAGTACAGTTCTTCCTATTACAGGGCAGGGTTTTAGAAGAAGCTAAGCCCAATAGCTTAACTAGAGCGCTCCTTGGGGGAGGCGGTTGGCTACACGCAGAACTCCGTGCCAAATAAACTTTATTCAAGGAAGGGACCAGTGTGTAGCTAGAGTGTATATTTACTTGGTAGAAATCACAAGGAGGTAGGCTGCGTTTTCGCTGGATACGGGGACCTTGTGGCACAAGCCTTGCTTTCCTATTTTGAAAGCTCCCTTCATGCTGCCCTGAAGCTACCTAAATAACAGTTTTAGGACGTGTCTTTAGTCTTTGTAGGCAGGGCTCTGGGAAGGGAACGAGTCTTCACTACATCAACAGCGTGCTTTAATAGCCTGGGTGGGAGCTTTTCCTGAGATGCTCTAGAGCTGAAAGGATACTTGACGTGAGTCCTTTCCTCAAGGTAAAGCCTTGAATAGCCCTGCTGAATCTGAACTTCGAGCAGTCGCCTTGAGGCCTTAGTTTCAGGTCTGCTTTCTTTTAAGGTTAGTAAGCTTTTCAAGACAGCGAGGACCTCGCGTGGGCACCCTATTCCCTGCAAGAACACCGAGGACCGGCAGGCTCCACTGGGCTGCTAAGAAACATCCAGGCCCGGAAACCTTTCCCAGTCACTCTGTGTATGCTGAGTGGAGGGCAACACACTGCAGTCTTCCTTGGGAGAGCTAGATTTCCTCAGCACTGCAACAGCTCCAGGAAATGTGTTCTCTCACGTCCTACATGTCATGCAAATCTGCCTCATTGCCCTAGGCTGAGCGGCACTGAGAAACCCAAACTGCTTCCCATTCCTCCTGCAAAGTCATACCTTAACACCCCATCCTTACAGGAGAAAGTCGGCCTGCGTTCCTGCTGTAACCAAAGTACAGTTCTTCCTATTACAAGGCAGGGTTTTAGAAGAAGCTAAGCCCAATAGCTTAACTAGAGTGCTCCTTGGGGGAGGCGGTTGGCTTCACGCAGAACTCCTTGCCAAATAAACTTTATTCAAGGAAGGGACCTGTGTGTAGCTAGAGTGTATATTTACTTGGTAGAAATCACAAGGATGTAGGCTGCGTTTTCGCTGCATACGGCGACCTTATGACACAAGACTTGCTTTCCCATTTTGAAAGCTCCATTCATGCTGGCCTGAAGCTACCTAAATAACATTTTTAGGACGTGTCTTTAGTCTCTGTTGGCAGGGCTCTGGAAGGGAACGAGTCTTCACTACATCAACAGCGTGCTTTCATAGCCTGGGTGGGAGCTTCTCCTGAGATGCTCTAGAGCTGAAAGGATAGTTGACGTGAGTCCTTTCCTCAAGGTAAAGCCTTGAATAGCCCTGCTGAATCTGAACTTCGAGCAGTTGCCTTGAGGCCTTAGTTTCAGGTCTGCTTTCTTTTAAGGTTAGTAAGCTTTTCAAGACACCGGGGACCTCGCGTGGGCACCCTATTCCCTGCAAGAACACCAAGTACCGGCAGGCTCCACTGGGCTGCTAAGAAGCATCCAGGCCCGAAAACCTTTCCCAGTCACTCTGTGTATGCTGAGTGCAGGGCAACACACTGCACTCTTCCTTGGGAGAGCTGCATTTCCTCAGCACTCCAACAGCTCCAGGTAATGTGTTCCCTCACAACCTACAGGTCATGCAAATCTGCCTCATTGCCCTAGGCTGAGCGGCACTGAGAAACCCAAACTGCTTCGCATTCCTCCTACACAGTCATACCATAAGACCGCATCCTTACAGGAGAAAGTCGGCTGGCGTTCCTGCTGTAACCAAGGCACAGTTCTTCCTCTTACACTGCAGTGTTTTAGAAGAAGCTAAGCCCGATAGCCTACCGAGAGCGCTCCTTGGGGGAGGCGGCTGGCTACACGCAGAACTCCATGCCAAATAAACTTTATTCAAGGAAGGGACCAGTGTGTATCTAGAGTGTATATTTACTTGGTAGAAATCACAAGGAGGTAGGCTGCGTGTTCGCTGGAAGCGGGGACCTTATGGCACAAGTCTTGCTTTCCCATTTTGAAAGCTCCATTCATGCTCTTCTGAAGCTAACTAAATAACAGTTTTAGGACGTGCTTTTAGTCACTGTAGGCAGGGCTCTGGGAAGGGAACGAGTGTTCTCTCCATCAACAGGGTGCTTTCATAGCCGGGGTGGGAGCTTCTCCAGAGACGCTCTAGAGGTAAAAGGAAACTTGACGTGAGTCCTTTCCTCAAGGTAAAGCCTTGAATAGCCCTGCCGAAGCTAAGCTTCGAGCAGTTGCCTTGAGGCATTAGTTTCAGGTCTGCTTTCTTTTAACGTTAGCACGCTTTTCAAGACACCGAGGACCTCTCGTGGGCAACCTATTGGCTTCAAGAACATCGCGTAACGGCAGGCTCCATTGGGCTGGTAAGAAATATCCAGGGCTGGAAATCTTTCCAAGTAACTCTGAGTATCCTGAGTGTAGGGCAACACACTGCACTCTTCCTTGGGAGAGCTAGATTTCCTAAGCACTCCAACAGCTCCAGGAAATCTATTCTCTCACGTCCTACATATCATGCAATCTGCCTCATTGCCCTAGGCTGAGCGGCACTGAGAAACCAAAACTGCTTTGCCTTCCTTCTACAAAGTCATACCTTAAGACACCATCCTTACAGGAGAATGTAGGCTTGCGTTCCTGCTGCAACCAAAGCACAGTTCTTCCTCTTATATTGCAGGGTTTTAGAAGAGGCTAAGCCCCGAAAGCGTACCTAGAGCGTTCTGTGGGACAAACAGTGAGATACACGTAGAACTCCGTGCCAAGAAATCGTTATACATGGAAGGGACCACTGTGTAGCTAGAGTGCATATTTACTTGGTAGAAATCACAAGGAGGTAGACTGCGTTTTCCCTGGAAACAGGGACTTGATGGCACAAGAACTGCTTTCCCATTTTGAAAGCTCCATTCATGCTGCCTTCAAGCTACCTAAACAACAGTCTTTGGGACGGGTCTCTGGTCATTGTAGGCAGCATCCTGGGAAGGGAACGAGTGTTCTCTACATCAACAGGGTGCTTTCATAGCCTGGGGGGGAGCTTCTCCTGAGACGCTCTAGAGCTGAAAGGATACTTGACGTGAGTCCTTAATTCAAGGTAAAGCCTTGACTAGCCCTGCCGAAGCTCAGCTTGGAGCAGTTGCCTTGAGGCCTTAGTTTCAGGTCTGTTTTCTTTTAAGGTTAGTAAGCTTTTCAAGACACCGAGGACCTCGCGTGGGCACCCTATTCCCTGCAAGAACACCGAGTACCGGCAGGCTCCACTGGGCTGCTAAGAAACATCCAGGCCCGGAAACCTTTCCCAGTCACTCTGTGTATGCTGAGTGGAGGGCAACACACTGCAGTCTTCCTTGGGAGAGCTAGATTTCCTCAGCACTCCAACAGCTCCAGGAAATGTGTTCTCTCACGTCCTACATGTCATGCAAATCTGCCTCATTGCCCTAGGCTGAGCGGCACTGAGAAACCCAAACTGCTTCTCATTCCTCCTGCAAAGTCATACCTTAACACCCCATCCTTACAGAGGAATGTCGGCCTGCATTCCTGCTGTAACCAAACTACAGTTCTTCCTATTACAGGGCAGGGTTTTAGAAGAAGCTAAGCCCAATAGCTTAACTAGAGCGCTCCTTGGGGGAGGCGGTTGGCTACACGCAGAACTCCGTGCCAAATAAACTTTATTCAAGGAAGGGACCAGTGTGTAGCTAGAGTGTACATTTACTTGGTAGAAATCACAAGGAGCTACGCTGCGTTTTCGCTGGATACGGGGACCTTGTGGCACAAGCCTTGCTTTCCCATTTTGAAAGCTCCGTTCATGCTGCCCTGAAGCTACCTAAATAACAGTTTTAGGACGTGTCTTTAGTCTCTGTAGGCAGGGCTCTGGGAAGGGAACGAGTCTTCACTACATCAACAGCGTGCTTTCATAGCCTGGGTGGGAGCTTTTCCTGAGATGCTCTAGAGCTGAAAGGATACTTGACGTGAGTCCTTTCCTCAAGGTAAAGCCTTGAATAGCCCTGCTGTATCTGAACTTCGAGCAGTTGCCTTGAGGCCTTAGTTTCAGGTCTGCTTTCTTTTAAGGTTAGTAAGCTTTTCAAGACACCGGGGACCTCGCGTGGGCACCCTATTCCCTGCAAGAACACCAAGTACCGGCAGGCTCCACTGGGCTCCTAAGAAACATCCAGGCCCGGAAAACTTTCCCAGTCACTCTGTGTATGCTGAGTGCAGGGCAACATACTGCACTCTTCCTTGGGAGAGCTGGATTTCCTCAGCACTCCAACAGCTGCAGGAAATGTGTTCTCTCACAACCTCCATGTCATGCAAATCTGCCTCATTGCCCTAGGCTGAGCGGCACTGAGAAACCCAAACTGCTTCGCATTCCTCCTACACAGTCATACCATAAGACCGCATCCTTACTGGAGAAAGTCGGCTGGTGTTCCTGCTGTAACCAAAGCACAGTTCTTCCTCTTACACTGCAGGGTTTTAGAAGAAGCTAAGCCCGATAGCCTACCTGGAGCGTTCCTTAGGGGAGGCGGCTGGCTACACGCAGAGCTCCGTGCCAAATAAACTTTATTCAAGGAAGGGACCAGTGTGTAGCTAGAGTGTATATTTACTTGGTAGAAATCACAAGGAGGTAGGCTGCGATTTCGCTGGATACGTGGACCTTATGGCACAAGCCTTGCTTTCCCATTTTGAAAGCTCCGTTCATGCTGCCCTGAAGCTACCTAAATAACAGTTTTAGGACGTGTCTTTAGTCTCTGTAGGCAGGGCTCTGGGAAGGGATCGAGTCTTCACTACATCAACAGCGTGCTTTCATAGCCTGGGTGGGAGCTTTTCCTGAGATGCTCTAGAGCTGAAAGGATACTTGACGTGAGTCCTTTCCTCAAGGTAAAGCCTTGAATAGCCCTGCCGAATCTAAGCTTCGAGCAGTCGCCTTGAGGCCTTAGTTGTAGGTCTGTTTTCTTTTAAGGTTAGTAAGTTTTTCAAGACACCGAGGACCTCGCGTGGGCACCCTATTCCCTGCAAGAACACCGAGTACCGGCAGGCTCCACTGGGCTGCTAAGAAGCATCCAGGCCCGGAAACCTTTCCCAGTCACTATGTGTATGCTGAGTGGAGGGCAACACAGTGCACTCTTCCTTGGGAGAGGTGGATTTCCTCATCACTCCAACAGCTCCAGGAAATGTGTTCTCTCACGTCCTACATGTCATGCAAATCTGCCTCATTGCCCTAGGCTGAGCGGCACTGAGAAACCCAAACTGCTTCGCATTCCTCCTACAAATTCATACCATAAGACCGCATCCTTACAGGAGAAAGTTGGCCTGCGCTCCTGCTGTAACCAAAGCACAGTTCTTCCTCTTACACTGCAAGGTTTTAGAAGAAGCTAAGCCCGATAGCCTCCCTAGAGCGCTCCTTGGGAGAGGCGGCTGGCTACACGCAGAACTCCGTGCCAAATAAACTTTATTCAAGGAAGGGACCAGTGTGTAACTAGAGTGTATATTTACTTGGTAGAAATCACAAGGAGGTAGGCTGCGTGTTCGCTGGAAGTGGGGACCTTATGGCACAAGACTTGCTTTCCCATTTTGAAAGCTCCATTCATGCTACCCTGAAGCTCCCTAAAAAACAGTTTACGACGGGTCTTTAGTCACTGTAGGCAGGGCTCTGGGAAGGGAACGAGTGTTCTCTACATCAACAGGGTGCTTTCATAGCCTGGGTGAGAGCTTCTCCTGAGACGCTCTAGAGCTAAAAGGAAACTTGACGTGAGTCCTTTCCTCAAGGTAAAGCCTTGCCTAGCCCTGCCGAAGCTAAGCTTGGAGCAGTTGCCTTGAGGCATTAGTTTCAGGTCTGCTTTCTTTTAATGTTAGTACGCTTTTCAAGACACCGAGGACCTCTCGTGGGCAACCTATTGGCTTCAAGAACATCGCGTAACGGCAGGCTCCACTGGGCTGGTAAGAAATATCCAGGGCTGGAAAACTTTCCAAGTAACTCTGTGTATGCTGAGTGTAGGGCAACACTGCACTCTTCCTTGGGAGAGCTAGATTTCCTAAGCACTCCAACAGCTCCAGGAAATCTGTTCTCTCACGTCCTACATATCATGCAATCTGCCTCATTGCCCTACGCTGAGCGGCACTGAGAAACCAAAACTGCTTTGCCTTCCTTCTACAAAGTCATACCTTAAGACACCATCCTTACAGGAGAATGTAGGCTTGCGTTCCTGCTGCAACCAAAGCACAGTTCTTCCTCTTACACTGCAGGGTTTTAGAAGAAGCTAAGCCCAATAGCTTAACTAGAGCGCTCCTTGGGGGAGGCGGTTGGCTACACGCAGAACTCCGTGCCAAATAAACTTTATTCAAGGAAGGGACCAGTGTGTAGCTAGAGTGTATATTTACTTGGTAGAAATCACAAGGAGGTAGGCTGCGTTTTCGCTGGATACGGGGACCTTATGGCACAAGCCTTGCTTTCCCATTTTGAAAGCTCCATTCATGCTGCCCTGAAGCTACCTAAATAACAGTTTTAGGACGTGTCTTTAGTCTCTGGAGGCAGGGCTCTGGGAAGGCAACGAGTCTTCACTACATCAACAGCGTGCTTTCATAGCCTGGGTGAGAGCTTCTCCTGAGACGCTCTAGAGCTGAAAGGATACTTGACGTGAGTCCTTTCCTCAAGGTAAAGCTTTTTTTTTTTTTTTAAATGTTACTTTTTAATTTATTTATTTATTATTTATTTTTGGTTGTGTTGGGTCCTCGCTTCTGTGCGTGGGCCCTCTCTAGTTGCGGCAAGTGGGGGCCACTCTTCATCGCGGTGCGCGGGCCTCATTATCGCGGCCTCTCTTGTTGCGGAGCACAGTCTCCAGACGCGCAGGCTCAGTAATTGTGGCTCACGGGCCCAGCTGCTCCGCGGCACGCGGGATCCTCCCAGACCAGGGCTCGAACCCGTGTCCCCTGCATTGGCAGGCAGATTCCCAACCACTGCGCCACCAGGGAAGCCCCAAGGTAAAGCTTTGACTAGCCCTGCCGAAGCTCAGCTTGGAGCAGTCGCCTTGAGGCCTTAGTTTCAGGTCTGTTTTCTTTTAAGGTTAGTAAGCTTTTCAAGACACCGAGGACCTCGCGTGGGCACCTATTCCCTGCAAGAACACCGAGTACCGGGAGGTTCCACTGCGCTGCTAAGAAACATCCAGGCCCGGAAACCTTTCCCAGTCACTCTGTGTATGCTGACTGCAGGGCAACACACTGCACACTTCCTTGGGAGAGCTGGCTTTCCTCAGCACTCCAACAGCTCCAGGAAATGTGTTCTCTCACCTCCTAAATGTCATGCAAATCTGCCTCATTGCCCTAGGCTGAGCGGCACTGAGAAACCCAAACTGCTTCTCATTCCTCCTGCAAAGTCATACCTTAACACTCCATCCTTACAGAGGAATGTCGGCCTGCATTCCTGCTGTAACCAAAGTACAGTTCTTCCTATTACAGGGCAGGGTTTTAGAAGAAGCTAAGCCCAATAGCTTAACTAGAGCGCTCCTTGGGGGAGGCGGTTGGCTACACGCAGAACTCCGTGCCAAATAAACTTTATTCAAGGAAGGGACCAGTGTGTAGCTAGAGTGTATATTTACATGGTAGAAATCACAAGGAGGTAGGCTGCGTTTTCGCTGGATACGGGGACCTTGTGGCACAAGCCTTGCTTTCCTATTTTGAAAGCTCCCTTCATGCTGCCCTGAAGCTACCTAAATAACAGTTTTAGGACGTGTCTTTAGTCTTTGTAGGCAGGGCTCTGGGAAGGGAACGAGTCTTCACTACATCAACAGCGTGCTTTAATAGCCTGGGTGGGAGCTTTTCCTGAGATGCTCTAGAGCTGAAAGGATACTTGACGTGAGTCCTTTCCTCAAGGTAAAGCCTTGAATAGCCCTGCTGAATCTGAACTTCGAGCAGTCGCCTTGAGGCCTTAGTTTCAGGTCTGCTTTCTTTTAAGGTTAGTAAGCTTTTCAAGACAGCGAGGACCTCGCGTGGGCACCCTATTCCCTGCAAGAACACCGAGGACCGGCAGGCTCCACTGGGCTGCTAAGAAACATCCAGGCCCGGAAACCTTTCCCAGTCACTCTGTGTATGCTGAGTGGAGGGCAACACACTGCAGTCTTCCTTGGGAGAGCTAGATTTCCTCAGCACTGCAACAGCTCCAGGAAATGTGTTCTCTCACGTCCTACATGTCATGCAAATCTGCCTCATTGCCCTAGGCTGAGCGGCACTGAGAAACCCAAACTGCTTCCCATTCCTCCTGCAAAGTCATACCTTAACACCCCATCCTTACAGGAGAAAGTCGGCCTGCGTTCCTGCTGTAACCAAAGTACAGTTCTTCCTATTACAAGGCAGGGTTTTAGAAGAAGCTAAGCCCAATAGCTTAACTAGAGTGCTCCTTGGGGGAGGCGGTTGGCTTCACGCAGAACTCCTTGCCAAATAAACTTTATTCAAGGAAGGGACCTGTGTGTAGCTAGAGTGTATATTTACTTGGTAGAAATCACAAGGATGTAGGCTGCGTTTTCGCTGCATACGGCGACCTTATGACACAAGACTTGCTTTCCCATTTTGAAAGCTCCATTCATGCTGGCCTGAAGCTACCTAAATAACATTTTTAGGACGTGTCTTTAGTCTCTGTTGGCAGGGCTCTGGAAGGGAACGAGTCTTCACTACATCAACAGCGTGCTTTCATAGCCTGGGTGGGAGCTTCTCCTGAGATGCTCTAGAGCTGAAAGGATAGTTGACGTGAGTCCTTTCCTCAAGGTAAAGCCTTGAATAGCCCTGCTGAATCTGAACTTCGAGCAGTTGCCTTGAGGCCTTAGTTTCAGGTCTGCTTTCTTTTAAGGTTAGTAAGCTTTTCAAGACACCGGGGACCTCGCGTGGGCACCCTATTCCCTGCAAGAACACCAAGTACCGGCAGGCTCCACTGGGCTGCTAAGAAGCATCCAGGCCCGAAAACCTTTCCCAGTCACTCTGTGTATGCTGAGTGCAGGGCAACACACTGCACTCTTCCTTGGGAGAGCTGCATTTCCTCAGCACTCCAACAGCTCCAGGTAATGTGTTCCCTCACAACCTACAGGTCATGCAAATCTGCCTCATTGCCCTAGGCTGAGCGGCACTGAGAAACCCAAACTGCTTCGCATTCCTCCTACACAGTCATACCATAAGACCGCATCCTTACAGGAGAAAGTCGGCTGGCGTTCCTGCTGTAACCAAGGCACAGTTCTTCCTCTTACACTGCAGTGTTTTAGAAGAAGCTAAGCCCGATAGCCTACCGAGAGCGCTCCTTGGGGGAGGCGGCTGGCTACACGCAGAACTCCATGCCAAATAAACTTTATTCAAGGAAGGGACCAGTGTGTATCTAGAGTGTATATTTACTTGGTAGAAATCACAAGGAGGTAGGCTGCGTGTTCGCTGGAAGCGGGGACCTTATGGCACAAGTCTTGCTTTCCCATTTTGAAAGCTCCATTCATGCTCTTCTGAAGCTAACTAAATAACAGTTTTAGGACGTGCTTTTAGTCACTGTAGGCAGGGCTCTGGGAAGGGAACGAGTGTTCTCTCCATCAACAGGGTGCTTTCATAGCCGGGGTGGGAGCTTCTCCAGAGACGCTCTAGAGGTAAAAGGAAACTTGACGTGAGTCCTTTCCTCAAGGTAAAGCCTTGAATAGCCCTGCCGAAGCTAAGCTTCGAGCAGTTGCCTTGAGGCATTAGTTTCAGGTCTGCTTTCTTTTAACGTTAGCACGCTTTTCAAGACACCGAGGACCTCTCGTGGGCAACCTATTGGCTTCAAGAACATCGCGTAACGGCAGGCTCCATTGGGCTGGTAAGAAATATCCAGGGCTGGAAATCTTTCCAAGTAACTCTGAGTATCCTGAGTGTAGGGCAACACACTGCACTCTTCCTTGGGAGAGCTAGATTTCCTAAGCACTCCAACAGCTCCAGGAAATCTATTCTCTCACGTCCTACATATCATGCAATCTGCCTCATTGCCCTAGGCTGAGCGGCACTGAGAAACCAAAACTGCTTTGCCTTCCTTCTACAAAGTCATACCTTAAGACACCATCCTTACAGGAGAATGTAGGCTTGCGTTCCTGCTGCAACCAAAGCACAGTTCTTCCTCTTATATTGCAGGGTTTTAGAAGAGGCTAAGCCCCGAAAGCGTACCTAGAGCGTTCTTTGGGACAAACAGTGAGATACACGTAGAACTCCGTGCCAAGAAATCGTTATACATGGAAGGGACCACTGTGTAGCTAGAGTGCATATTTACTTGGTAGAAATCACAAGGAGGTAGACTGCGTTTTCCCTGGAAACAGGGACTTGATGGCACAAGAACTGCTTTCCCATTTTGAAAGCTGCATTCATGCTGCCTTCAAGCTACCTAAACAACAGTCTTTGGGACGGGTCTCTGGTCATTGTAGGCAGCATCCTGGGAAGGGAACGAGTGTTCTCTACATCAACAGGGTGCTTTCATAGCCTGGGGGGGAGCTTCTCCTGAGACGCTCTAGAGCTGAAAGGATACTTGACGTGAGTCCTTAATTCAAGGTAAAGCCTTGACTAGCCCTGCCGAAGCTCAGCTTGGAGCAGTTGCCTTGAGGCCTTAGTTTCAGGTCTGTTTTCTTTTAAGGTTAGTAAGCTTTTCAAGACACCGAGGACCTCGCGTGGGCACCCTATTCCCTGCAAGAACACCGAGTACCGGCAGGCTCCACTGGGCTGCTAAGAAACATCCAGGCCCGGAAACCTTTCCCAGTCACTCTGTGTATGCTGAGTGGAGGGCAACACACTGCAGTCTTCCTTGGGAGAGCTAGATTTCCTCAGCACTCCAACAGCTCCAGGAAATGTGTTCTCTCACGTCCTACATGTCATGCAAATCTGCCTCATTGCCCTAGGCTGAGCGGCACTGAGAAACCCAAACTGCTTCTCATTCCTCCTGCAAAGTCATACCTTAACACCCCATCCTTACAGAGGAATGTCGGCCTGCATTCCTGCTGTAACCAAACTACAGTTCTTCCTATTACAGGGCAGGGTTTTAGAAGAAGCTAAGCCCAATAGCTTAACTAGAGCGCTCCTTGGGGGAGGCAGTTGGCTACACGCAGAACTCCGTGCCAAATAAAGTTTATTCAAGGAAGGGACCAGTGTGTAGCTAGAGTGTACATTTACTTGGTAGAAATCACAAGGAGCTACGCTGCGTTTTCGCTGGATACGGGGACCTTGTGGCACAAGCCTTGCTTTCCCATTTTGAAAGCTCCGTTCATGCTGCCCTGAAGCTACCTAAATAACAGTTTTAGGACGTGTCTTTAGTCTCTGTAGGCAGGGCTCTGGGAAGGGAACGAGTCTTCACTACATCAACAGCGTGCTTTCATAGCCTGGGTGGGAGCTTCTCCTGAGATGCTCTAGAGCTGAAAGGATACTTGACGTGAGTCCTTTCCTCAAGGTAGAGCCTTGAATAGCCCTGCCGAATCTGAGATTCGAGCAGGCGCCTTGAGGCCTTAGATTCAGGTCTGTATTCTTTTAAAATTAGTAAGCTTTTCAAGACACCGAGGACCTCGCGTGGGCACCCTATTCCCTGCAAGAACACCAAGTACCGGCAGGCTCCACTGGGCTGCTAAGAAACATCCAGGCCCGGAAACCTTTCCCAGTCACTCTGTGTATGCTGAGTGGAGGGCAACACACTGCACTCTTCCTTGGGAGAGCTGGATTTCCTCAGCACTCCAACAGCTCCAGGAAATGTGTTCTCTCACAACCTCCATGTCATGCAAATCTGCCTCATTGCCCTAGGCTGAGCGGCACTGAGAAATCCAAACTGCTTCGCATTCCTCCTACACAGTCATACCATAAGACCGCATCCTTACAGGAGAAAGTCGGCTGTTGTTCCTGCTGTAACCAAAGCACAGTTCTTCCTCTTACACTGCAGGGTTTTAGAAGAAGCTAAGCCCGATAGCCTACCTAGAGCGTTCCTTGGGGGAGGCGGCAGGTTACACGCAGAACTCCGTGCCAAATAAACTTTATTCAAGGAAGGGACCAGTGTGTAGCTAGAGTGTATATTTACTTGGTAGAAATCACAAGGAGGTAGGCTGCGTGTTCGCTGGATACCGGGACCTTATGGCACAAGCCTTGCTTTCCCATTTTGAAAGCTCCGTTCATGCTGCCCTGAAGCTACCTAAATAACAGTTTCCGACGTGTCTTTACTCACTGTAGGCAGGGCTCTGGGAAGGGAACGAGTGTTCTCTACATCAACAGGGTTCTTTCATAGCCTGGGTGAGAGCTTCTCCTGAGACGCTCTAGAGCTAAAAGGAAACTTGACGTGAGTCCTTTCCTCAAGGTAAAGCCTTGAATAGCCCTGCCGAAGCTAAGCTTCGAGCAGTTGCCTTGAGGCATTAGTTTCAGGTCTGCTTTCTTTTAATGTTAGTACGCTTTTCAAGACACCGAGGACCTCTCGTGGGCAACCTATTGGCTTCAAGAGCATCGCGGAACGGCAGGCTCCACTGGGCTGGTAAGAAATATCCAGGGCTGGAAAACTTTCCAAGTAACTCTGTGTATGCTGAGTGTAGGGCAACACACTGCACTCTTCCTTGGGAGAGCTAAATTTCCTAAGCACTCCAACAGCTCCAGGAAATCTGTTCTCTCACGTCCTACATATCATGCAATCTGCCTCATTGCCCTAGGCTGAGCGTCACTGAGAAACCAAAACTGCTTTGCCTTCCTTCTACAAAGTCATACCTTAAGACACCATCCTTACAGGAGAATGTAGGCTTGCGTTCCTGCTGCAACCAAAGCACAGTTCTTCCTCTTATATTGCAGGGTTTTAGAAGAGGCTAAGCCCCGAAAGCGTACCTAGAGCGTTCTTTGGGACAAACAGTGAGATACACGTAGAACTCCGTGCCAAGAAATCGTTATACATGGAAGGGACCACTGTGTAGCTAGAGTGCATATTTACTTGGTAGAAATCACAAGGAGGTAGACTGCGTTTTCCCTGGAAACAGGGACTTGATGGCACAAGAACTGCTTTCCCATTTTGAAAGCTCCATTCATGCTGCCTTCAAGCTACCTAAACAACAGTCTTTGGGACGGGTCTCTGGTCATTGTAGGCAGCATCCTGGGAAGGGAACGAGTGTTCTCTACATCAACAGGGTGCTTTCATAGCCTGGGGGGGAGCTTCTCCTGAGACGCTCTAGAGCTGAAAGGATACTTGACGTGAGTCCTTAATTCAAGGTAAAGCCTTGACTAGCCCTGCCGAAGCTCAGCTTGGAGCAGTTGCCTTGAGGCCTTAGTTTCAGGTCTGTTTTCTTTTAAGGTTAGTAAGCTTTTCAAGACACCGAGGACCTCGCGTGGGCACCCTATTCCCTGCAAGAACACCGAGTACCGGCAGGCTCCACTGGGCTGCTAAGAAACATCCAGGCCCGGAAACCTTTCCCAGTCACTCTGTGTATGCTGAGTGGAGGGCAACACACTGCAGTCTTCCTTGGGAGAGCTAGATTTCCTCAGCACTCCAACAGCTCCAGGAAATGTGTTCTCTCACGTCCTACATGTCATGCAAATCTGCCTCATTGCCCTAGGCTGAGCGGCACTGAGAAACCCAAACTGCTTCTCATTCCTCCTGCAAAGTCATACCTTAACACCCCATCCTTACAGAGGAATGTCGGCCTGCATTCCTGCTGTAACCAAACTACAGTTCTTCCTATTACAGGGCAGGGTTTTAGAAGAAGCTAAACCCAATAGCTTAACTAGAGCGCTCCTTGGGGGAGGCGGTTGGCTACACGCAGAACTCCGTGCCAAATAAAGTTTATTCAAGGAAGGGACCAGTGTGTAGCTAGAGTGTACATTTACTTGGTAGAAATCACAAGGAGCTACGCTGCGTTTTCGCTGGATACGGGGACCTTGTGGCACAAGCCTTGCTTTCCCATTTTGAAAGCTCCGTTCATGCTGCCCTGAAGCTACCTAAATAACAGTTTCCGACGTGTCTTTACTCACTGTAGGCAGGGCTCTGGGAAGGGAACGAGTGTTCTCTACATCAACAGGGTTCTTTCATAGCCTGGGTGAGAGCTTCTCCTGAGACGCTCTAGAGCTAAAAGGAAACTTGACGTGAGTCCTTTCCTCAAGGTAAAGCCTTGAATAGCCCTGCCGAAGCTAAGCTTCGAGCAGTTGCCTTGAGGCATTAGTTTCAGGTCTGCTTTCTTTTAACGTTAGCACGCTTTTCAAGACACCGAGGACCTCTCGTGGGCAACCTATTGGCTTCAAGAACATCGCGTAACGGCAGGCTCCATTGGGCTGGTAAGAAATATCCAGGGCTGGAAATCTTTCCAAGTAACTCTGAGTATCCTGAGTGTAGGGCAACACACTGCACTCTTCCTTGGGAGAGCTAGATTTCCTAAGCACTCCAACAGCTCCAGGAAATCTATTCTCTCACGTCCTACATATCATGCAATCTGCCTCATTGCCCTAGGCTGAGCGGCACTGAGAAACCAAAACTGCTTTGCCTTCCTTCTACAAAGTCATACCTTAAGACACCATCCTTACAGGAGAATGTAGGCTTGCGTTCCTGCTGCAACCAAAGCACAGTTCTTCCTCTTATATTGCAGGGTTTTAGAAGAGGCTAAGCCCCGAAAGCGTACCTAGAGCGTTCTTTGGGACAAACAGTGAGATACACGTAGAACTCCGTGCCAAGAAATCGTTATACATGGAAGGGACCACTGTGTAGCTAGAGTGCATATTTACTTGGTAGAAATCACAAGGAGGTAGACTGCGTTTTCCCTGGAAACAGGGACTTGATGGCACAAGAACTGCTTTCCCATTTTGAAAGCTCCATTCATGCTGCCTTCAAGCTACCTAAACAACAGTCTTTGGGACGGGTCTCTGGTCATTGTAGGCAGCATCCTGGGAAGGGAACGAGTGTTCTCTACATCAACAGGGTGCTTTCATAGCCTGGGGGGGAGCTTCTCCTGAGACGCTCTAGAGCTGAAAGGATACTTGACGTGAGTCCTTAATTCAAGGTAAAGCCTTGACTAGCCCTGCCGAAGCTCAGCTTGGAGCAGTTGCCTTGAGGCCTTAGTTTCAGGTCTGTTTTCTTTTAAGGTTAGTAAGCTTTTCAAGACACCGAGGACCTCGCGTGGGCACCCTATTCCCTGCAAGAACACCGAGTACCGGCAGGCTCCACTGGGCTGCTAAGAAACATCCAGGCCCGGAAACCTTTCCCAGTCACTCTGTGTATGCTGAGTGGAGGGCAACACACTGCAGTCTTCCTTGGGAGAGCTAGATTTCCTCAGCACTCCAACAGCTCCAGGAAATGTGTTCTCTCACGTCCTACATGTCATGCAAATCTGCCTCATTGCCCTAGGCTGAGCGGCACTGAGAAACCCAAACTGCTTCTCATTCCTCCTGCAAAGTCATACCTTAACACCCCATCCTTACAGAGGAATGTCGGCCTGCATTCCTGCTGTAACCAAACTACAGTTCTTCCTATTACAGGGCAGGGTTTTAGAAGAAGCTAAGCCCAATAGCTTAACTAGAGCGCTCCTTGGGGGAGGCAGTTGGCTACACGCAGAACTCCGTGCCAAATAAAGTTTATTCAAGGAAGGGACCAGTGTGTAGCTAGAGTGTACATTTACTTGGTAGAAATCACAAGGAGCTACGCTGCGTTTTCGCTGGATACGGGGACCTTGTGGCACAAGCCTTGCTTTCCCATTTTGAAAGCTCCGTTCATGCTGCCCTGAAGCTACCTAAATAACAGTTTTAGGACGTGTCTTTAGTCTCTGTAGGCAGGGCTCTGGGAAGGGAACGAGTCTTCACTACATCAACAGCGTGCTTTCATAGCCTGGGTGGGAGCTTTTCCTGAGATGCTCTAGAGCTGAAAGGATACTTGACGTGAGTCCTTTCCTCAAGGTAGAGCCTTGAATAGCCCTGCCGAATCTCAGATTCGAGCAGGCGCCTTGAGGCCTTAGATTCAGGTCTGTATTCTTTTAAAATTAGTAAGCTTTTCAAGACACCGAGGACCTCGCGTGGGCACCCTATTCCCTGCAAGAACACCAAGTACCGGCAGGCTCCACTGGGCTGCTAAGAAACATCCAGGCCCGGAAACCTTTCCCAGTCACTCTGTGTATGCTGAGTGGAGGGCAACACACTGCACTCTTCCTTGGGAGAGCTGGATTTCCTCAGCACTCCAACAGCTCCAGGAAATGTGTTCTCTCACAACCTCCATGTCATGCAAATCTGCCTCATTGCCCTAGGCTGAGCGGCACTGAGAAACCCAAACTGCTTCGCATTCCTCCTACACAGTCATACCATAAGACCGCATCCTTACAGGAGAAAGTCGGC
This sequence comes from Balaenoptera acutorostrata, assembly GCF_949987535.1. Lineage (NCBI taxonomy): Eukaryota > Metazoa > Chordata > Mammalia > Artiodactyla > Balaenopteridae > Balaenoptera > Balaenoptera acutorostrata. The sequence goes on along the minus strand of NC_080080.1, from coordinate 47,871,601 downwards.
TGTTGTTCCTGCTGTAACCAAAGCACAGTTCTTCCTCTTACACTGCAGGGTTTTAGAAGAAGCTAAGCCCGATAGCCTACCTAGAGCGTTCCTTGGGGGAGGCGGCAGGCTACACGCAGAACTCCGTGCCAAATAAACTTTATTCAAGGAAGGGACCAGTGTGTAGCTAGAGTGTATATTTACTTGGTAGAAATCACAAGGAGGTAGGCTGCGTGTTCGCTGGATACCGGGACCTTATGGCACAAGCCTTGCTTTCCCATTTTGAAAGCTCCGTTCATGCTGCCCTGAAGCTACCTAAATAACAGTTTCCGACGTGTCTTTACTCACTGTAGGCAGGGCTCTGGGAAGGGAACGAGTGTTCTCTACATCAACAGGGTTCTTTCATAGCCTGGGTGAGAGCTTCTCCTGAGACGCTCTAGAGCTAAAAGGAAACTTGACGTGAGTCCTTTCCTCAAGGTAAAGCCTTGAATAGCCCTGCCGAAGCTAAGCTTCGAGCAGTTGCCTTGAGGCATTAGTTTCAGGTCTGCTTTCTTTTAACGTTAGTACGCTTTTCAAGACACCGAGGACCTCTCGTGGGCAACCTATTGGCTTCAAGAGCATCGCGGAACGGCAGGCTCCACTGGGCTGGTAAGAAATATCCAGGGCTGGAAAACTTTCCAAGTAACTCTGTGTATGCTGAGTGTAGGGCAACACACTGCACTCTTCCTTGGGAGAGCTAGATTTCCTAAGCACTCCAACAGCTCCAGGAAATCTGTTCTCTCACGTCCTACATATCATGCAATCTGCCTCATTGCCCTAGGCTGAGCGGCACTGAGAAACCAAAACTGCTTTGCCTTCCTTCTACAAAGTCATACCTTAAGACACCATCCTTACAGGAGAATGTAGGCTTGCGTTCCTGCTGCAACCAAAGCACAGTTCTTCCTCTTATATTGCAGGGTTTTAGAAGAGGCTAAGCCCCGAAAGCGTACCTAGAGCGTTCTTTGGGACAAACAGTGAGATACACGTAGAACTCCGTGCCAAGAAATCGTTATACATGGAAGGGACCACTGTGTAGCTAGAGTGCATATTTACTTGGTAGAAATCACAAGGAGGTAGACTGCGTTTTCCCTGGAAACAGGGACTTGATGGCACAAGAACTGCTTTCCCATTTTGAAAGCTCCGTTCATGCTGCCCTGAAGCTACCTAAATAACAGTTTTAGGACGTGTCTTTAGTCTCTGTAGGCAGGGCTCTGGGAAGGGAACGAGTCTTCACTACATCAACAGCGTGCTTTCATAGCCTGGGTGGGAGCTTTTCCTGAGATGCTCTAGAGCTGAAAGGATACTTGACGTGAGTCCTTTCCTCAAGGTAAAGCCTTGAATAGCCCTGCTGTATCTGAACTTCGAGCAGTTGCCTTGAGGCCTTAGTTTCAGGTCTGCTTTCTTTTAAGGTTAGTAAGCTTTTCAAGACACCGGGGACCTCGCGTGGGCACCCTATTCCCTGCAAGAACACCAAGTACCGGCAGGCTCCACTGGGCTCCTAAGAAACATCCAGGCCCGGAAAACTTTCCCAGTCACTCTGTGTATGCTGAGTGCAGGGCAACATACTGCACTCTTCCTTGGGAGAGCTGGATTTCCTCAGCACTCCAACAGCTCCAGGAAATGTGTTCTCTCACAACCTCCATGTCATGCAAATCTGCCTCATTGCCCTAGGCTGAGCGGCACTGAGAAACCCAAACTGCTTCGCATTCCTCCTACACAGTCATACCATAAGACCGCATCCTTACTGGAGAAAGTCGGCTGGTGTTCCTGCTGTAACCAAAGCACAGTTCTTCCTCTTACACTGCAGGGTTTTAGAAGAAGCTAAGCCCGATAGCCTACCTGGAGCGTTCCTTAGGGGAGGCGGCTGGCTACACGCAGAGCTCCGTGCCAAATAAACTTTATTCAAGGAAGGGACCAGTGTGTAGCTAGAGTGTATATTTACTTGGTAGAAATCACAAGGAGGTAGGCTGCGATTTCGCTGGATACGTGGACCTTATGGCACAAGCCTTGCTTTCCCATTTTGAAAGCTCCGTTCATGCTGCCCTGAAGCTACCTAAATAACAGTTTTAGGACGTGTCTTTAGTCTCTGTAGGCAGGGCTCTGGGAAGGGATCGAGTCTTCACTACATCAACAGCGTGCTTTCATAGCCTGGGTGGGAGCTTTTCCTGAGATGCTCTAGAGCTGAAAGGATACTTGACGTGAGTCCTTTCCTCAAGGTAAAGCCTTGAATAGCCCTGCCGAATCTAAGCTTCGAGCAGTCGCCTTGAGGCCTTAGTTTTAGGTCTGTTTTCTTTTAAGGTTAGTAAGTTTTTCAAGACACCGAGGACCTCGCGTGGGCACCCTATTCCCTGCAAGAACACCGAGTACCGGCAGGCTCCACTGGGCTGCTAAGAAGCATCCAGGCCCGGAAACCTTTCCCAGTCACTATGTGTATGCTGAGTGGAGGGCAACACAGTGCACTCTTCCTTGGGAGAGGTGGATTTCCTCATCACTCCAACAGCTCCAGGAAATGTGTTCTCTCACGTCCTACATGTCATGCAAATCTGCCTCATTGCCCTAGGCTGAGCGGCACTGAGAAACCCAAACTGCTTCGCATTCCTCCTACACAGTCATACCATAAGACCGCATCCTTACAGGAGAAAGTCGGCTGTTGTTCCTGCTGTAACCAAAGCACAGTTCTTCCTCTTACACTGCAGGGTTTTAGAAGAACCTAAGCCCGATAGCCTACCTAGAGCGTTCCTTGGGGGAGGCGGCAGGCTACACGCAGAACTCCGTGCCAAATAAACTTTATTCAAGGAAGGGACCAGTGTGTAGCTAGAGTGTATATTTACTTGGTAGAAATCACAAGGAGGTAGGCTGCGTGTTCCCTGGATACCGGGACCTTATGGCACAAGCCTTGCTTTCCCATTTTGAAAGCTCCGTTCATGCTGCCCTGAAGCTACCTAAATAACAGTTTCCGACGTGTCTTTACTCACTGTAGGCAGGGCTCTGGGAAGGGAACGAGTGTTCTCTACATCAACAGGGTTCTTTCATAGCCTGGGTGAGAGCTTCTCCTGAGACGCTCTAGAGCTAAAAGGAAACTTGACGTGAGTCCTTTCCTCAAGGTAAAGCCTTGAATAGCCCTGCCGAAGCTAAGCTTCGAGCAGTTGCCTTGAGGCATTAGTTTCAGGTCTGCTTTCTTTTAACGTTAGCACGCTTTTCAAGACACCGAGGACCTCTCGTGGGCAACCTATTGGCTTCAAGAACATCGCGTAACGGCAGGCTCCATTGGGCTGGTAAGAAATATCCAGGGCTGGAAATCTTTCCAAGTAACTCTGAGTATCCTGAGTGTAGGGCAACACACTGCACTCTTCCTTGGGAGAGCTAGATTTCCTAAGCACTCCAACAGCTCCAGGAAATCTATTCTCTCACGTCCTACATATCATGCAATCTGCCTCATTGCCCTAGGCTGAGCGGCACTGAGAAACCAAAACTGCTTTGCCTTCCTTCTACAAAGTCATACCTTAAGACACCATCCTTACAGGAGAATGTAGGCTTGCGTTCCTGCTGCAACCAAAGCACAGTTCTTCCTCTTATATTGCAGGGTTTTAGAAGAGGCTAAGCCCCGAAAGCGTACCTAGAGCGTTCTTTGGGACAAACAGTGAGATACACGTAGAACTCCGTGCCAAGAAATCGTTATACATGGAAGGGACCACTGTGTAGCTAGAGTGCATATTTACTTGGTAGAAATCACAAGGAGGTAGACTGCGTTTTCCCTGGAAACAGGGACTTGATGGCACAAGAACTGCTTTCCCATTTTGAAAGCTCCATTCATGCTGCCTTCAAGCTACCTAAACAACAGTCTTTGGGACGGGTCTCTGGTCATTGTAGGCAGCATCCTGGGAAGGGAACGAGTGTTCTCTACATCAACAGGGTGCTTTCATAGCCTGGGGGGGAGCTTCTCCTGAGACGCTCTAGAGCTGAAAGGATACTTGACGTGAGTCCTTAATTCAAGGTAAAGCCTTGACTAGCCCTGCCGAAGCTCAGCTTGGAGCAGTTGCCTTGAGGCCTTAGTTTCAGGTCTGTTTTCTTTTAAGGTTAGTAAGCTTTTCAAGACACCGAGGACCTCGCGTGGGCACCCTATTCCCTGCAAGAACACCGAGTACCGGCAGGCTCCACTGGGCTGCTAAGAAACATCCAGGCCCGGAAACCTTTCCCAGTCACTCTGTGTATGCTGAGTGGAGGGCAACACACTGCAGTCTTCCTTGGGAGAGCTAGATTTCCTCAGCACTCCAACAGCTCCAGGAAATGTGTTCTCTCACGTCCTACATGTCATGCAAATCTGCCTCATTGCCCTAGGCTGAGCGGCACTGAGAAACCCAAACTGCTTCTCATTCCTCCTGCAAAGTCATACCTTAACACCCCATCCTTACAGAGGAATGTCGGCCTGCATTCCTGCTGTAACCAAACTACAGTTCTTCCTATTACAGGGCAGGGTTTTAGAAGAAGCTAAGCCCAATAGCTTAACTAGAGCGCTCCTTGGGGGAGGCGGTTGGCTACACGCAGAACTCCGTGCCAAATAAACTTTATTCAAGGAAGGGACCAGTGTGTAGCTAGACTGTACATTTACTTGGTAGAAATCACAAGGAGCTACGCTGCGTTTTCGCTGGATACGGGGACCTTGTGGCACAAGCCTTGCTTTCCCATTTTGAAAGCTCCGTTCATGCTGCCCTGAAGCTACCTAAATAACAGTTTCCGACGTGTCTTTACTCACTGTAGGCAGGGCTCTGGGAAGGGAACGAGTGTTCTCTACATCAACAGGGTTCTTTCATAGCCTGGGTGAGAGCTTCTCCTGAGACGCTCTAGAGCTAAAAGGAAACTTGACGTGAGTCCTTTCCTCAAGGTAAAGCCTTGAATAGCCCTGCCGAAGCTAAGCTTCGAGCAGTTGCCTTGAGGCATTAGTTTCAGGTCTGCTTTCTTTTAACGTTAGCACGCTTTTCAAGACACCGAGGACCTCTCGTGGGCAACCTATTGGCTTCAAGAACATCGCGTAACGGCAGGCTCCATTGGGCTGGTAAGAAATATCCAGGGCTGGAAATCTTTCCAAGTAACTCTGAGTATCCTGAGTGTAGGGCAACACACTGCACTCTTCCTTGGGAGAGCTAGATTTCCTAAGCACTCCAACAGCTCCAGGAAATCTATTCTCTCACGTCCTACATATCATGCAATCTGCCTCATTGCCCTAGGCTGAGCGGCACTGAGAAACCAAAACTGCTTTGCCTTCCTTCTACAAAGTCATACCTTAAGACACCATCCTTACAGGAGAATGTAGGCTTGCGTTCCTGCTGCAACCAAAGCACAGTTCTTCCTCTTATATTGCAGGGTTTTAGAAGAGGCTAAGCCCCGAAAGCGTACCTAGAGCGTTCTTTGGGACAAACAGTGAGATACACGTAGAACTCCGTGCCAAGAAATCGTTATACATGGAAGGGACCACTGTGTAGCTAGAGTGCATATTTACTTGGTAGAAATCACAAGGAGGTAGACTGCGTTTTCCCTGGAAACAGGGACTTGATGGCACAAGAACTGCTTTCCCATTTTGAAAGCTCCATTCATGCTGCCTTCAAGCTACCTAAACAACAGTCTTTGGGACGGGTCTCTGGTCATTGTAGGCAGCATCCTGGGAAGGGAACGAGTGTTCTCTACATCAACAGGGTGCTTTCATAGCCTGGGGGGGAGCTTCTCCTGAGACGCTCTAGAGCTGAAAGGATACTTGACGTGAGTCCTTAATTCAAGGTAAAGCCTTGACTAGCCCTGCCGAAGCTCAGCTTGGAGCAGTTGCCTTGAGGCCTTAGTTTCAGGTCTGTTTTCTTTTAAGGTTAGTAAGCTTTTCAAGACACCGAGGACCTCGCGTGGGCACCCTATTCCCTGCAAGAACACCGAGTACCGGCAGGCTCCACTGGGCTGCTAAGAAACATCCAGGCCCGGAAACCTTTCCCAGTCACTCTGTGTATGCTGAGTGGAGGGCAACACACTGCAGTCTTCCTTGGGAGAGCTAGATTTCCTCAGCACTCCAACAGCTCCAGGAAATGTGTTCTCTCACGTCCTACATGTCATGCAAATCTGCCTCATTGCCCTAGGCTGAGCGGCACTGAGAAACCCAAACTGCTTCTCATTCCTCCTGCAAAGTCATACCTTAACACCCCATCCTTACAGAGGAATGTCGGCCTGCATTCCTGCTGTAACCAAACTACAGTTCTTCCTATTACAGGGCAGGGTTTTAGAAGAAGCTAAGCCCAATAGCTTAACTAGAGCGCTCCTTGGGGGAGGCAGTTGGCTACACGCAGAACTCCGTGCCAAATAAAGTTTATTCAAGGAAGGGACCAGTGTGTAGCTAGAGTGTACATTTACTTGGTAGAAATCACAAGGAGCTACGCTGCGTTTTCGCTGGATACGGGGACCTTGTGGCACAAGCCTTGCTTTCCCATTTTGAAAGCTCCGTTCATGCTGCCCTGAAGCTACCTAAATAACAGTTTTAGGACGTGTCTTTAGTCTCTGTAGGCAGGGCTCTGGGAAGGGAACGAGTCTTCACTACATCAACAGCGTGCTTTCATAGCCTGGGTGGGAGCTTCTCCTGAGATGCTCTAGAGCTGAAAGGATACTTGACGTGAGTCCTTTCCTCAAGGTAGAGCCTTGAATAGCCCTGCCGAATCTCAGATTCGAGCAGGCGCCTTGAGGCCTTAGATTCAGGTCTGTATTCTTTTAAAATTAGTAAGCTTTTCAAGACACCGAGGACCTCGCGTGGGCACCCTATTCCCTGCAAGAACACCAAGTACCGGCAGGCTCCACTGGGCTGCTAAGAAACATCCAGGCCCGGAAACCTTTCCCAGTCACTCTGTGTATGCTGAGTGGAGGGCAACACACTGCACTCTTCCTTGGGAGAGCTGGATTTCCTCAGCACTCCAACAGCTCCAGGAAATGTGTTCTCTCACAACCTCCATGTCATGCAAATCTGCCTCATTGCCCTAGGCTGAGCGGCACTGAGAAACCCAAACTGCTTCGCATTCCTCCTACACAGTCATACCATAAGACCGCATCCTTACAGGAGAAAGTCGGCTGTTGTTCCTGCTGTAACCAAAGCACAGTTCTTCCTCTTACACTGCAGGGTTTTAGAAGAAGCTAAGCCCGATAGCCTACCTAGAGCGTTCCTTGGGGGAGGCGGCAGGCTACACGCAGAACTCCGTGCCAAATAAACTTTATTCAAGGAAGGGACCAGTGTGTAGCTAGAGTGTATATTTACTTGGTAGAAATCACAAGGAGGTACGCTGCGTGTTCGCTGGATACCGGGACCTTATGGCACAAGCCTTGCTTTCCCATTTTGAAAGCTCCGTTCATGCTGCCCTGAAGCTACCTAAATAACAGTTTCCGACGTGTCTTTACTCACTGTAGGCAGGGCTCTGGGAAGGGAACGAGTGTTCTCTACATCAACAGGGTTCTTTCATAGCCTGGGTGAGAGCTTCTCCTGAGACGCTCTAGAGCTAAAAGGAAACTTGACGTGAGTCCTTTCCTCAAGGTAAAGCCTTGAATAGCCCTGCCGAAGCTAAGCTTCGAGCAGTTGCCTTGAGGCATTAGTTTCAGGTCTGCTTTCTTTTAACGTTAGTACGCTTTTCAAGACACCGAGGACCTCTCGTGGGCAACCTATTGGCTTCAAGAGCATCGCGGAACGGCAGGCTCCACTGGGCTGGTAAGAAATATCCAGGGCTGGAAAACTTTCCAAGTAACTCTGTGTATGCTGAGTGTAGGGCAACACACTGCACTCTTCCTTGGGAGAGCTAGATTTCCTAAGCACTCCAACAGCTCCAGGAAATCTGTTCTCTCACGTCCTACATATCATGCAATCTGCCTCATTGCCCTAGGCTGAGCGGCACTGAGAAACCAAAACTGCTTTGCCTTCCTTCTACAAAGTCATACCTTAAGACACCATCCTTACAGGAGAATGTAGGCTTGCGTTCCTGCTGCAACCAAAGCACAGTTCTTCCTCTTATATTGCAGGGTTTTAGAAGAGGCTAAGCCCCGAAAGCGTACCTAGAGCGTTCTTTGGGACAAACAGTGAGATACACGTAGAACTCCGTGCCAAGAAATCGTTATACATGGAAGGGACCACTGTGTAGCTAGAGTGCATATTTACTTGGTAGAAATCACAAGGAGGTAGACTGCGTTTTCCCTGGAAACAGGGACTTGATGGCACAAGAACTGCTTTCCCATTTTGAAAGCTCCGTTCATGCTGCCCTGAAGCTACCTAAATAACAGTTTTAGGACGTGTCTTTAGTCTCTGTAGGCAGGGCTCTGGGAAGGGAACGAGTCTTCACTACATCAACAGCGTGCTTTCATAGCCTGGGTGGGAGCTTTTCCTGAGATGCTCTAGAGCTGAAAGGATACTTGACGTGAGTCCTTTCCTCAAGGTAAAGCCTTGAATAGCCCTGCTGTATCTGAACTTCGAGCAGTTGCCTTGAGGCCTTAGTTTCAGGTCTGCTTTCTTTTAAGGTTAGTAAGCTTTTCAAGACACCGGGGACCTCGCGTGGGCACCCTATTCCCTGCAAGAACACCAAGTACCGGCAGGCTCCACTGGGCTCCTAAGAAACATCCAGGCCCGGAAAACTTTCCCAGTCACTCTGTGTATGCTGAGTGCAGGGCAACATACTGCACTCTTCCTTGGGAGAGCTGGATTTCCTCAGCACTCCAACAGCTCCAGGAAATGTGTTCTCTCACAACCTCCATGTCATGCAAATCTGCCTCATTGCCCTAGGCTGAGCGGCACTGAGAAACCCAAACTGCTTCGCATTCCTCCTACACAGTCATACCATAAGACCGCATCCTTACTGGAGAAAGTCGGCTGGTGTTCCTGCTGTAACCAAAGCACAGTTCTTCCTCTTACACTGCAGGGTTTTAGAAGAAGCTAAGCCCGATAGCCTACCTGGAGCGTTCCTTAGGGGAGGCGGCTGGCTACACGCAGAGCTCCGTGCCAAATAAACTTTATTCAAGGAAGGGACCAGTGTGTAGCTAGAGTGTATATTTACTTGGTAGAAATCACAAGGAGGTAGGCTGCGATTTCGCTGGATACGTGGACCTTATGGCACAAGCCTTGCTTTCCCATTTTGAAAGCTCCGTTCATGCTGCCCTGAAGCTACCTAAATAACAGTTTTAGGACGTGTCTTTAGTCTCTGTAGGCAGGGCTCTGGGAAGGGATCGAGTCTTCACTACATCAACAGCGTGCTTTCATAGCCTGGGTGGGAGCTTTTCCTGAGATGCTCTAGAGCTGAAAGGATACTTGACGTGAGTCCTTTCCTCAAGGTAAAGCCTTGAATAGCCCTGCCGAATCTAAGCTTCGAGCAGTCGCCTTGAGGCCTTAGTTTTAGGTCTGTTTTCTTTTAAGGTTAGTAAGTTTTTCAAGACACCGAGGACCTCGCGTGGGCACCCTATTCCCTGCAAGAACACCGAGTACCGGCAGGCTCCACTGGGCTGCTCAGAAGCATCCAGGCCCGGAAACCTTTCCCAGTCACTATGTGTATGCTGAGTGGAGGGCAACACAGTGCACTCTTCCTTGGGAGAGGTGGATTTCCTCATCACTCCAACAGCTCCAGGAAATGTGTTCTCTCACGTCCTACATGTCATGCAAATCTGCCTCATTGCCCTAGGCTGAGCGGCACTGAGAAACCCAAACTGCTTCGCATTCCTCCTACACAGTCATACCATAAGACCGCATCCTTACAGGAGAAAGTCGGCTGTTGTTCCTGCTGTAACCAAAGCACAGTTCTTCCTCTTACACTGCAGGGTTTTAGAAGAACCTAAGCCCGATAGCCTACCTAGAGCGTTCCTTGGGGGAGGCGGCAGGCTACACGCAGAACTCCGTGCCAAATAAACTTTATTCAAGGAAGGGACCAGTGTGTAGCTAGAGTGTATATTTACTTGGTAGAAATCACAAGGAGGTAGGCTGCGTGTTCCCTGGATACCGGGATCTTATGGCACAAGCCTTGCTTTCCCATTTTGAAAGCTCCGTTCATGCTGCCCTGAAGCTACCTAAATAACAGTTTACGACGTGTCTTTACTCACTGTAGGCAGGGCTCTGGGAAGGGAACGAGTGTTCTCTACATCAACAGGGTTCTTTCATAGCCTGGGTGAGAGCTTCTCCTGAGACGCTCTAGAGCTAAAAGGAAACTTGACGTGAGTCCTTTCCTCAAGGTAAAGCCTTGAATAGCCCTGCCGAAGCTAAGCTTCGAGCAGTTGCCTTGAGGCATTAGTTTCAGGTCTGCTTTCTTTTAACGTTAGTACGCTTTTCAAGACACCGAGGACCTCTCGTGGGCAACCTATTGGCTTCAAGAGCATCGCGGAACGGCAGGCTCCACTGGGCTGGTAAGAAATATCCAGGGCTGGAAAACTTTCCAAGTAACTCTGTGTATGCTGAGTGTAGGGCAACACACTGCACTCTTCCTTGGGAGAGCTAGATTTCCTAAGCACTCCAACAGCTCCAGGAAATCTGTTCTCTCACGTCCTACATATCATGCAATCTGCCTCATTGCCCTAGGCTGAGCGGCACTGAGAAACCAAAACTGCTTTGCCTTCCTTCTACAAAGTCATACCTTAAGACACCATCCTTACAGGAGAATGTAGGCTTGCGTTCCTGCTGCAACCAAAGCACAGTTCTTCCTCTTATATTGCAGGGTTTTAGAAGAGGCTAAGCCCCGAAAGCGTACCTAGAGCGTTCTGTGGGACAAACAGTGAGATACACGTAGAACTCCGTGCCAAGAAATCGTTATACATGGAAGGGACCACTGTGTAGCTAGAGTGCATATTTACTTGGTAGAAATCACAAGGAGGTAGACTGCGTTTTCCCTGGAAACAGGGACTTGATGGCACAAGAACTGCTTTCCCATTTTGAAAGCTCCATTCATGCTGCCTTCAAGCTACCTAAACAACAGTCTTTGGGACGGGTCTCTGGTCATTGTAGGCAGCATCCTGGGAAGGGAACGAGTGTTCTCTACATCAACAGGGTGCTTTCATAGCCTGGGGGGGAGCTTCTCCTGAGACGCTCTAGAGCTGAAAGGATACTTGACGTGAGTCCTTAATTCAAGGTAAAGCCTTGACTAGCCCTGCCGAAGCTCAGCTTGGAGCAGTTGCCTTGAGGCCTTCGTTTCAGGTCTGTTTTCTTTTAAGGTTAGTAAGCTTTTCAAGACACCGAGGACCTCGCGTGGGCACCCTATTCCCTGCAAGAACACCGAGTACCGGCAGGCTCCACTGGGCTGCTAAGAAACATCCAGGCCCGGAAACCTTTCCCAGTCACTCTGTGTATGCTGAGTGGAGGGCAACACACTGCAGTCTTCCTTGGGAGAGCTAGATTTCCTCAGCACTCCAACAGCTCCAGGAAATGTGTTCTCTCACGTCCTACATGTCATGCAAATCTGCCTCATTGCCCTAGGCTGAGCGGCACTGAGAAACCCAAACTGCTTCTCATTCCTCCTGCAAAGTCATACCTTAACACCCCATCCTTACAGAGGAATGTCGGCCTGCATTCCTGCTGTAACCAAACTACAGTTCTTCCTATTACAGGGCAGGGTTTTAGAAGAAGCTAAGCCCAATAGCTTAACTAGAGCGCTCCTTGGGGGAGGCGGTTGGCTACACGCAGAACTCCGTGCCAAATAAACTTTATTCAAGGAAGGGACCAGTGTGTAGCTAGAGTGTACATTTACTTGGTAGAAATCACAAGGAGCTACGCTGCGTTTTCGCTGGATACGGGGACCTTGTGGCACAAGCCTTGCTTTCCCATTTTGAAAGCTCCGTTCATGCTGCCCTGAAGCTACCTAAATAACAGTTTTAGGACGTGTCTTTAGTCTCTGTAGGCAGGGCTCTGGGAAGGGAACGAGTCTTCACTACATCAACAGCGTGCTTTCATAGCCTGGGTGGGAGCTTTTCCTGAGATGCTCTAGAGCTGAAAGGATACTTGACGTGAGTCCTTTCCTCAAGGTAAAGCCTTGAATAGCCCTGCTGTATCTGAACTTCGAGCAGTTGCCTTGAGGCCTTAGTTTCAGGTCTGCTTTCTTTTAAGGTTAGTAAGCTTTTCAAGACACCGGGGACCTCGCGTGGGCACCCTATTCCCTGCAAGAACACCAAGTACCGGCAGGCTCCACTGGGCTCCTAAGAAACATCCAGGCCCGGAAAACTTTCCCAGTCACTCTGTGTATGCTGAGTGCAGGGCAACATACTGCACTCTTCCTTGGGAGAGCTGGATTTCCTCAGCACTCCAACAGCTGCAGGAAATGTGTTCTCTCACAACCTCCATGTCATGCAAATCTGCCTCATTGCCCTAGGCTGAGCGGCACTGAGAAACCCAAACTGCTTCGCATTCCTCCTACACAGTCATACCATAAGACCGCATCCTTACTGGAGAAAGTCGGCTGGTGTTCCTGCTGTAACCAAAGCACAGTTCTTCCTCTTACACTGCAGGGTTTTAGAAGAAGCTAAGCCCGATAGCCTACCTGGAGCGTTCCTTAGGGGAGGCGGCTGGCTACACGCAGAGCTCCGTGCCAAATAAACTTTATTCAAGGAAGGGACCAGTGTGTAGCTAGAGTGTATATTTACTTGGTAGAAATCACAAGGAGGTAGGCTGCGATTTCGCTGGATACGTGGACCTTATGGCACAAGCCTTGCTTTCCCATTTTGAAAGCTCCGTTCATGCTGCCCTGAAGCTACCTAAATAACAGTTTTAGGACGTGTCTTTAGTCTCTGTAGGCAGGGCTCTGGGAAGGGATCGAGTCTTCACTACATCAACAGCGTGCTTTCATAGCCTGGGTGGGAGCTTTTCCTGAGATGCTCTAGAGCTGAAAGGATACTTGACGTGAGTCCTTTCCTCAAGGTAAAGCCTTGAATAGCCCTGCCGAATCTAAGCTTCGAGCAGTCGCCTTGAGGCCTTAGTTGTAGGTCTGTTTTCTTTTAAGGTTAGTAAGTTTTTCAAGACACCGAGGACCTCGCGTGGGCACCCTATTCCCTGCAAGAACACCGAGTACCGGCAGGCTCCACTGGGCTGCTAAGAAGCATCCAGGCCCGGAAACCTTTCCCAGTCACTATGTGTATGCTGAGTGGAGGGCAACACAGTGCACTCTTCCTTGGGAGAGGTGGATTTCCTCATCACTCCAACAGCTCCAGGAAATGTGTTCTCTCACGTCCTACATGTCATGCAAATCTGCCTCATTGCCCTAGGCTGAGCGGCACTGAGAAACCCAAACTGCTTCGCATTCCTCCTACAAATTCATACCATAAGACCGCATCCTTACAGGAGAAAGTTGGCCTGCGCTCCTGCTGTAACCAAAGCACAGTTCTTCCTCTTACACTGCAAGGTTTTAGAAGAAGCTAAGCCCGATAGCCTCCCTAGAGCGCTCCTTGGGAGAGGCGGCTGGCTACACGCAGAACTCCGTGCCAAATAAACTTTATTCAAGGAAGGGACCAGTGTGTAACTAGAGTGTATATTTACTTGGTAGAAATCACAAGGAGGTAGGCTGCGTGTTCGCTGGAAGTGGGGACCTTATGGCACAAGACTTGCTTTCCCATTTTGAAAGCTCCATTCATGCTACCCTGAAGCTCCCTAAAAAACAGTTTACGACGGGTCTTTAGTCACTGTAGGCAGGGCTCTGGGAAGGGAACGAGTGTTCTCTACATCAACAGGGTGCTTTCATAGCCTGGGTGAGAGCTTCTCCTGAGACGCTCTAGAGCTAAAAGGAAACTTGACGTGAGTCCTTTCCTCAAGGTAAAGCCTTGCCTAGCCCTGCCGAAGCTAAGCTTGGAGCAGTTGCCTTGAGGCATTAGTTTCAGGTCTGCTTTCTTTTAATGTTAGTACGCTTTTCAAGACACCGAGGACCTCTCGTGGGCAACCTATTGGCTTCAAGAACATCGCGTAACGGCAGGCTCCACTGGGCTGGTAAGAAATATCCAGGGCTGGAAAACTTTCCAAGTAACTCTGTGTATGCTGAGTGTAGGGCAACACTGCACTCTTCCTTGGGAGAGCTAGATTTCCTAAGCACTCCAACAGCTCCAGGAAATCTGTTCTCTCACGTCCTACATATCATGCAATCTGCCTCATTGCCCTACGCTGAGCGGCACTGAGAAACCAAAACTGCTTTGCCTTCCTTCTACAAAGTCATACCTTAAGACACCATCCTTACAGGAGAATGTAGGCTTGCGTTCCTGCTGCAACCAAAGCACAGTTCTTCCTCTTACACTGCAGGGTTTTAGAAGAAGCTAAGCCCAATAGCTTAACTAGAGCGCTCCTTGGGGGAGGCGGTTGGCTACACGCAGAACTCCGTGCCAAATAAACTTTATTCAAGGAAGGGACCAGTGTGTAGCTAGAGTGTATATTTACTTGGTAGAAATCACAAGGAGGTAGGCTGCGTTTTCGCTGGATACGGGGACCTTATGGCACAAGCCTTGCTTTCCCATTTTGAAAGCTCCATTCATGCTGCCCTGAAGCTACCTAAATAACAGTTTTAGGACGTGTCTTTAGTCTCTGGAGGCAGGGCTCTGGGAAGGCAACGAGTCTTCACTACATCAACAGCGTGCTTTCATAGCCTGGGTGAGAGCTTCTCCTGAGACGCTCTAGAGCTGAAAGGATACTTGACGTGAGTCCTTTCCTCAAGGTAAAGCTTTTTTTTTTTTTTTAAATGTTACTTTTTAATTTATTTATTTATTATTTATTTTTGGTTGTGTTGGGTCCTCGCTTCTGTGCGTGGGCCCTCTCTAGTTGCGGCAAGTGGGGGCCACTCTTCATCGCGGTGCGCGGGCCTCATTATCGCGGCCTCTCTTGTTGCGGAGCACAGTCTCCAGACGCGCAGGCTCAGTAATTGTGGCTCACGGGCCCAGCTGCTCCGCGGCACGCGGGATCCTCCCAGACCAGGGCTCGAACCCGTGTCCCCTGCATTGGCAGGCAGATTCCCAACCACTGCGCCACCAGGGAAGCCCCAAGGTAAAGCTTTGACTAGCCCTGCCGAAGCTCAGCTTGGAGCAGTCGCCTTGAGGCCTTAGTTTCAGGTCTGTTTTCTTTTAAGGTTAGTAAGCTTTTCAAGACACCGAGGACCTCGCGTGGGCACCTATTCCCTGCAAGAACACCGAGTACCGGGAGGTTCCACTGCGCTGCTAAGAAACATCCAGGCCCGGAAACCTTTCCCAGTCACTCTGTGTATGCTGACTGCAGGGCAACACACTGCACACTTCCTTGGGAGAGCTGGCTTTCCTCAGCACTCCAACAGCTCCAGGAAATGTGTTCTCTCACCTCCTAAATGTCATGCAAATCTGCCTCATTGCCCTAGGCTGAGCGGCACTGAGAAACCCAAACTGCTTCTCATTCCTCCTGCAAAGTCATACCTTAACACTCCATCCTTACAGAGGAATGTCGGCCTGCATTCCTGCTGTAACCAAAGTACAGTTCTTCCTATTACAGGGCAGGGTTTTAGAAGAAGCTAAGCCCAATAGCTTAACTAGAGCGCTCCTTGGGGGAGGCGGTTGGCTACACGCAGAACTCCGTGCCAAATAAACTTTATTCAAGGAAGGGACCAGTGTGTAGCTAGAGTGTATATTTACTTGGTAGAAATCACAAGGAGGTAGGCTGCGTTTTCGCTGGATACGGGGACCTTGTGGCACAAGCCTTGCTTTCCTATTTTGAAAGCTCCCTTCATGCTGCCCTGAAGCTACCTAAATAACAGTTTTAGGACGTGTCTTTAGTCTTTGTAGGCAGGGCTCTGGGAAGGGAACGAGTCTTCACTACATCAACAGCGTGCTTTAATAGCCTGGGTGGGAGCTTTTCCTGAGATGCTCTAGAGCTGAAAGGATACTTGACGTGAGTCCTTTCCTCAAGGTAAAGCCTTGAATAGCCCTGCTGAATCTGAACTTCGAGCAGTCGCCTTGAGGCCTTAGTTTCAGGTCTGCTTTCTTTTAAGGTTAGTAAGCTTTTCAAGACAGCGAGGACCTCGCGTGGGCACCCTATTCCCTGCAAGAACACCGAGGACCGGCAGGCTCCACTGGGCTGCTAAGAAACATCCAGGCCCGGAAACCTTTCCCAGTCACTCTGTGTATGCTGAGTGGAGGGCAACACACTGCAGTCTTCCTTGGGAGAGCTAGATTTCCTCAGCACTGCAACAGCTCCAGGAAATGTGTTCTCTCACGTCCTACATGTCATGCAAATCTGCCTCATTGCCCTAGGCTGAGCGGCACTGAGAAACCCAAACTGCTTCCCATTCCTCCTGCAAAGTCATACCTTAACACCCCATCCTTACAGGAGAAAGTCGGCCTGCGTTCCTGCTGTAACCAAAGTACAGTTCTTCCTATTACAAGGCAGGGTTTTAGAAGAAGCTAAGCCCAATAGCTTAACTAGAGTGCTCCTTGGGGGAGGCGGTTGGCTTCACGCAGAACTCCTTGCCAAATAAACTTTATTCAAGGAAGGGACCTGTGTGTAGCTAGAGTGTATATTTACTTGGTAGAAATCACAAGGATGTAGGCTGCGTTTTCGCTGCATACGGCGACCTTATGACACAAGACTTGCTTTCCCATTTTGAAAGCTCCATTCATGCTGGCCTGAAGCTACCTAAATAACATTTTTAGGACGTGTCTTTAGTCTCTGTTGGCAGGGCTCTGGAAGGGAACGAGTCTTCACTACATCAACAGCGTGCTTTCATAGCCTGGGTGGGAGCTTCTCCTGAGATGCTCTAGAGCTGAAAGGATAGTTGACGTGAGTCCTTTCCTCAAGGTAAAGCCTTGAATAGCCCTGCTGAATCTGAACTTCGAGCAGTTGCCTTGAGGCCTTAGTTTCAGGTCTGCTTTCTTTTAAGGTTAGTAAGCTTTTCAAGACACCGGGGACCTCGCGTGGGCACCCTATTCCCTGCAAGAACACCAAGTACCGGCAGGCTCCACTGGGCTGCTAAGAAGCATCCAGGCCCGAAAACCTTTCCCAGTCACTCTGTGTATGCTGAGTGCAGGGCAACACACTGCACTCTTCCTTGGGAGAGCTGCATTTCCTCAGCACTCCAACAGCTCCAGGTAATGTGTTCCCTCACAACCTACAGGTCATGCAAATCTGCCTCATTGCCCTAGGCTGAGCGGCACTGAGAAACCCAAACTGCTTCGCATTCCTCCTACACAGTCATACCATAAGACCGCATCCTTACAGGAGAAAGTCGGCTGGCGTTCCTGCTGTAACCAAGGCACAGTTCTTCCTCTTACACTGCAGTGTTTTAGAAGAAGCTAAGCCCGATAGCCTACCGAGAGCGCTCCTTGGGGGAGGCGGCTGGCTACACGCAGAACTCCATGCCAAATAAACTTTATTCAAGGAAGGGACCAGTGTGTATCTAGAGTGTATATTTACTTGGTAGAAATCACAAGGAGGTAGGCTGCGTGTTCGCTGGAAGTGGGGACCTTATGGCACAAGACTTGCTTTCCCATTTTGAAAGCTCCATTCATGCTACCCTGAAGCTCCCTAAAAAACAGTTTACGACGGGTCTTTAGTCACTGTAGGCAGGGCTCTGGGAAGGGAACGAGTGTTCTCTACATCAACAGGGTGCTTTCATAGCCTGGGTGAGAGCTTCTCCTGAGACGCTCTAGAGCTAAAAGGAAACTTGACGTGAGTCCTTTCCTCAAGGTAAAGCCTTGCCTAGCCCTGCCGAAGCTAAGCTTGGAGCAGTTGCCTTGAGGCATTAGTTTCAGGTCTGCTTTCTTTTAATGTTAGTACGCTTTTCAAGACACCGAGGACCTCTCGTGGGCAACCTATTGGCTTCAAGAACATCGCGTAACGGCAGGCTCCACTGGGCTGGTAAGAAATATCCAGGGCTGGAAAACTTTCCAAGTAACTCTGTGTATGCTGAGTGTAGGGCAACACTGCACTCTTCCTTGGGAGAGCTAGATTTCCTAAGCACTCCAACAGCTCCAGGAAATCTGTTCTCTCACGTCCTACATATCATGCAATCTGCCTCATTGCCCTACGCTGAGCGGCACTGAGAAACCAAAACTGCTTTGCCTTCCTTCTACAAAGTCATACCTTAAGACACCATCCTTACAGGAGAATGTAGGCTTGCGTTCCTGCTGCAACCAAAGCACAGTTCTTCCTCTTACACTGCAGGGTTTTAGAAGAAGCTAAGCCCAATAGCTTAACTAGAGCGCTCCTTGGGGGAGGCGGTTGGCTACACGCAGAACTCCGTGCCAAATAAACTTTATTCAAGGAAGGGACCAGTGTGTAGCTAGAGTGTATATTTACTTGGTAGAAATCACAAGGAGGTAGGCTGCGTTTTCGCTGGATACGGGGACCTTATGGCACAAGCCTTGCTTTCCCATTTTGAAAGCTCCATTCATGCTGCCCTGAAGCTACCTAAATAACAGTTTTAGGACGTGTCTTTAGTCTCTGGAGGCAGGGCTCTGGGAAGGCAACGAGTCTTCACTACATCAACAGCGTGCTTTCATAGCCTGGGTGAGAGCTTCTCCTGAGACGCTCTAGAGCTGAAAGGATACTTGACGTGAGTCCTTTCCTCAAGGTAAAGCTTTTTTTTTTTTTTTAAATGTTACTTTTTAATTTATTTATTTATTATTTATTTTTGGTTGTGTTGGGTCCTCGCTTCTGTGCGTGGGCCCTCTCTAGTTGCGGCAAGTGGGGGCCACTCTTCATCGCGGTGCGCGGGCCTCATTATCGCGGCCTCTCTTGTTGCGGAGCACAGTCTCCAGACGCGCAGGCTCAGTAATTGTGGCTCACGGGCCCAGCTGCTCCGCGGCACGCGGGATCCTCCCAGACCAGGGCTCGAACCCGTGTCCCCTGCATTGGCAGGCAGATTCCCAACCACTGCGCCACCAGGGAAGCCCCAAGGTAAAGCTTTGACTAGCCCTGCCGAAGCTCAGCTTGGAGCAGTCGCCTTGAGGCCTTAGTTTCAGGTCTGTTTTCTTTTAAGGTTAGTAAGCTTTTCAAGACACCGAGGACCTCGCGTGGGCACCTATTCCCTGCAAGAACACCGAGTACCGGGAGGTTCCACTGCGCTGCTAAGAAACATCCAGGCCCGGAAACCTTTCCCAGTCACTCTGTGTATGCTGACTGCAGGGCAACACACTGCACACTTCCTTGGGAGAGCTGGCTTTCCTCAGCACTCCAACAGCTCCAGGAAATGTGTTCTCTCACCTCCTAAATGTCATGCAAATCTGCCTCATTGCCCTAGGCTGAGCGGCACTGAGAAACCCAAACTGCTTCTCATTCCTCCTGCAAAGTCATACCTTAACACTCCATCCTTACAGAGGAATGTCGGCCTGCATTCCTGCTGTAACCAAAGTACAGTTCTTCCTATTACAGGGCAGGGTTTTAGAAGAAGCTAAGCCCAATAGCTTAACTAGAGCGCTCCTTGGGGGAGGCGGTTGGCTACACGCAGAACTCCGTGCCAAATAAACTTTATTCAAGGAAGGGACCAGTGTGTAGCTAGAGTGTATATTTACTTGGTAGAAATCACAAGGAGGTAGGCTGCGTTTTCGCTGGATACGGGGACCTTGTGGCACAAGCCTTGCTTTCCTATTTTGAAAGCTCCCTTCATGCTGCCCTGAAGCTACCTAAATAACAGTTTTAGGACGTGTCTTTAGTCTTTGTAGGCAGGGCTCTGGGAAGGGAACGAGTCTTCACTACATCAACAGCGTGCTTTAATAGCCTGGGTGGGAGCTTTTCCTGAGATGCTCTAGAGCTGAAAGGATACTTGACGTGAGTCCTTTCCTCAAGGTAAAGCCTTGAATAGCCCTGCTGAATCTGAACTTCGAGCAGTCGCCTTGAGGCCTTAGTTTCAGGTCTGCTTTCTTTTAAGGTTAGTAAGCTTTTCAAGACAGCGAGGACCTCGCGTGGGCACCCTATTCCCTGCAAGAACACCGAGGACCGGCAGGCTCCACTGGGCTGCTAAGAAACATCCAGGCCCGGAAACCTTTCCCAGTCACTCTGTGTATGCTGAGTGGAGGGCAACACACTGCAGTCTTCCTTGGGAGAGCTAGATTTCCTCAGCAGTGCAACAGCTCCAGGAAATGTGTTCTCTCACGTCCTACATGTCATGCAAATCTGCCTCATTGCCCTAGGCTGAGCGGCACTGAGAAACCCAAACTGCTTCCCATTCCTCCTGCAAAGTCATACCTTAACACCCCATCCTTACAGGAGAAAGTCGGCCTGCGTTCCTGCTGTAACCAAAGTACAGTTCTTCCTATTACAAGGCAGGGTTTTAGAAGAAGCTAAGCCCAATAGCTTAACTAGAGTGCTCCTTGGGGGAGGCGGTTGGCTTCACGCAGAACTCCTTGCCAAATAAACTTTATTCAAGGAAGGGACCTGTGTGTAGCTAGAGTGTATATTTACTTGGTAGAAATCACAAGGATGTAGGCTGCGTTTTCGCTGCATACGGCGACCTTATGACACAAGACTTGCTTTCCCATTTTGAAAGCTCCATTCATGCTGGCCTGAAGCTACCTAAATAACATTTTTAGGACGTGTCTTTAGTCTCTGTTGGCAGGGCTCTGGAAGGGAACGAGTCTTCACTACATCAACAGCGTGCTTTCATAGCCTGGGTGGGAGCTTCTCCTGAGATGCTCTAGAGCTGAAAGGATAGTTGACGTGAGTCCTTTCCTCAAGGTAAAGCCTTGAATAGCCCTGCTGAATCTGAACTTCGAGCAGTTGCCTTGAGGCCTTAGTTTCAGGTCTGCTTTCTTTTAAGGTTAGTAAGCTTTTCAAGACACCGGGGACCTCGCGTGGGCACCCTATTCCCTGCAAGAACACCAAGTACCGGCAGGCTCCACTGGGCTGCTAAGAAGCATCCAGGCCCGAAAACCTTTCCCAGTCACTCTGTGTATGCTGAGTGCAGGGCAACACACTGCACTCTTCCTTGGGAGAGCTGCATTTCCTCAGCACTCCAACAGCTCCAGGTAATGTGTTCCCTCACAACCTACAGGTCATGCAAATCTGCCTCATTGCCCTAGGCTGAGCGGCACTGAGAAACCCAAACTGCTTCGCATTCCTCCTACACAGTCATACCATAAGACCGCATCCTTACAGGAGAAAGTCGGCTGGCGTTCCTGCTGTAACCAAGGCAGAGTTCTTCCTCTTACACTGCAGTGTTTTAGAAGAAGCTAAGCCCGATAGCCTACCGAGAGCGCTCCTTGGGGGAGGCGGCTGGCTACACGCAGAACTCCATGCCAAATAAACTTTATTCAAGGAAGGGACCAGTGTGTATCTAGAGTGTATATTTACTTGGTAGAAATCACAAGGAGGTAGGCTGCGTGTTCGCTGGAAGCGGGGACCTTATGGCACAAGTCTTGCTTTCCCATTTTGAAAGCTCCATTCATGCTCTTCTGAAGCTAACTAAATAACAGTTTTAGGACGTGCTTTTAGTCACTGTAGGCAGGGCTCTGGGAAGGGAACGAGTGTTCTCTCCATCAACAGGGTGCTTTCATAGCCGGGGTGGGAGCTTCTCCAGAGACGCTCTAGAGGTAAAAGGAAACTTGACGTGAGTCCTTTCCTCAAGGTAAAGCCTTGAATAGCCCTGCCGAAGCTAAGCTTCGAGCAGTTGCCTTGAGGCATTAGTTTCAGGTCTGCTTTCTTTTAACGTTAGCACGCTTTTCAAGACACCGAGGACCTCTCGTGGGCAACCTATTGGCTTCAAGAACATCGCGTAACGGCAGGCTCCATTGGGCTGGTAAGAAATATCCAGGGCTGGAAATCTTTCCAAGTAACTCTGAGTATCCTGAGTGTAGGGCAACACACTGCACTCTTCCTTGGGAGAGCTAGATTTCCTAAGCACTCCAACAGCTCCAGGAAATCTATTCTCTCACGTCCTACATATCATGCAATCTGCCTCATTGCCCTAGGCTGAGCGGCACTGAGAAACCAAAACTGCTTTGCCTTCCTTCTACAAAGTCATACCTTAAGACACCATCCTTACAGGAGAATGTAGGCTTGCGTTCCTGCTGCAACCAAAGCACAGTTCTTCCTCTTATATTGCAGGGTTTTAGAAGAGGCTAAGCCCCGAAAGCGTACCTAGAGCGTTCTTTGGGACAAACAGTGAGATACACGTAGAACTCCGTGCCAAGAAATCGTTATACATGGAAGGGACCACTGTGTAGCTAGAGTGCATATTTACTTGGTAGAAATCACAAGGAGGTAGACTGCGTTTTCCCTGGAAACAGGGACTTGATGGCACAAGAACTGCTTTCCCATTTTGAAAGCTCCATTCATGCTGCCTTCAAGCTACCTAAACAACAGTCTTTGGGACGGGTCTCTGGTCATTGTAGGCAGCATCCTGGGAAGGGAACGAGTGTTCTCTACATCAACAGGGTGCTTTCATAGCCTGGGGGGGAGCTTCTCCTGAGACGCTCTAGAGCTGAAAGGATACTTGACGTGAGTCCTTAATTCAAGGTAAAGCCTTGACTAGCCCTGCCGAAGCTCAGCTTGGAGCAGTTGCCTTGAGGCCTTAGTTTCAGGTCTGTTTTCTTTTAAGGTTAGTAAGCTTTTCAAGACACCGAGGACCTCGCGTGGGCACCCTATTCCCTGCAAGAACACCGAGTACCGGCAGGCTCCACTGGGCTGCTAAGAAACATCCAGGCCCGGAAACCTTTCCCAGTCACTCTGTGTATGCTGAGTGGAGGGCAACACACTGCAGTCTTCCTTGGGAGAGCTAGATTTCCTCAGCACTCCAACAGCTCCAGGAAATGTGTTCTCTCACGTCCTACATGTCATGCAAATCTGCCTCATTGCCCTAGGCTGAGCGGCACTGAGAAACACAAACTGCTTCTCATTCCTCCTGCAAAGTCATACCTTAACACCCCATCCTTACAGAGGAATGTCGGCCTGCATTCCTGCTGTAACCAAACTACAGTTCTTCCTATTACAGGGCAGGGTTTTAGAAGAAGCTAAGCCCAATAGCTTAACTAGAGCGCTCCTTGGGGGAGGCAGTTGGCTACACGCAGAACTCCGTGCCAAATAAAGTTTATTCAAGGAAGGGACCAGTGTGTAGCTAGAGTGTACATTTACTTGGTAGAAATCACAAGGAGCTACGCTGCGTTTTCGCTGGATACGGGGACCTTGTGGCACAAGCCTTGCTTTCCCATTTTGAAAGCTCCGTTCATGCTGCCCTGAAGCTACCTAAATAACAGTTTTAGGACGTGTCTTTAGTCTCTGTAGGCAGGGCTCTGGGAAGGGAACGAGTCTTCACTACATCAACAGCGTGCTTTCATAGCCTGGGTGGGAGCTTCTCCTGAGATGCTCTAGAGCTGAAAGGATACTTGACGTGAGTCCTTTCCTCAAGGTAGAGCCTTGAATAGCCCTGCCGAATCTGAGATTCGAGCAGGCGCCTTGAGGCCTTAGATTCAGGTCTGTATTCTTTTAAAATTAGTAAGCTTTTCAAGACACCGAGGACCTCGCGTGGGCACCCTATTCCCTGCAAGAACACCAAGTACCGGCAGGCTCCACTGGGCTGCTAAGAAACATCCAGGCCCGGAAACCTTTCCCAGTCACTCTGTGTATGCTGAGTGGAGGGCAACACACTGCACTCTTCCTTGGGAGAGCTGGATTTCCTCAGCACTCCAACAGCTCCAGGAAATGTGTTCTCTCACAACCTCCATGTCATGCAAATCTGCCTCATTGCCCTAGGCTGAGCGGCACTGAGAAACCCAAACTGCTTCGCATTCCTCCTACACAGTCATACCATAAGACCGCATCCTTACAGGAGAAAGTCGGCTGTTGTTCCTGCTGTAACCAAAGCACAGTTCTTCCTCTTACACTGCAGGGTTTTAGAAGAAGCTAAGCCCGATAGCCTACCTAGAGCGTTCCTTGGGGGAGGCGGCAGGCTACCCGCAGAACTCCGTGCCAAATAAACTTTATTCAAGGAAGGGACCAGTGTGTAGCTAGAGTGTATATTTACTTGGTAGAAATCACAAGGAGGTAGGCTGCGTGTTCGCTGGATACCGGGACCTTATGGCACAAGCCTTGCTTTCCCATTTTGAAAGCTCCGTTCATGCTGCCCTGAAGCTACCTAAATAACAGTTTCCGACGTGTCTTTACTCACTGTAGGCAGGGCTCTGGGAAGGGAACGAGTGTTCTCTACATCAACAGGGTTCTTTCATAGCCTGGGTGAGAGCTTCTCCTGAGACGCTCTAGAGCTAAAAGGAAACTTGACGTGAGTCCTTTCCTCAAGGTAAAGCCTTGAATAGCCCTGCCGAAGCTAAGCTTCGAGCAGTTGCCTTGAGGCATTAGTTTCAGGTCTGCTTTCTTTTAATGTTAGTACGCTTTTCAAGACACCGAGGACCTCTCGTGGGCAACCTATTGGCTTCAAGAGCATCGCGGAACGGCAGGCTCCACTGGGCTGGTAAGAAATATCCAGGGCTGGAAAACTTTCCAAGTAACTCTGTGTATGCTGAGTGTAGGGCAACACACTGCACTCTTCCTTGGGAGAGCTAGATTTCCTAAGCACTCCAACAGCTCCAGGAAATCTGTTCTCTCACGTCCTACATATCATGCAATCTGCCTCATTGCCCTAGGCTGAGCGTCACTGAGAAACCAAAACTGCT
Organism: Balaenoptera acutorostrata; assembly: GCF_949987535.1. Classification (NCBI taxonomy): domain Eukaryota; kingdom Metazoa; phylum Chordata; class Mammalia; order Artiodactyla; family Balaenopteridae; genus Balaenoptera; species Balaenoptera acutorostrata. The sequence goes on along the minus strand of NC_080080.1, from coordinate 47,847,019 downwards.
TTGCCTTCCTTCTACAAAGTCATACCTTAAGACACCATCCTTACAGGAGAATGTAGGCTTGCGTTCCTGCTGCAACCAAAGCACAGTTCTTCCTCTTATATTGCAGGGTTTTAGAAGAGGCTAAGCCCCGAAAGCGTACCTAGAGCGTTCTTTGGGACAAACAGTGAGATACACGTAGAACTCCGTGCCAAGAAATCGTTATACATGGAAGGGACCACTGTGTAGCTAGAGTGCATATTTACTTGGTAGAAATCACAAGGAGGTAGACTGCGTTTTCCCTGGAAACAGGGACTTGATGGCACAAGAACTGCTTTCCCATTTTGAAAGCTCCATTCCTGCTGCCTTCAAGCTACCTAAACAACAGTCTTTGGGACGGGTCTCTGGTCATTGTAGGCAGCATCCTGGGAAGGGAACGAGTGTTCTCTACATCAACAGGGTGCTTTCATAGCCTGGGGGGGAGCTTCTCCTGAGACGCTCTAGAGCTGAAAGGATACTTGACGTGAGTCCTTAATTCAAGGTAAAGCCTTGACTAGCCCTGCCGAAGCTCAGCTTGGAGCAGTTGCCTTGAGGCCTTAGTTTCAGGTCTGTTTTCTTTTAAGGTTAGTAAGCTTTTCAAGACACCGAGGACCTCGCGTGGGCACCCTATTCCCTGCAAGAACACCGAGTACCGGCAGGCTCCACTGGGCTGCTAAGAAACATCCAGGCCCGGAAACCTTTCCCAGTCACTCTGTGTATGCTGAGTGGAGGGCAACACACTGCAGTCTTCCTTGGGAGAGCTAGATTTCCTCAGCACTCCAACAGCTCCAGGAAATGTGTTCTCTCACGTCCTACATGTCATGCAAATCTGCCTCATTGCCCTAGGCTGAGCGGCACTGAGAAACCCAAACTGCTTCTCATTCCTCCTGCAAAGTCATACCTTAACACCCCATCCTTACAGAGGAATGTCGGCCTGCATTCCTGCTGTAACCAAACTACAGTTCTTCCTATTACAGGGCAGGGTTTTAGAAGAAGCTAAGCCCAATAGCTTAACTAGAGCGCTCCTTGGGGGAGGCGGTTGGCTACACGCAGAACTCCGTGCCAAATAAACTTTATTCAAGGAAGGGACCAGTGTGTAGCTAGAGTGTACATTTACTTGGTAGAAATCACAAGGAGCTACGCTGCGTTTTCGCTGGATACGGGGACCTTGTGGCACAAGCCTTGCTTTCCCATTTTGAAAGCTCCGTTCATGCTGCCCTGAAGCTACCTAAATAACAGTTTTAGGACGTGTCTTTAGTCTCTGTAGGCAGGGCTCTGGGAAGGGAACGAGTCTTCACTACATCAACAGCGTGCTTTCATAGCCTGGGTGGGAGCTTCTCCTGAGATGCTCTAGAGCTGAAAGGATACTTGACGTGAGTCCTTTCCTCAAGGTAGAGCCTTGAATAGCCCTGCCGAATCTGAGATTCGAGCAGGCGCCTTGAGGCCTTAGATTCAGGTCTGTATTCTTTTAAAATTAGTAAGCTTTTCAAGACACCGAGGACCTCGCGTGGGCACCCTATTCCCTGCAAGAACACCAAGTACCGGCAGGCTCCACTGGGCTGCTAAGAAACATCCAGGCCCGGAAACCTTTCCCAGTCACTCTGTGTATGCTGAGTGGAGGGCAACACACTGCACTCTTCCTTGGGAGAGCTGGATTTCCTCAGCACTCCAACAGCTCCAGGAAATGTGTTCTCTCACAACCTCCATGTCATGCAAATCTGCCTCATTGCCCTAGGCTGAGCGGCACTGAGAAACCCAAACTGCTTCGCATTCCTCCTACACAGTCATACCATAAGACCGCATCCTTACAGGAGAAAGTCGGCTGTTGTTCCTGCTGTAACCAAAGCACAGTTCTTCCTCTTACACTGCAGGGTTTTAGAAGAAGCTAAGCCCGATAGCCTACCTAGAGCGTTCCTTGGGGGAGGCGGCAGGCTACACGCAGAACTCCGTGCCAAATAAACTTTATTCAAGGAAGGGACCAGTGTGTAGCTAGAGTGTATATTTACTTGGTAGAAATCACAAGGAGGTAGGCTGCGTGTTCGCTGGATACCGGGACCTTATGGCACAAGCCTTGCTTTCCCATTTTGAAAGCTCCGTTCATGCTGCCCTGAAGCTACCTAAATAACAGTTTCCGACGTGTCTTTACTCACTGTAGGCAGGGCTCTGGGAAGGGAACGAGTGTTCTCTACATCAACAGGGTTCTTTCATAGCCTGGGTGAGAGCTTCTCCTGAGACGCTCTAGAGCTAAAAGGAAACTTGACGTGAGTCCTTTCCTCAAGGTAAAGCCTTGAATAGCCCTGCCGAAGCTAAGCTTCGAGCCGTTGCCTTGAGGCATTAGTTTCAGGTCTGCTTTCTTTTAACGTTAGTACGCTTTTCAAGACACCGAGGACCTCTCGTGGGCAACCTATTGGCTTCAAGAGCATCGCGGAACGGCAGGCTCCACTGGGCTGGTAAGAAATATCCAGGGCTGGAAAACTTTCCAAGTAACTCTGTGTATGCTGAGTGTAGGGCAACACACTGCACTCTTCCTTGGGAGAGCTAGATTTCCTAAGCACTCCAACAGCTCCAGGAAATCTGTTCTCTCACGTCCTACATATCATGCAATCTGCCTCATTGCCCTAGGCTGAGCGTCACTGAGAAACCAAAACTGCTTTGCCTTCCTTCTACAAAGTCATACCTTAAGACACCATCCTTACAGGAGAATGTAGGCTTGCGTTCCTGCTGCAACCAAAGCACAGTTCTTCCTCTTATATTGCAGGGTTTTAGAAGAGGCTAAGCCCCGAAAGCGTACCTAGAGCGTTCTTTGGGACAAACAGTGAGATACACGTAGAACTCCGTGCCAAGAAATCGTTATACATGGAAGGGACCACTGTGTAGCTAGAGTGCATATTTACTTGGTAGAAATCACAAGGAGGTAGACTGCGTTTTCCCTGGAAACAGGGACTTGATGGCACAAGAACTGCTTTCCCATTTTGAAAGCTCCATTCCTGCTGCCTTCAAGCTACCTAAACAACAGTCTTTGGGACGGGTCTCTGGTCATTGTAGGCAGCATCCTGGGAAGGGAACGAGTGTTCTCTACATCAACAGGGTGCTTTCATAGCCTGGGGGGGAGCTTCTCCTGAGACGCTCTAGAGCTGAAAGGATACTTGACGTGAGTCCTTAATTCAAGGTAAAGCCTTGACTAGCCCTGCCGAAGCTCAGCTTGGAGCAGTTGCCTTGAGGCCTTAGTTTCAGGTCTGTTTTCTTTTAAGGTTAGTAAGCTTTTCAAGACACCGAGGACCTCGCGTGGGCACCCTATTCCCTGCAAGAACACCGAGTACCGGCAGGCTCCACTGGGCTGCTAAGAAACATCCAGGCCCGGAAACCTTTCCCAGTCACTCTGTGTATGCTGAGTGGAGGGCAACACACTGCAGTCTTCCTTGGGAGAGCTAGATTTCCTCAGCACTCCAACAGCTCCAGGAAATGTGTTCTCTCACGTCCTACATGTCATGCAAATCTGCCTCATTGCCCTAGGCTGAGCGGCACTGAGAAACCCAAACTGCTTCTCATTCCTCCTGCAAAGTCATACCTTAACACCCCATCCTTACAGAGGAATGTCGGCCTGCATTCCTGCTGTAACCAAACTACAGTTCTTCCTATTACAGGGCAGGGTTTTAGAAGAAGCTAAGCCCAATAGCTTAACTAGAGCGCTCCTTGGGGGAGGCGGTTGGCTACACGCAGAACTCCGTGCCAAATAAACTTTATTCAAGGAAGGGACCAGTGTGTAGCTAGAGTGTACATTTACTTGGTAGAAATCACAAGGAGCTACGCTGCGTTTTCGCTGGATACGGGGACCTTGTGGCACAAGCCTTGCTTTCCCATTTTGAAAGCTCCGTTCATGCTGCCCTGAAGCTACCTAAATAACAGTTTCCGACGTGTCTTTACTCACTGTAGGCAGGGCTCTGGGAAGGGAACGAGTGTTCTCTACATCAACAGGGTTCTTTCATAGCCTGGGTGAGAGCTTCTCCTGAGACGCTCTAGAGCTAAAAGGAAACTTGACGTGAGTCCTTTCCTCAAGGTAAAGCCTTGAATAGCCCTGCCGAAGCTAAGCTTCGAGCAGTTGCCTTGAGGCATTAGTTTCAGGTCTGCTTTCTTTTAACGTTAGCACGCTTTTCAAGACACCGAGGACCTCTCGTGGGCAACCTATTGGCTTCAAGAACATCGCGTAACGGCAGGCTCCATTGGGCTGGTAAGAAATATCCAGGGCTGGAAATCTTTCCAAGTAACTCTGAGTATCCTGAGTGTAGGGCAACACACTGCACTCTTCCTTGGGAGAGCTAGATTTCCTAAGCACTCCAACAGCTCCAGGAAATCTATTCTCTCACGTCCTACATATCATGCAATCTGCCTCATTGCCCTAGGCTGAGCGGCACTGAGAAACCAAAACTGCTTTGCCTTCCTTCTACAAAGTCATACCTTAAGACACCATCCTTACAGGAGAATGTAGGCTTGCGTTCCTGCTGCAACCAAAGCACAGTTCTTCCTCTTATATTGCAGGGTTTTAGAAGAGGCTAAGCCCCGAAAGCGTACCTAGAGCGTTCTGTGGGACAAACAGTGAGATACACGTAGAACTCCGTGCCAAGAAATCGTTATACATGGAAGGGACCACTGTGTAGCTAGAGTGCATATTTACTTGGTAGAAATCACAAGGAGGTAGACTGCGTTTTCCCTGGAAACAGGGACTTGATGGCACAAGAACTGCTTTCCCATTTTGAAAGCTCCATTCATGCTGCCTTCAAGCTACCTAAACAACAGTCTTTGGGACGGGTCTCTGGTCATTGTAGGCAGCATCCTGGGAAGGGAACGAGTGTTCTCTACATCAACAGGGTGCTTTCATAGCCTGGGGGGGAGCTTCTCCTGAGACGCTCTAGAGCTGAAAGGATACTTGACGTGAGTCCTTAATTCAAGGTAAAGCCTTGACTAGCCCTGCCGAAGCTCAGCTTGGAGCAGTTGCCTTGAGGCCTTAGTTTCAGGTCTGTTTTCTTTTAAGGTTAGTAAGCTTTTCAAGACACCGAGGACCTCGCGTGGGCACCCTATTCCCTGCAAGAACACCGAGTACCGGCAGGCTCCACTGGGCTGCTAAGAAACATCCAGGCCCGGAAACCTTTCCCAGTCACTCTGTGTATGCTGAGTGGAGGGCAACACACTGCAGTCTTCCTTGGGAGAGCTAGATTTCCTCAGCACTCCAACAGCTCCAGGAAATGTGTTCTCTCACGTCCTACATGTCATGCAAATCTGCCTCATTGCCCTAGGCTGAGCGGCACTGAGAAACCCAAACTGCTTCCCATTCCTCCTGCAAAGTCATACCTTAACACCCCATCCTTACAGAGGAATGTCGGCCTGCATTCCTGCTGTAACCAAACTACAGTTCTTCCTATTACAGGGCAGGGTTTTAGAAGAAGCTAAGCCCAATAGCTTAACTAGAGCGCTCCTTGGGGGAGGCAGTTGGCTACACGCAGAACTCCGTGCCAAATAAAGTTTATTCAAGGAAGGGACCAGTGTGTAGCTAGAGTGTACATTTACTTGGTAGAAATCACAAGGAGCTACGCTGCGTTTTCGCTGGATACGGGGACCTTGTGGCACAAGCCTTGCTTTCCCATTTTGAAAGCTCCGTTCATGCTGCCCTGAAGCTACCTAAATAACAGTTTTAGGACGTGTCTTTAGTCTCTGTAGGCAGGGCTCTGGGAAGGGAACGAGTCTTCACTACATCAACAGCGTGCTTTCATAGCCTGGGTGGGAGCTTATCCTGAGATGCTCTAGAGCTGAAAGGATACTTGACGTGAGTCCTTTCCTCAAGGTAGAGCCTTGAATAGCCCTGCCGAATCTCAGATTCGAGCAGGCGCCTTGAGGCCTTAGATTCAGGTCTGTATTCTTTTAAAATTAGTAAGCTTTTCAAGACACCGAGGACCTCGCGTGGGCACCCTATTCCCTGCAAGAACACCAAGTACCGGCAGGCTCCACTGGGCTGCTAAGAAACATCCAGGCCCGGAAACCTTTCCCAGTCACTCTGTGTATGCTGAGTGGAGGGCAACACACTGCACTCTTCCTTGGGAGAGCTGGATTTCCTCAGCACTCCAACAGCTCCAGGAAATGTGTTCTCTCACAACCTCCATGTCATGCAAATCTGCCTCATTGCCCTAGGCTGAGCGGCACTGAGAAACCCAAACTGCTTCGCATTCCTCCTACACAGTCATACCATAAGACCGCATCCTTACAGGAGAAAGTCGGCTGTTGTTCCTGCTGTAACCAAAGCACAGTTCTTCCTCTTACACTGCAGGGTTTTAGAAGAAGCTAAGCCCGATAGCCTACCTAGAGCGTTCCTTGGGGGAGGCGGCAGGCTACACGCAGAACTCCGTGCCAAATAAACTTTATTCAAGGAAGGGACCAGTGTGTAGCTAGAGTGTATATTTACTTGGTAGAAATCACAAGGAGGTAGGCTGCGTGTTCGCTGGATACCGGGACCTTATGGCACAAGCCTTGCTTTCCCATTTTGAAAGCTCCGTTCATGCTGCCCTGAAGCTACCTAAATAACAGTTTCCGACGTGTCTTTACTCACTGTAGGCAGGGCTCTGGGAAGGGAACGAGTGTTCTCTACATCAACAGGGTTCTTTCATAGCCTGGGTGAGAGCTTCTCCTGAGACGCTCTAGAGCTAAAAGGAAACTTGACGTGAGTCCTTTCCTCAAGGTAAAGCCTTGAATAGCCCTGCCGAAGCTAAGCTTCGAGCAGTTGCCTTGAGGCATTAGTTTCAGGTCTGCTTTCTTTTAACGTTAGTACGCTTTTCAAGACACCGAGGACCTCTCGTGGGCAACCTATTGGCTTCAAGAGCATCGCGGAACGGCAGGCTCCACTGGGCTGGTAAGAAATATCCAGGGCTGGAAAACTTTCCAAGTAACTCTGTGTATGCTGAGTGTAGGGCAACACACTGCACTCTTCCTTGGGAGAGCTAGATTTCCTAAGCACTCCAACAGCTCCAGGAAATCTGTTCTCTCACGTCCTACATATCATGCAATCTGCCTCATTGCCCTAGGCTGAGCGGCACTGAGAAACCAAAACTGCTTTGCCTTCCTTCTACAAAGTCATACCTTAAGACACCATCCTTACAGGAGAATGTAGGCTTGCGTTCCTGCTGCAACCAAAGCACAGTTCTTCCTCTTATATTGCAGGGTTTTAGAAGAGGCTAAGCCCCGAAAGCGTACCTAGAGCGTTCTTTGGGACAAACAGTGAGATACACGTAGAACTCCGTGCCAAGAAATCGTTATACATGGAAGGGACCACTGTGTAGCTAGAGTGCATATTTACTTGGTAGAAATCACAAGGAGGTAGACTGCGTTTTCCCTGGAAACAGGGACTTGATGGCACAAGAACTGCTTTCCCATTTTGAAAGCTCCATTCCTGCTGCCTTCAAGCTACCTAAACAACAGTCTTTGGGACGGGTCTCTGGTCATTGTAGGCAGCATCCTGGGAAGGGAACGAGTGTTCTCTACATCAACAGGGTGCTTTCATAGCCTGGGGGGGAGCTTCTCCTGAGACGCTCTAGAGCTGAAAGGATACTTGACGTGAGTCCTTAATTCAAGGTAAAGCCTTGACTAGCCCTGCCGAAGCTCAGCTTGGAGCAGTTGCCTTGAGGCCTTAGTTTCAGGTCTGTTTTCTTTTAAGGTTAGTAAGCTTTTCAAGACACCGAGGACCTCGCGTGGGCACCCTATTCCCTGCAAGAACACCGAGTACCGGCAGGCTCCACTGGGCTGCTAAGAAACATCCAGGCCCGGAAACCTTTCCCAGTCACTCTGTGTATGCTGAGTGGAGGGCAACACACTGCAGTCTTCCTTGGGAGAGCTAGATTTCCTCAGCACTCCAACAGCTCCAGGAAATGTGTTCTCTCACGTCCTACATGTCATGCAAATCTGCCTCATTGCCCTAGGCTGAGCGGCACTGAGAAACCCAAACTGCTTCTCATTCCTCCTGCAAAGTCATACCTTAACACCCCATCCTTACAGAGGAATGTCGGCCTGCATTCCTGCTGTAACCAAACTACAGTTCTTCCTATTACAGGGCAGGGTTTTAGAAGAAGCTAAGCCCAATAGATTAACTAGAGCGCTCCTTGGGGGAGGCGGTTGGCTACACGCAGAACTCCGTGCCAAATAAACTTTATTCAAGGAAGGGACCAGTGTGTAGCTAGAGTGTACATTTACTTGGTAGAAATCACAAGGAGCTACGCTGCGTTTTCGCTGGATACGGGGACCTTGTGGCACAAGCCTTGCTTTCCCATTTTGAAAGCTCCGTTCATGCTGCCCTGAAGCTACCTAAATAACAGTTTTAGGACGTGTCTTTAGTCTCTGTAGGCAGGGCTCTGGGAAGGGAACGAGTCTTCACTACATCAACAGCGTGCTTTCATAGCCTGGGTGGGAGCTTTTCCTGAGATGCTCTAGAGCTGAAAGGATACTTGACGTGAGTCCTTTCCTCAAGGTAAAGCCTTGAATAGCCCTGCTGTATCTGAACTTCGAGCAGTTGCCTTGAGGCCTTAGTTTCAGGTCTGCTTTCTTTTAAGGTTAGTAAGCTTTTCAAGACACCGGGGACCTCGCATGGGCACCCTATTCCCTGCAAGAACACCAAGTACCGGCAGGCTCCACTGGGCTCCTAAGAAACATCCAGGCCCGGAAAACTTTCCCAGTCACTCTGTGTATGCTGAGTGCAGGGCAACATACTGCACTCTTCCTTGGGAGAGCTGGATTTCCTCAGCACTCCAACAGCTCCAGGAAATGTGTTCTCTCACAACCTCCATGTCATGCAAATCTGCCTCATTGCCCTAGGCTGAGCGGCACTGAGAAACCCAAACTGCTTCGCATTCCTCCTACACAGTCATACCATTAGACCGCATCCTTACTGGAGAAAGTCGGCTGGTGTTCCTGCTGTAACCAAAGCACAGTTCTTCCTCTTACACTGCAGGGTTTTAGAAGAAGCTAAGCCCGATAGCCTACCTGGAGCGTTCCTTAGGGGAGGCGGCTGGCTACACGCAGAGCTCCGTGCCAAATAAACTTTATTCAAGGAAGGGACCAGTGTGTAGCTAGAGTGTATATTTACTTGGTAGAAATCACAAGGAGGTAGGCTGCGATTTCGCTGGATACGTGGACCTTATGGCACAAGCCTTGCTTTCCCATTTTGAAAGCTCCGTTCATGCTGCCCTGAAGCTACCTAAATAACAGTTTTAGGACGTGTCTTTAGTCTCTGTAGGCAGGGCTCTGGGAAGGGATCGAGTCTTCACTACATCAACAGCGTGCTTTCATAGCCTGGGTGGGAGCTTTTCCTGAGATGCTCTAGAGCTGAAAGGATACTTGACGTGAGTCCTTTCCTCAAGGTAAAGCCTTGAATAGCCCTGCCGAATCTAAGCTTCGAGCAGTCGCCTTGAGGCCTTAGTTTTAGGTCTGTTTTCTTTTAAGGTTAGTAAGTTTTTCAAGACACCGAGGACCTCGCGTGGGCACCCTATTCCCTGCAAGAACACCGAGTACCGGCAGGCTCCACTGGGCTGCTAAGAAGCATCCAGGCCCGGAAACCTTTCCCAGTCACTATGTGTATGCTGAGTGGAGGGCAACACAGTGCACTCTTCCTTGGGAGAGGTGGATTTCCTCATCACTCCAACAGCTCCAGGAAATGTGTTCTCTCACGTCCTACATGTCATGCAAATCTGCCTCATTGCCCTAGGCTGAGCGGCACTGAGAAACCCAAACTGCTTCGCATTCCTCCTACACAGTCATACCATAAGACCGCATCCTTACAGGAGAAAGTCGGCTGTTGTTCCTGCTGTAACCAAAGCACAGTTCTTCCTCTTACACTGCAGGGTTTTAGAAGAAGCTAAGCCCGATAGCCTACCTAGAGCGTTCCTTGGGGGAGGCGGCAGGCTACACGCAGAACTCCGTGCCAAATAAACTTTATTCAAGGAAGGGACCAGTGTGTAGCTAGAGTGTATATTTACTTGGTAGAAATCACAAGGAGGTAGGCTGCGTGTTCGCTGGATACCGGGACCTTATGGCACAAGCCTTGCTTTCCCATTTTGAAAGCTCCGTTCATGCTGCCCTGAAGCTACCTAAATAACAGTTTACGACGTGTCTTTACTCACTGTAGGCAGGGCTCTGGGAAGGGAACGAGTGTTCTCTACATCAACAGGGTTCTTTCATAGCCTGGGTGAGAGCTTCTCCTGAGACGCTCTAGAGCTAAAAGGAAACTTGACGTGAGTCCTTTCCTCAAGGTAAAGCCTTGAATAGCCCTGCCGAAGCTAAGCTTCGAGCAGTTGCCTTGAGGCATTAGTTTCAGGTCTGCTTTCTTTTAACGTTAGTACGCTTTTCAAGACACCGAGGACCTCTCGTGGGCAACCTATTGGCTTCAAGAGCATCGCGGAACGGCAGGCTCCACTGGGCTGGTAAGAAATATCCAGGGCTGGAAAACTTTCCAAGTAACTCTGTGTATGCTGAGTGTAGGGCAACACACTGCACTCTTCCTTGGGAGAGCTAGATTTCCTAAGCACTCCAACAGCTCCAGGAAATCTGTTCTCTCACGTCCTACATATCATGCAATCTGCCTCATTGCCCTAGGCTGAGCGGCACTGAGAAACCAAAACTGCTTTGCCTTCCTTCTACAAAGTCATACCTTAAGACACCATCCTTACAGGAGAATGTAGGCTTGCGTTCCTGCTGCAACCAAAGCACAGTTCTTCCTCTTATATTGCAGGGTTTTAGAAGAGGCTAAGCCCCGAAAGCGTACCTAGAGCGTTCTGTGGGACAAACAGTGAGATACACGTAGAACTCCGTGCCAAGAAATCGTTATACATGGAAGGGACCACTGTGTAGCTAGAGTGCATATTTACTTGGTAGAAATCACAAGGAGGTAGACTGCGTTTTCCCTGGAAACAGGGACTTGATGGCACAAGAACTGCTTTCCCATTTTGAAAGCTCCATTCATGCTGCCTTCAAGCTACCTAAACAACAGTCTTTGGGACGGGTCTCTGGTCATTGTAGGCAGCATCCTGGGAAGGGAACGAGTGTTCTCTACATCAACAGGGTGCTTTCATAGCCTGGGGGGGAGCTTCTCCTGAGACGCTCTAGAGCTGAAAGGATACTTGACGTGAGTCCTTAATTCAAGGTAAAGCCTTGACTAGCCCTGCCGAAGCTCAGCTTGGAGCAGTTGCCTTGAGGCCTTAGTTTCAGGTCTGTTTTCTTTTAAGGTTAGTAAGCTTTTCAAGACACCGAGGACCTCGCGTGGGCACCCTATTCCCTGCAAGAACACCGAGTACCGGCAGGCTCCACTGGGCTGCTAAGAAACATCCAGGCCCGGAAACCTTTCCCAGTCACTCTGTGTATGCTGAGTGGAGGGCAACACACTGCAGTCTTCCTTGGGAGAGCTAGATTTCCTCAGCACTCCAACAGCTCCAGGAAATGTGTTCTCTCACGTCCTACATGTCATGCAAATCTGCCTCATTGCCCTAGGCTGAGCGGCACTGAGAAACCCAAACTGCTTCTCATTCCTCCTGCAAAGTCATACCTTAACACCCCATCCTTACAGAGGAATGTCGGCCTGCATTCCTGCTGTAACCAAACTACAGTTCTTCCTATTACAGGGCAGGGTTTTAGAAGAAGCTAAGCCCAATAGCTTAACTAGAGCGCTCCTTGGGGGAGGCGGTTGGCTACACGCAGAACTCCGTGCCAAATAAACTTTATTCAAGGAAGGGACCAGTGTGTAGCTAGAGTGTACATTTACTTGGTAGAAATCACAAGGAGCTACGCTGCGTTTTCGCTGGATACGGGGACCTTGTGGCACAAGCCTTGCTTTCCCATTTTGAAAGCTCCGTTCATGCTGCCCTGAAGCTACCTAAATAACAGTTTTAGGACGTGTCTTTAGTCTCTGTAGGCAGGGCTCTGGGAAGGGAACGAGTCTTCACTACATCAACAGCGTGCTTTCATAGCCTGGGTGGGAGCTTTTCCGGAGATGCTCTAGAGCTGAAAGGATACTTGACGTGAGTCCTTTCCTCAAGGTAAAGCCTTGAATAGCCCTGCTGTATCTGAACTTCGAGCAGTTGCCTTGAGGCCTTAGTTTCAGGTCTGCTTTCTTTTAAGGTTAGTAAGCTTTTCAAGACACCGGGGACCTCGCGTGGGCACCCTATTCCCTGCAAGAACACCAAGTACCGGCAGGCTCCACTGGGCTCCTAAGAAACATCCAGGCCCGGAAAACTTTCCCAGTCACTCTGTGTATGCTGAGTGCAGGGCAACATACTGCACTCTTCCTTGGGAGAGCTGGATTTCCTCAGCACTCCAACAGCTGCAGGAAATGTGTTCTCTCACAACCTCCATGTCATGCAAATCTGCCTCATTGCCCTAGGCTGAGCGGCACTGAGAAACCCAAACTGCTTCGCATTCCTCCTACACAGTCATACCATAAGACCGCATCCTTACTGGAGAAAGTCGGCTGGTGTTCCTGCTGTAACCAAAGCACAGTTCTTCCTCTTACACTGCAGGGTTTTAGAAGAAGCTAAGCCCGATAGCCTACCTGGAGCGTTCCTTAGGGGAGGCGGCTGGCTACACGCAGAGCTCCGTGCCAAATAAACTTTATTCAAGGAAGGGACCAGTGTGTAGCTAGAGTGTATATTTACTTGGTAGAAATCACAAGGAGGTAGGCTGCGATTTCGCTGGATACGTGGACCTTATGGCACAAGCCTTGCTTTCCCATTTTGAAAGCTCCGTTCATGCTGCCCTGAAGCTACCTAAATAACAGTTTTAGGACGTGTCTTTAGTCTCTGTAGGCAGGGCTCTGGGAAGGGATCGAGTCTTCACTACATCAACAGCGTGCTTTCATAGCCTGGGTGGGAGCTTTTCCTGAGATGCTCTAGAGCTGAAAGGATACTTGACGTGAGTCCTTTCCTCAAGGTAAAGCCTTGAATAGCCCTGCCGAATCTAAGCTTCGAGCAGTCGCCTTGAGGCCTTAGTTTTAGGTCTGTTTTCTTTTAAGGTTAGTAAGTTTTTCAAGACACCGAGGACCTCGCGTGGGCACCCTATTCCCTGCAAGAACACCGAGTACCGGCAGGCTCCACTGGGCTGCTAAGAAGCATCCAGGCCCGGAAACCTTTCCCAGTCACTATGTGTATGCTGAGTGGAGGGCAACACAGTGCACTCTTCCTTGGGAGAGGTGGATTTCCTCATCACTCCAACAGCTCCAGGAAATGTGTTCTCTCACGTCCTACATGTCATGCAAATCTGCCTCATTGCCCTAGGCTGAGCGGCACTGAGAAACCCAAACTGCTTCGCATTCCTCCTACAAATTCATACCATAAGACCGCATCCTTACAGGAGAAAGTTGGCCTGCGCTCCTGCTGTAACCAAAGCACAGTTCTTCCTCTTACACTGCAAGGTTTTAGAAGAAGCTAAGCCCGATAGCCTCCCTAGAGCGCTCCTTGGGAGAGGCGGCTGGCTACACGCAGAACTCCGTGCCAAATAAACTTTATTCAAGGAAGGGACCAGTGTGTAACTAGAGTGTATATTTACTTGGTAGAAATCACAAGGAGGTAGGCTGCGTGTTCGCTGGAAGTGGGGACCTTATGGCACAAGACTTGCTTTCCCATTTTGAAAGCTCCATTCATGCTACCCTGAAGCTCCCTAAAAAACAGTTTACGACGGGTCTTTAGTCACTGTAGGCAGGGCTCTGGGAAGGGAACGAGTGTTCTCTACATCAACAGGGTGCTTTCATAGCCTGGGTGAGAGCTTCTCCTGAGACGCTCTAGAGCTAAAAGGAAACTTGACGTGAGTCCTTTCCTCAAGGTAAAGCCTTGCCTAGCCCTGCCGAAGCTAAGCTTGGAGCAGTTGCCTTGAGGCATTAGTTTCAGGTCTGCTTTCTTTTAATGTTAGTACGCTTTTCAAGACACCGAGGACCTCTCGTGGGCAACCTATTGGCTTCAAGAACATCGCGTAACGGCAGGCTCCACTGGGCTGGTAAGAAATATCCAGGGCTGGAAAACTTTCCAAGTAACTCTGTGTATGCTGAGTGTAGGGCAACACTGCACTCTTCCTTGGGAGAGCTAGATTTCCTAAGCACTCCAACAGCTCCAGGAAATCTGTTCTCTCACGTCCTACATATCATGCAATCTGCCTCATTGCCCTACGCTGAGCGGCACTGAGAAACCAAAACTGCTTTGCCTTCCTTCTACAAAGTCATACCTTAAGACACCATCCTTACAGGAGAATGTAGGCTTGCGTTCCTGCTGCAACCAAAGCACAGTTCTTCCTCTTACACTGCAGGGTTTTAGAAGAAGCTAAGCCCAATAGCTTAACTAGAGCGCTCCTTGGGGGAGGCGGTTGGCTACACGCAGAACTCCGTGCCAAATAAACTTTATTCAAGGAAGGGACCAGTGTGTAGCTAGAGTGTATATTTACTTGGTAGAAATCACAAGGAGGTAGGCTGCGTTTTCACTGGATACGGGGACCTTATGGCACAAGCCTTGCTTTCCCATTTTGAAAGCTCCATTCATGCTGCCCTGAAGCTACCTAAATAACAGTTTTAGGACGTGTCTTAATCTCTGGAGGCAGGGCTCTGGGAAGGCAACGAGTCTTCACTACATCAACAGCGTGCTTTCATAGCCTGGGTGAGAGCTTCTCCTGAGACGCTCTAGAGCTGAAAGGATACTTGTCGTGAGTCCTTTCCTCAAGGTAAAGCTTTTTTTTTTTTTTTAAATGTTACTTTTTAATTTATTTATTTATTATTTATTTTTGGTTGTGTTGGGTCCTCGCTTCTGTGCGTGGGCCCTCTCTAGTTGCGGCAAGTGGGGGCCACTTTTCATCGCGGTGCGCGGGCCTCATTATCGCGGCCTCTCTTGTTGCGGAGCACAGGCTCCAGACGCGCAGGCTCAGTAATTGTGGCTCACGGGCCCAGCTGCTCCGCGGCACGCGGGATCCTCCCAGACCAGGGCTCGAACCCGTGTCCCCTGCATTGGCAGGCAGATTCCCAACCACTGCGCCACCAGGGAAGCCCCAAGGTAAAGCTTTGACTAGCCCTGCCGAAGCTCAGCTTGGAGCAGTCGCCTTGAGGCCTTAGTTTCAGGTCTGTTTTCTTTTAAGGTTAGTAAGCTTTTCAAGACACCGAGGACCTCGCGTGGGCACCTATTCCCTGCAAGAACACCGAGTACCGGGAGGTTCCACTGCGCTGCTAAGAAACATCCAGGCCCGGAAACCTTTCCCAGTCACTCTGTGTATGCTGACTGCAGGGCAACACACTGCACACTTCCTTGGGAGAGCTGGCTTTCCTCAGCACTCCAACAGCTCCAGGAAATGTGTTCTCTCACCTCCTAAATGTCATGCAAATCTGCCTCATTGCCCTAGGCTGAGCGGCACTGAGAAACCCAAACTGCTTCTCATTCCTCCTGCAAAGTCATACCTTAACACTCCATCCTTACAGAGGAATGTTGGCCTGCATTCCTGCTGTAACCAAAGTACAGTTCTTCCTATTACAGGGCAGGGTTTTAGAAGAAGCTAAGCCCAATAGCTTAACTAGAGCGCTCCTTGGGGGAGGCGGTTGGCTACACGCAGAACTCCGTGCCAAATAAACTTTATTCAAGGAAGGGACCAGTGTGTAGCTAGAGTGTATATTTACTTGGTAGAAATCATAAGGAGGTAGGCTGCGTTTTCGCTGGATACGGGGACCTTGTGGCACAAGCCTTGCTTTCCCATTTTGAAAGCTCCGTTCATGCTGCCCTGAAGCTACCTAAATAACAGTTTTAGGTCGTGTCTTTAGTCTCTGTAGGCAGGGCTCTGGGAAGGGAACGAGTCTTCACTACATCAACAGCGTGCTTTCATAGCCTGGGTGGCAGCTTTTCCTGAGATGCTCTAGAGCTGAAAGGATACTTGACGTGAGTCCTTTCCTCAAGGTAAAGCCTTGAATAGCCCTGCTGAATCTGAACTTTGAGCAGTCGCCTTGAGGCCTTAGTTTCAGGTCTGCTTTCTTTTAAGGTTAGTAAGCTTTTCAAGACACCGGGGACCTCGCGAGGGCACCCTATTCCCTGCAAGAACACCGAGTACCGGCAGGCTCCACTGGGCTGCTAAGAAACATCCAGGCCCGGAAACCTTTCCCAGTCACTCTGTGTATGCTGAGTGGAGGGCAACACAGTGCACTCTTCCTTGGGAGAGCTAGATTTCCTCAGCACTCCAACAGCTCCAGGAAATGTGTTCTCTCACGTCCTACATGTCATTCAAATCTGCCTCATTGCCCTAGGCTGAGCGGCACTGAGAAACCCAAACTGCTTCGCATTCCTCCTACAAAGTCATACCATAAGACCCCATCCTTACAGGAGAAAGTCGGCCTGCGTTCCTGCTGTAACCAAAACACAGTTCTTCCTCTTACACTGCAGTGTTTTAGAAGAAGCTAAGCCCGATAGCCTACCTAGAGCGCTCCTTGGGAGAGGCGGCTGGCTACACGCAGAACTCCTTGCCAAATAAACTTTATTCAAGGAAGGGTCCAGTGTGTAGCGAGAGTGTATATTTACTTGGTAGAAATCACAAGGAGCTAGGCTGCGTGTTCGCTGGAAGCGGGGACCTTATGGCACAAGCCTTGCTTTCCCATTTTGAAAGCTCCATTCATGCTGCCCTGAAGCTACCTAAATAACAGTTTTAGGACGTGCTTTTAGTCACTGTAGGCAGGGCTCTGGGAAGGGAACGAGTGTTCTCTCCTTCAACAGGGTGCTTTCATAGCCGAGGTGGGAGCTTCTCCAGGGACGCTCCAGAGCTGAAAGGAAACTTGACGTGAGTCCTTTCCTCAAGGTAAAGCCTTGACTAGCCCTGCCGAAGCTCAGCTTGGAGCAGTTGCCTTGAGGCCTTCGTTTCAGGTCTGTTTTCTTTTAAGGTTAGTAAGCTTTTCAAGACACCGAGGACCTCGCGTGGGCGCCCTATTCCCTGCAAGAACACCGAGTACCGGCAGGCTCCACTGGGCTGCTAAGAAACATCCAGGCCCGGAAACCTTTCCCAGTCACTCTGTGTATGCTGAGTGGAGGGCAAAACACTGCACTCTTCCTCGGGAGAGCTAGATTTCCTCAGCACTCCAACAGCTCCAGGAAATCTGTTCTCTCTCGTCCTACATATCATGCAATCTGCCTCATTGCCCTAGGCTGAGCGGCACTGAGAAACCAAAACTGCTTTGCCTTCCTTCTACAAAGTCATACCTTAAGACACCATCCTTACAGGAGAATGTAGGCTTGCGTTCCTGCTGCAACCAAAGCACATTTCTTCCTCTTATATTGCAGTGTTTTAGAAGAGGCTAAGCCCCGAAAGCGTACCTAGAGCGTTCCTTGGGAGAAACAGTGGGATACACGCAGAAATCCGTGCCACGAAAACGTTATACATGGAAGGGACCACTATGTAGCTAGAGTGCATATTTACTTGGTAGAAATCACACGGAGGTAGGCTGCGTTTTCCCTGGAAACAGGGACTTGATGGCAAAAGTCTTGCTTTCCCATTTTGAAAGCTCCATTCATGCTGCCTTCAAGCTACCTAAACAACAGTGTTTGGGACGGGTCTCTGGTCATTGTAGGCAGCATCCTGGGAAGGGAACGAGTGTTCTCTACATCAACAGGGTGCTTTCATAGCCTGGGGGGGGGGAACTTCTCCTCAGACGCTCTAGAGCTGAAAGGATACTTGACTTGAGTCCTTTCCTCAAGGTAAAGATTTGACTAGCCCTGCCGAAGCTCAGCTTGGAGCAGTTGCCTTGAGGCCTTAGTTTCAGGTCTGCTTTCTTTTAAGGTTAGTAAGCTTTTCAAGACACCGAGGACCTCGCGTGGGCACCCTATTCCCTGCAAGAACACCGAGTATCAGCAGGCTCCACTGGGCTGCTAAGAAACATCCAGGCCCGGAAACCTTTCCCAGTCACTCTGTGTATGCTGACTGCAGGGCAACACACTGCACACTTCCTTGGGAGAGCTGGCTTTCCTCAGCACTCCAACAGCTCCAGGAAATGTGTTCTCTCACCTCCTAAATGTCATGCAAATCTGCCTCATTGCCCTAGGCTGAGCGGCACTGAGAAACCCAAACTGCTTCTCATTCCTCCTGCAAAGTCATACCTTAACACCCCATCCTTACAGAGGAATGTCGGCCTGCATTCCTGCTGTAACCAAACTACAGTTCTTCCTATTACAGGGCAGGGTTTTAGAAGAAGCTAAGCCCAATAGCTTAACTAGAGCGCTCCTTGGGGGAGGCGGTTGGCTACACGCAGAACTCCGTGCCAAATAAACTTTATTCAAGGAAGGGACCAGTGTGTAGCTAGAGTGTACATTTACTTGGTAGAAATCAAAAGGAGGTAGGCTGCGTTTTCGCTGGATACGGGGACCTTATGGCACAAGCCTTGCTTTCCCATTTTGAAAGCTCCGTTCATGCTGCCCTGAAGCTACCTAAATAACAGTTTTAGGACGTGTCTTTAGTCTCTGTAGGCAGGGCTCTGGGAAGGGAACGAGTCTTCACTACATCACCAGCGTGCTTTCATAGCCTGGGTGGGAGCTTTTCCTGAGATGCTCTAGAGCTGAAAGGATACTTGACGTGAGTCCTTTCCTCAAGGTAAAGCCTTGAATAGCCCTGCCGAATCTGAACTTCGAGCAGTCGCCTTGAGGCCTTAGTTTCAGGTCTGTTTTCTTTTAATGTTAGTAAGCATTTCAAGACACCGAGGACCTCGCGTGGGCCCCCTATTCCCTGCAAGAACACCGAGTACCGGCAGGCTCCACTGGGCTGCTAAAAAACATCCAGGCCCGGAAACCTTTCCCAGTCACTCTGTGTATGCTGAGTGGAGGGCAACACAGTGCACTCTTCCTTGGGAGAGCTAGATTTCCTCAGCACTCCAACAGCTCCAGGAAATGTGTTCTCTCACGTCCTACATGTCACTCAAATCTGCCTCATTGCCCTAGGCTGAGCGGCACTGAGAAACCCAAACTGCTTCGCATTCCTCCTACAAAGTCATACCATAAGACCCCATCCTTACAGGAGAAAGTCGGCCTGCGTTCCTGCTGTAACCAAAGCACAGTACTTCCTCTTACACTGCAGTGTTTTAGAAGAAGCTAAGCCCGATAGCCTACCTAGAGCGCTCCTTGGGAGAGGCGGCTGGCTACACGCAGAACTCCTTGCCAAATAAACTTTATTCAAGGAAGGGTCCAGTGTGTAGCGAGAGTGTATATTTACTTGGTAGAAATCACAAGGAGCTAGGCTGCGTGTTCGCTGGAAGCGGGGACCTTATGGCACAAGCCTTGCTTTCCCATTTTGAAAGCTCCATTCATGCTGCCCTGAAGCTACCTAAATAACAGTTTTAGGACGTGCTTTTAGTCACTGTAGGCAGGGCTCTGGGAAGGGAACGAGTGTTCTCTCCTTCAACAGGGTGCTTTCATAGCCGGGGTGGGAGCTTCTCCAGAGACGCTCCAGAGCTGAAAGGAAACTTGACGTGAGTCCTTTCCTCAAGGTAAAGCCTTGACTAGTCCTGCCGAAGCTCAGCTTGGAGCAGTTGCCTTGAGGCCTTCGTTTCAGGTCTGTTTTCTTTTAAGGTTAGTAAGCTTTTCAAGACACCGAGGACCTCGCGTGGGCGCCCTATTCCCTGCAAGAACACCGAGTACCGGCAGGCTCCACTGGGCTGCTAAGAAACATCCAGGCCCGGAAACCTTTCCCAGTCACTCTGTGTATGCTGAGTGGAGGGCAAAACACTGCACTCTTCCTCGGGAGAGCTAGATTTCCTCAGCACTCCAACAGCTCCAGGAAATCTGTTCTCTCTCGTCCTACATATCATGCAATCTGCCTCATTGCCCTAGGCTGAGCGGCACTGAGAAACCAAAACTGCTTTGCCTTCCTTCTACAAAGTCATACCTTAAGACACCATCCTTACAGGAGAATGTAGGCTTGCGTTCCTGCTGCAACCAAAGCACAGTTCTTCCTCTTATATTGCAGGGTTTTAGAAGAGGCTAAGCCCCGAAAGCGTACCTAGAGCGTTCCTTGGGAGAAACAGTGGGATACACGCAGAAATCCGTGCCACGAAAACGTTATACATGGAAGGGACCACTGTGTAGCTAGAGTGCATATTTACTTGGTAGAAATCACACGGAGGTAGGCTGCGTTTTCCCTGGAAACAGGGACTTGATGGCAAAAGACTTGCTTTCCCATTTTGAAAGCTCCATTCATGCAGCCTTCAAGCTACCTAAACAACAGTGTTTGGGACGGGTCTCTGGTCATTGTAGGCAGCATCCTGGGAAGGGAACGAGTGTTCTCTACATCAACAGGGTGCTTTCATAGCCTGGGGGTCGGGGGAGCTTCTCCTCAGACGCTCTAGAGCTGAAAGGATACTTGACGTGAGTCCTTTCCTCAAGGTAAAGCTTTGACTAGCCCTGCCGAAGCTCAGCTTGGAGCAGTTGCCTTGAGGCCTTGGTTTCAGGTCTGCTTTCTTTTAAGGTTAGTAAGCTTTTCAAGACACCGAGGACCTCGCGTGGGCACCCTATTCCCTGCAAGAACACCGAGTATCAGCAGGCTCCACTGGGCTGCTAAGAAACATCCAGGCCCGGAAACCTTTCCCAGTCACTCTGTGTATGCTGACTGCAGGGCAACACACTTCACACTTCCTTGGGAGAGCTGGCTTTCCTCAGCACTCCAACAGCTCCAGGAAATGTGTTCTCTCACCTCCGAAATGTCAGGCAAATCTGCCTCATTGCCCTAGGCTGAGCAGCACTGAGAAACCCAAACTGCTTCGCATTCCTCCTACACAGTCATACCATAAGACCCCATCCTTACAGGAGAAAGTCGGCCTGCGTTCCTGCTGTAACCAAAGCACAGTTCTTCCTCTTACACTGCAGGGTTTTAGAAGAAGCTAAGCCCAAAAGCTTAACTAGAGCGCTCCTTGGGGGAGGCGGTTGGCTACACGCAGAACTCCGTGCCAAATAAACTTTATTCAAGGAAGGGACCAGTGTGTAGCTAGAGTGTATATTTACTTGGTAGAAATCACAAGGAGCTACGCTGCGTTTTCGCTGGATACGGGGACCTTATGGCACAAGCCTTGCTTTCCCATTTTGAAAGCTCCGTTCATGCTGCCCTGAAGCTACCTAAATAACAGTTTGAGGACGTGTCTTTAGTCTATGTAGGCAGGGCTCTGGGAAGGGAACGAGTGTTCTCTACATCAACAGGGTCCTTTCATAGCCTGGGTGAGAGCTTCTCCTGAGACGCTCTAGAGCTTAAAGGAAACTTGACGTGAGTCCTTTCCTCAAGGTAAAGCCTTGAATAGCCCTGCCGAAGCTAAGCTTCGAGCAGTTGCCTTGAGGCCTTAGTTTCAGGTCTGCTTTCTTTTAAGGTTAGTAAGCTTTGCAAGACACCGGGGACCTCGCATGGCCACCCTATTCCCTGCAAGAACACCGAGTACCGGCAGGCTCCACTGGGCTGCTAAGAAACATCCAGGCCCGGATACCTTTCCCAGTCACTCTGTGTATGCTGAGTGGAGGGTAACACAGTGCACTCTTCCTTGGGAGAGCTAGATTTCCTCAGCACTCCAACAGCTCCAGGAAATGTGTTCTCTCACGTCCTACATGTCATGCAAATCTGCCTCATTGCCCTAGGCTGAGCGGCACTGTGAAACCCAAACTGCTTCGCATTCCTCCTACAAAGTCATACCATAAGACCCCATCCTTACAGGAGAAAGTCGGCCTGCGTTCCTGCTGTAACCAAAGCACACTTCTTCCTCTTACACTGCAGGGTTTTAGAAGAAGCTAAGCCCAATAGATTAACTAGAGCGCTCCTTGGGGGAGGCGGTTGGCTACACGCAGAACTCCGTGCCAAATAAACTTTATTCAAGGAAGGGACCAGTGTGTAGCTAGAGTGTATATTTACTTGGTAGAAATCACAAGGAGGTAGGCTGCGTTTTCGCTGGATACGGGGACCTTATGGCACAAGCCTTGCTTTCCCATTTTGAAAGCTCCGTTCATGCTGCCCTGAAGCTACCTAAATAACAGTTTACGACGTGTCTTTACTCACTGTAGGCAGGGCTCTGGGAAGGGAACGAGTGTTCTCTACATCAACAGGGTGCTTTCATAGCCTGGGTGAGAGCTTCTCCTGAGACGCTCTAGAGCTAAAAGGAAACATGACGTGAGTCCTTTCCTCAAGGTAAAGCCTTGAATAGCCCTGCCAAAGCTAAGCTTCGAGCAGTTGCCTTGAGGCATTAGTTTCAGGTCTGCTTTCTTTTAACGTTAGTACGCTTTTCAAGACACCGAGGACCTCTCGTGGGCAACCTATTGGCTTCAAGAGCATCGCGTAACGGCAGGCTCCACTGGGCTGGTAAGAAATATCCAGGGCTGGAAAACTTTCCAAGTAACGCTGTGTATGCTGAGTGTAGGGCAACACACTGCACTCTTCCTTGGGAGAGCTAGATTTCCTAAGCACTCCAACAGCTCCAAGAAATCTGTTCTCTCACGTCCTACATATCATGCAATCTGCCTCATTGCCCTACGCTGAGCGGCACTGAGAAACCAAAACTGCTTTGCCTTCCTTCTACAAAGTCATACCTTAAGACACCATCCTTACAGGAGAATGTAGGCTTGCGTTCCTGCTGCAACCAAAGCACAGTTCTTCCTCTTATATTGCAGGGTTTTAGAAGACGCTAAGCCCCTAAAGCGTACCTAGAGTGTTCCTTGGGAGAAACAGTGGGATACACGCAGAAATCCGTACCACGAAAACGTTATACATGGAAGGGACCACTGTGTAGCTAGAGTGCATATTTACTTGGTAGAAATCACAAGGAGGTAGGCTGCGTTTTCCCTGGAAACAGGGACTTGATGGCAAAAGACTTGCTTTCCCATTTTGAAAGCTCCATTCATGCTGCCTTCAAGCTACCTAAACAACAGTGTTTGGGACGGGTCTCTGGTCATTGTAGGCAGCAACCTGGGAAGGGAACGAGTGTTCTCTACATCAACAGGGTGCTTTCATAGCCTGGGGGGGGGGGGGAGCTTCTCCTCAGACGCTCTAGAGCTGAAAGGATACTTGACGTGAGTCCTTTCCTCAAGGTAAAGCTTTGACTAGCCCTGCCGAAGCTCAGCTTGGAGCAGTTGCCTTGAGGCCTTCGTTTCAGGTCTGTTTTCTTTTAAGGTTAGTAAGCTTTTCAAGACACCGAGGACCTCGCGTGGGCGCCCTATTCCCTGCAAGAACACCGAGTACCGGCAGGCTCCACTGGGCTGCTAAGAAACATCCAGGCCCGGAAACCTTTCCCAGTCACTCTTTGTATGCTGAGTGGAGGGCAAAACACTGCACTCTTCCTCGGGAGAGCTAGATTTCCTCAGCACTCCAACAGCTCCAGGAAATCTGTTCTCTCTCGTCCTACATATCATGCAATCTGCCTCATTGCCCTAGGCTGAGCGGCACTGAGAAACCAAAACTGCTTTGCCTTCCTTCTACAAAGTCATACCTTAAGACACCATCCTTACAGGAGAATGTAGGCTTGCGTTCCTGCTGCAACCAAAGCACAGTTCTTCCTCTTATATTGCAGTGTTTTAGAAGAGGCTAAGCCCCGAAAGCGTACCTAGAGCGTTCCTTGGGAGAAACAGTGGGATACACGCAGAAATCCGTGCCACGAAAACGTTATAGATGGAAGGGACCACTATGTAGCTAGAGTGCATATTTACTTGGTAGAAATCACACGGAGGTAGGCTGCGTTTTCCCTGGAAACAGGGACTTGATGGCAAAAGACTTGCTTTCCCATTTTGAAAGCTCCATTCATGCTGCCTTCAAGCTACCTAAACAACAGTGTTTGGGACGGGTCTCTGGTCATTGTAGGCAGCATCCTGGGAAGGGAACGAGTGTTCTCTACATCAACAGGGTGCTTTCATAGCCTGGGGGGGGGGGAGCTTCTCCTCAGACGCTCTAGAGCAGAAAGGATACTTGACTTGAGTCCTTTCCTCAAGGTAAAGCTTTGACTAGCCCTGCCGAAGCTCAGCTTGGAGCAGTTGCCTTGAGGCCTTAGTTTCAGGTCTGCTTTCTTTTAAGGTTAGTAAGCTTTTCAAGACACCGAGGACCTCGCGTGGGCACCCTATTCCCTGCAAGAACACCGAGTATCAGCAGGCTCCACTGGGCTGCTAAGAAACATCCAGGCCCGGAAACCTTTCCCAGTCACTCTGTGTATGCTGACTGCAGGGCAACACACTGCACACTTCCTTGGGAGAGCTGGCTTTCCTCAGCACTCCAACAGCTCCAGGAAATGTGTTCTCTCACCTCCTAAATGTCATGCAAATCTGCCTCATTGCCCTAGGCTGAGCGGCACTGAGAAACCCAAACTGCTTCTCATTCCTCCTGCAAAGTCATACCTTAACACCCCATCCTTACAGAGGAATGTCGGCCTGCATTCCTGCTGTAACCAAAGTACAGTTCTTCCTATTACAGGGCAGGGTTTTAGAAGAAGCTAAGCCCAATAGCTTAACTAGAGCGCTCCTTGGGGGAGGCGGTTGGCTACACGCAGAACTCCGTGCCAAATAAACTTTATTCAAGGAAGGGACCAGTGTGTAGCTAGAGTGTACATTTACTTGGTAGAAATCAAAAGGAGGTAGGCTGCGTTTTCGCTGGATACGGGGACCTTCTGGCACAAGCCTTGCTTTCCCATTTTGAAAGCTCCGTTCATGCTGCCCTGAAGCTACCTAAATAACAGTTTTAGGACGTGTCTTTAGTCTCTGTAGGCAGGGCTCTGGGAAAGGAACGTGTCTTCACTACATCACCAGCGTGCTTTCATAGCCTGGGTGGGAGCTTTTCCTGAGATGCTCTAGAGCTGAAAGGATACTTGACGTGAGTCCTTTCCTCAAGGTAAAGCCTTGAATAGCCCTGCCGAATCTGAACTTCGAGCAGTCGCCTTGAGGCCTTAGTTTCAGGTCTGTTTTCTTTTAATGTTAGTAAGCTTTTCAAGACACCGAGGACCTCGCGTGGGCCCCCTATTCCCTGCAAGAACACCGAGTACCGGCAGGCTCCACTGGGCTGCTAAAAAACATCCAGGCCCGGAAACCTTTCCCAGTCACTCTGTGTATGCTGAGTGGAGGGCAACACAGTGCACTCTTCCTTGGGAGAGCTAGATTTCCTCAGCACTCCAACAGCTCCAGGAAATGTGTTCTCTCACGTCCTACATGTCACTCAAATCTGCCTCATTGCCCTAGGCTGAGCGGCACTGAGAAACCCAAACTGCTTCGCATTCCTCCTACAAAGTCATACCATAAGACCCCATCCTTACAGGAGAAAGTCGGCCTGCGTTCCTGCTGTAACCAAAGCACAGTACTTCCTCTTACACTGCAGTGTTTTAGAAGAAGCTAAGCCCGATAGCCTACCTAGAGCGCTCCTTGGGAGAGGCGGCTGGCTACACGCAGAACTCCTTGCCAAATAAACTTTATTCAAGGAAGGGTCCAGTGTGTAGCGAGAGTGTATGTTTACTTGGTAGAAATCACAAGGAGCTAGGCTGCGTGTTCGCTGGAAGCGGGGAACTTATGGCACAAGCCTTGCTTTCCCATTTTGAAAGCTCCATTCATGCTGCCCTGAAGCTACCTAAATAACAGTTTTAGGACGTGCTTTTAGTCACTGTAGGCAGGGCTCTGGGAAGGGAACGAGTGTTCTCTCCTTCAACAGGGTGCTTTCATAGCCGGGGTGGGAGCTTCTCCAGAGACGCTCTAGAGCTGAAAGGAAACTTGACGTGAGTCCTTTCCTCAAGGTAAAGCCTTGACTAGTCCTGCCGAAGCTCAGCTTGGAGCAGTTGCCTTGAGGCCTTCGTTTCAGGTCTGTTTTCTTTTAAGGTTAGTAAGCTTTTCAAGACACCGAGGACCTCGCGTGGGCACCCTATTCCCTGCAAGAACACCGAGTACCGGCAGGCTCCACTGGGCTGCTAAGAAACATCCAGGCCTGGAAACCTTTCCCAGTCACTCTGTGTATGCTGAGTGGAGGGCAAAACACTGCACTCTTCCTCGGGAGAGCTAGATTTCCTCAGCACTCCAACAGCTCCAGGAAATCTGTTCTCTCTCGTCCTACATATCATGCAATCTGCCTCATTGCCCTAGGCTGAGCGGCACTGAGAAACCAAAACTGCTTTGCCTTCCTTCTACAAAGTCATACCTTAAGACACCATCCTTACAGGAGAATGTAGGCTTGCGTTCCTGCTGCAACCAAAGCACAGTTCTTCCTCTTATATTGCAGTGTTTTAGAAGAGGCTAAGCCCCGAAAGCGTACCTAGAGCGTTCCTTGGGAGAAACAGTGGGATACACGCAGAAATCCGTGCCACGAAAACGTTATACATGGAAGGGACCACTATGTAGCTAGAGTGCATATTTACTTGGTAGAAATCACAAGGAGGTAGGCTGCGTTTTCCCTGGAAACAGGGACTTGATGGCAAAAGTCTTGCTTTCCCATTTTGAAAGCTCCATTCATGCTGCCTTCAAGCTACCTAAACAACAGTGTTTGGGACGGGTCTCTGGTCATTGTAGGCAGCATCCTGGGAAGGGAACGAGTGTTCTCTACATCAACAGGGTGCTTTCATAGCCTGGGGGGGGGAGCTTCTCCTCAGAAGCTCTACAGCTGAAAGGATACTTGACTTGAGTCCTTTCCTCAAGGTAAAGCTTTGACTAGCCCTGCCGAAGCTCAGCTTGGAGCAGTTGCCTTGAGGCCTTAGTTTCAGGTCTGCTTTCTTTTAAGGTTAGTAAGCTTTTCAAGACACCGAGGACCTCGCGTGGGCACCCTATTCCCTGCAAGAACACCGAGTATCAGCAGGCTCCACTGGGCTGCTAAGAAACATCCAGGCCCGGAAACCTTTCCCAGTCACTCTGTGTATGCTGACTGCAGGTCAACACACTGCACACTTCCTTGGGAGAGCTGGCTTTCCTCAGCACTCCAACAGCTCCAGGAAATGTGTTCTCTCACCTCCTAAATGTCATGCAAATCTGCCTCATTGCCCTAGGCTGAGCGGCACTGAGAAACCCAAACTGCTTCTCATTCCTCCAGCAAAGTCATACCGTAACACCCCATCCTTACAGAGGAATGTCGGCCTGCATTCCTGCTGTAACCAAAGTACAGTTCTTCCTATTACAGGGCAGGGTTTTAGAAGAAGCTAAGCCCAATAGCTTAACTAGAGCGCTCCTTGGGGGAGGCGGTTGGCTACACGCAGAACTCTGTGCCAAATAAACTTTATTCAAGGAAGGGACCAGTGTGTAGCTAGAGTGTACATTTACTTGGTAGAAATCAAAAGGAGGTAGGCTGCGTTTTCGCTGGATACGGGGACCTTCTGGCACAAGCCTTGCTTTCCCATTTTGAAAGCTCCGTTCATGCTGCCCTGAAGCTACCTAAATAACAGTTTTAGGACGTGTCTTTAGTCTCTGTAGGCAGGGCTCTGGGAAGGGAACGAGTCTTCACTACATCACCAGCGTGCTTTCATAGCCTGGGTGGGAGCTTTTCCTGAGATGCTCTAGAGCTGAAAGGATACTTGACGTGAGTCCTTTCCTCAAGGTAAAGCCTTGAATAGCCCTGCCGAATCTGAACTTCGAGCAGTCGCCTTGAGGCCTTAGTTTCAGGTCTGTTTTCTTTTAATGTTAGTAAGCATTTCAAGACACCGAGGACCTCGCGTGGGCCCCCTATTCCCTGCAAGAACACCGAGTACCGGCAGGCTCCACTGGGCTGCTAAGAAACATCCAGGCCCGGAAACCTTTCCCAGTCACTCTGTGTATGCTGAGTGGAGGCAACACACTGCATTCTTCCTAGGGAGAGCTAGATTTCCTCAGCACTCCAACAGCTCCAGGAAATGTGTTCTCTCACGTCCTGCATGTCATGCTAATCTGCCTCATTGCCCTAGCATGAGCGGCAACGAGAAACCCAAACTGCTTCGCATTCCTCCTACAAAGTCATACCATAAGACCCCATCCTTACAGGAGAAAGTCGGCCTGCGTTCCTGCTGTAACCAAAACACAGTTCTTCCTCTTACACTGCAGTGTTTTAGAAGAAGCTAAGCCCGATAGCCTACCTAGAGCGCTCCTTGGGAGAGGCGGCTGGCTACACGCAGAACTCCTTGCCAAATAAACTTTATTCAAGGAAGGGTCCAGTGTGTAGCGAGAGTGTATATTTGCTTGGTAGAAATCACAAGGAGCTAGGCTGCGTGTTCGCTGGAAGCGGGGACCTTATGGCACAAGCCTTGCTTTCCCATTTTGAAAGCTCCATTCATGCTGCCCTGAAGCTACCTAAATAACAGTTTTAGGACGTGCTTTTAGTCACTGTAGGCAGGGCTCTGGGAAGGGAACGAGTGTTCTCTCCTTCAACAGGGTGCTTTCATAGCCGAGGTGGGAGCTTCTCCAGGGACGCTCCAGAGCTGAAAGGAAACTTGACGTGAGTCCTTTCCTCAAGGTAAAGCCTTGACTAGCCCTGCCGAAGCTCAGCTTGGAGCAGTTGCCTTGAGGCCTTCGTTTCAGGTCTGTTTTCTTTTAAGGTTAGTAAGCTTTTCAAGACACCGAGGACCTCGCGTGGGCGC
The DNA here is from genome assembly GCF_949987535.1 of Balaenoptera acutorostrata. Classification (NCBI taxonomy): domain Eukaryota; kingdom Metazoa; phylum Chordata; class Mammalia; order Artiodactyla; family Balaenopteridae; genus Balaenoptera; species Balaenoptera acutorostrata. The sequence continues at coordinate 47,818,476 of NC_080080.1, read as the reverse complement.
CCTATTCCCTGCAAGAACACCGAGTACCGGCAGGCTCCACTGGGCTGCTAAGAAACATCCAGGCCCGGAAACCTTTCCCAGTCACTCTGTGTATGCTGAGTGGAGGGCAAAACACTGCACTCTTCCTCGGGAGAGCTAGATTTCCTCAGCACTCCAACAGCTCCAGGAAATCTGTTCTCTCTCGTCCTACATATCATGCAATCTGCCTCATTGCCCTAGGCTGAGCGGCACTGAGAAACCAAAACTGCTTTGCCTTCCTTCTACAAAGTCATACCTTAAGACACCATCCTTACAGGAGAATGTAGGCTTGCGTTCCTGCTGCAACCAAAGCACATTTCTTCCTCTTATATTGCAGTGTTTTAGAAGAGGCTAAGCCCCGAAAGCGTACCTAGAGCGTTCCTTGGGAGAAACAGTGGGATACACGCAGAAATCCGTGCCACGAAAACGTTATACATGGAAGGGACCACTATGTAGCTAGAGTGCATATTTACTTGGTAGAAATCACACGGAGGTAGGCTGCGTTTTCCCTGGAAACAGGGACTTGATGGCAAAAGTCTTGCTTTCCCATTTTGAAAGCTCCATTCATGCTGCCTTCAAGCTACCTAAACAACAGTGTTTGGGACGGGTCTCTGGTCATTGTAGGCAGCATCCTGGGAAGGGAACGAGTGTTCTCTACATCAACAGGGTGCTTTCATAGCCTGGGGGGGGGAGCTTCTCCTCAGACGCTCTAGAGCTGAAAGGATACTTGACTTGAGTCCTTTCCTCAAGGTAAAGCTTTGACTAGCCCTGCCGAAGCTCAGCTTGGAGCAGTTGCCTTGAGGCCTTAGTTTCAGGTCTGCTTTCTTTTAAGGTTAGTAAGCTTTTCAAGACACCGAGGACCTCGCGTGGGCACCCTATTCCCTGCAAGAACACCGAGTATCAGCAGGCTCCACTGGGCTGCTAAGAAACATCCAGGCCCGGAAACCTTTCCCAGTCACTCTGTGTATGCTGACTGCAGGGCAACACACTGCACACTTCCTTGGGAGAGCTGGCTTTCCTCAGCACTCCAACAGCTCCAGGAAATGTGTTCTCTCACCTCCTAAATGTCATGCAAATCTGCCTCATTGCCCTAGGCTGAGCGGCACTGAGAAACCCAAACTGCTTCTCATTCCTCCTGCAAAGTCATACCTTAACACCCCATCCTTACAGAGGAATGTCGGCCTGCATTCCTGCTGTAACCAAACTACAGTTCTTCCTATTACAGGGCAGGGTTTTAGAAGAAGCTAAGCCCAATAGCTTAACTAGAGCGCTCCTTGGGGGAGGCGGTTGGCTACACGCAGAACTCCGTGCCAAATAAACTTTATTCAAGGAAGGGACCAGTGTGTAGCTAGAGTGTACATTTACTTGGTAGAAATCAAAAGGAGGTAGGCTGCGTTTTCGCTGGATACGGGGACCTTATGGCACAAGCCTTGCTTTCCCATTTTGAAAGCTCCGTTCATGCTGCCCTGAAGCTACCTAAATAACAGTTTTAGGACGTGTCTTTAGTCTCTGTAGGCAGGGCTCTGGGAAGGGAACGAGTCTTCACTACATCACCAGCGTGCTTTCATAGCCTGGGTGGGAGCTTTTCCTGAGATGCTCTAGAGCTGAAAGGATACTTGACGTGAGTCCTTTCCTCAAGGTAAAGCCTTGAATAGCCCTGCCGAATCTGAACTTCGAGCAGTCGCCTTGAGGCCTTAGTTTCAGGTCTGTTTTCTTTTAATGTTAGTAAGCATTTCAAGACACCGAGGACCTCGCGTGGGCCCCCTATTCCCTGCAAGAACACCGAGTACCGGCAGGCTCCACTGGGCTGCTAAAAAACATCCAGGCCCGGAAACCTTTCCCAGTCACTCTGTGTATGCTGAGTGGAGGGCAACACAGTGCACTCTTCCTTTGGAGAGCTAGATTTCCTCAGCACTCCAACAGCTCCAGGAAATGTGTTCTCTCACGTCCTACATGTCACTCAAATCTGCCTCATTGCCCTAGGCTGAGCGGCACTGAGAAACCCAAACTGCTTCGCATTCCTCCTACAAAGTCATACCATAAGACCCCATCCTTACAGGAGAAAGTCGGCCTGCGTTCCTGCTGTAACCAAAGCACAGTACTTCCTCTTACACTGCAGTGTTTTAGAAGAAGCTAAGCCCGATAGCCTACCTAGAGCGCTCCTTGGGAGAGGCGGCTGGCTACACGCAGAACTCCTTGCCAAATAAACTTTATTCAAGGAAGGGTCCAGTGTGTAGCGAGAGTGTATATTTACTTGGTAGAAATCACAAGGAGCTAGGCTGCGTGTTCGCTGGAAGCGGGGACCTTATGGCACAAGCCTTGCTTTCCCATTTTGAAAGCTCCATTCATGCTGCCCTGAAGCTACCTAAATAACAGTTTTAGGACGTGCTTTTAGTCACTGTAGGCAGGGCTCTGGGAAGGGAACGAGTGTTCTCTCCTTCAACAGGGTGCTTTCATAGCCGGGGTGGGAGCTTCTCCAGAGACGCTCCAGAGCTGAAAGGAAACTTGACGTGAGTCCTTTCCTCAAGGTAAAGCCTTGACTAGTCCTGCCGAAGCTCAGCTTGGAGCAGTTGCCTTGAGGCCTTCGTTTCAGGTCTGTTTTCTTTTAAGGTTAGTAAGCTTTTCAAGACACCGAGGACCTCGCGTGGGCGCCCTATTCCCTGCAAGAACACCGAGTACCGGCAGGCTCCACTGGGCTGCTAAGAAACATCCAGGCCCGGAAACCTTTCCCAGTCACTCTGTGTATGCTGAGTGGAGGGCAAAACACTGCACTCTTCCTCGGGAGAGCTAGATTTCCTCAGCACTCCAACAGCTCCAGGAAATCTGTTCTCTCTCGTCCTACATATCATGCAATCTGCCTCATTGCCCTAGGCTGAGCGGCACTGAGAAACCAAAACTGCTTTGCCTTCCTTCTACAAAGTCATACCTTAAGACACCATCCTTACAGGAGAATGTAGGCTTGCGTTCCTGCTGCAACCAAAGCACAGTTCTTCCTCTTATATTGCAGGGTTTTAGAAGAGGCTAAGCCCCGAAAGCGTACCTAGAGCGTTCCTTGGGAGAAACAGTGGGATACACGCAGAAATCCGTGCCACGAAAACGTTATACATGGAAGGGACCACTGTGTAGCTAGAGTGCATATTTACTTGGTAGAAATCACACGGAGGTAGGCTGCGTTTTCCCTGGAAACAGGGACTTGATGGCAAAAGACTTGCTTTCCCATTTTGAAAGCTCCATTCATGCAGCCTTCAAGCTACCTAAACAACAGTGTTTGGGACGGGTCTCTGGTCATTGTAGGCAGCATCCTGGGAAGGGAACGAGTGTTCTCTACATCAACAGGGTGCTTTCATAGCCTGGGGGTCGGGGGAGCTTCTCCTCAGACGCTCTAGAGCTGAAAGGATACTTGACGTGAGTCCTTTCCTCAAGGTAAAGCTTTGACTAGCCCTGCCGAAGCTCAGCTTGGAGCAGTTGCCTTGAGGCCTTGGTTTCAGGTCTGCTTTCTTTTAAGGTTAGTAAGCTTTTCAAGACACCGAGGACCTCGCGTGGGCACCCTATTCCCTGCAAGAACACCGAGTATCAGCAGGCTCCACTGGGCTGCTAAGAAACATCCAGGCCCGGAAACCTTTCCCAGTCACTCTGTGTATGCTGACTGCAGGGCAACACACTTCACACTTCCTTGGGAGAGCTGGCTTTCCTCAGCACTCCAACAGCTCCAGGAAATGTGTTCTCTCACCTCCGAAATGTCAGGCAAATCTGCCTCATTGCCCTAGGCTGAGCAGCACTGAGAAACCCAAACTGCTTCGCATTCCTCCTACACAGTCATACCATAAGACCCCATCCTTACAGGAGAAAGTCGGCCTGCGTTCCTGCTGTAACCAAAGCACAGTTCTTCCTCTTACACTGCAGGGTTTTAGAAGAAGCTAAGCCCAAAAGCTTAACTAGAGCGCTCCTTGGGGGAGGCGGTTGGCTACACGCAGAACTCCGTGCCAAATAAACTTTATTCAAGGAAGGGACCAGTGTGTAGCTAGAGTGTATATTTACTTGGTAGAAATCACAAGGAGCTACGCTGCGTTTTCGCTGGATACGGGGACCTTATGGCACAAGCCTTGCTTTCCCATTTTGAAAGCTCCGTTCATGCTGCCCTGAAGCTACCTAAATAACAGTTTGAGGACGTGTCTTTAGTCTATGTAGGCAGGGCTCTGGGAAGGGAACGAGTGTTCTCTACATCAACAGGGTCCTTTCATAGCCTGGGTGAGAGCTTCTCCTGAGACGCTCTAGAGCTTAAAGGAAACTTGACGTGAGTCCTTTCCTCAAGGTAAAGCCTTGAATAGCCCTGCCGAAGCTAAGCTTCGAGCAGTCGCCTTGAGGCCTTAGTTTCAGGTCTGCTTTCTTTTAAGGTTAGTAAGCTTTGCAAGACACCGGGGACCTCGCATGGCCACCCTATTCCCTGCAAGAACACCGAGTACCGGCAGGCTCCACTGGGCTGCTAAGAAACATCCAGGCCCGGATACCTTTCCCAGTCACTCTGTGTATGCTGAGTGGAGGGTAACACAGTGCACTCTTCCTTGGGAGAGCTAGATTTCCTCAGCACTCCAACAGCTCCAGGAAATGTGTTCTCTCACGTCCTACATGTCATGCAAATCTGCCTCATTGCCCTAGGCTGAGCGGCACTGTGAAACCCAAACTGCTTCGCATTCCTCCTACAAAGTCATACCATAAGACCCCATCCTTACAGGAGAAAGTCGGCCTGCGTTCCTGCTGTAACCAAAGCACACTTCTTCCTCTTACACTGCAGGGTTTTAGAAGAAGCTAAGCCCAATAGATTAACTAGAGCGCTCCTTGGGGGAGGCGGTTGGCTACACGCAGAACTCCGTGCCAAATAAACTTTATTCAAGGAAGGGACCAGTGTGTAGCTAGAGTGTATATTTACTTGGTAGAAATCACAAGGAGGTAGGCTGCGTTTTCGCTGGATACGGGGACCTTATGGCACAAGCCTTGCTTTCCCATTTTGAAAGCTCCGTTCATGCTGCCCTGAAGCTACCTAAATAACAGTTTACGACGTGTCTTTACTCACTGTAGGCAGGGCTCTGGGAAGGGAACGAGTGTTCTCTACATCAACAGGGTGCTTTCATAGCCTGGGTGAGAGCTTCTCCTGAGACGCTCTAGAGCTAAAAGGAAACATGACGTGAGTCCTTTCCTCAAGGTAAAGCCTTGAATAGCCCTGCCAAAGCTAAGCTTCGAGCAGTTGCCTTGAGGCATTAGTTTCAGGTCTGCTTTCTTTTAACGTTAGTACGCTTTTCAAGACACCGAGGACCTCTCGTGGGCAACCTATTGGCTTCAAGAGCATCGCGTAACGGCAGGCTCCACTGGGCTGGTAAGAAATATCCAGGGCTGGAAAACTTTCCAAGTAACGCTGTGTATGCTGAGTGTAGGGCAACACACTGCACTCTTCCTTGGGAGAGCTAGATTTCCTAAGCACTCCAACAGCTCCAAGAAATCTGTTCTCTCACGTCCTACATATCATGCAATCTGCCTCATTGCCCTACGCTGAGCGGCACTGAGAAACCAAAACTGCTTTGCCTTCCTTCTACAAAGTCATACCTTAAGACACCATCCTTACAGGAGAATGTAGGCTTGCGTTCCTGCTGCAACCAAAGCACAGTTCTTCCTCTTATATTGCAGGGTTTTAGAAGACGCTAAGCCCCTAAAGCGTACCTAGAGTGTTCCTTGGGAGAAACAGTGGGATACACGCAGAAATCCGTACCACGAAAACGTTATACATGGAAGGGACCACTGTGTAGCTAGAGTGCATATTTACTTGGTAGAAATCACAAGGAGGTAGGCTGCGTTTTCCCTGGAAACAGGGACTTGATGGCAAAAGACTTGCTTTCCCATTTTGAAAGCTCCATTCATGCTGCCTTCAAGCTACCTAAACAACAGTGTTTGGGACGGGTCTCTGGTCATTGTAGGCAGCAACCTGGGAAGGGAACGAGTGTTCTCTACATCAACAGGGTGCTTTCATAGCCTGGGGGGGGGGGAGCTTCTCCTCAGACGCTCTAGAGCTGAAAGGATACTTGACGTGAGTCCTTTCCTCAAGGTAAAGCTTTGACTAGCCCTGCCGAAGCTCAGCTTGGAGCAGTTGCCTTGAGGCCTTCGTTTCAGGTCTGTTTTCTTTTAAGGTTAGTAAGCTTTTCAAGACACCGAGGACCTCGCGTGGGCGCCCTATTCCCTGCAAGAACACCGAGTACCGGCAGGCTCCACTGGGCTGCTAAGAAACATCCAGGCCCGGAAACCTTTCCCAGTCACTCTGTGTATGCTGAGTGGAGGGCAAAACACTGCACTCTTCCTCGGGAGAGCTAGATTTCCTCAGCACTCCAACAGCTCCAGGAAATCTGTTCTCTCTCGTCCTACATATCATGCAATCTGCCTCATTGCCCTAGGCTGAGCGGCACTGAGAAACCAAAACTGCTTTGCCTTCCTTCTACAAAGTCATACCTTAAGACACCATCCTTACAGGAGAATGTAGGCTTGCGTTCCTGCTGCAACCAAAGCACAGTTCTTCCTCTTATATTGCAGTGTTTTAGAAGAGGCTAAGCCCCGAAAGCGTACCTAGAGCGTTCCTTGGGAGAAACAGTGGGATACACGCAGAAATCCGTGCCACGAAAACGTTATAGATGGAAGGGACCACTATGTAGCTAGAGTGCATATTTACTTGGTAGAAATCACACGGAGGTAGGCTGCGTTTTCCCTGGAAACAGGGACTTGATGGCAAAACACTTGCTTTCCCATTTTGAAAGCTCCATTCATGCTGCCTTCAAGCTACCTAAACAACAGTGTTTGGGACGGGTCTCTGGTCATTGTAGGCAGCATCCTGGGAAGGGAACGAGTGTTCTCTACATCAACAGGGTGCTTTCATAGCCTGGGGGGGGGGAGCTTCTCCTCAGACGCTCTAGAGCAGAAAGGATACTTGACTTGAGTCCTTTCCTCAAGGTAAAGCTTTGACTAGCCCTGCCGAAGCTCAGCTTGGAGCAGTTGCCTTGAGGCCTTAGTTTCAGGTCTGCTTTCTTTTAAGGTTAGTAAGCTTTTCAAGACACCGAGGACCTCGCGTGGGCACCCTATTCCCTGCAAGAACACCGAGTATCAGCAGGCTCCACTGGGCTGCTAAGAAACATCCAGGCCCGGAAACCTTTCCCAGTCACTCTGTGTATGCTGACTGCAGGGCAACACACTGCACACTTCCTTGGGAGAGCTGGCTTTCCTCAGCACTCCAACAGCTCCAGGAAATGTGTTCTCTCACCTCCTAAATGTCATGCAAATCTGCCTCATTGCCCTAGGCTGAGCAGCACTGAGAAACCGAAACTGATTCTCATTCCTCCTGCAAAGTCATACCTTAACACCCCATCCTTACAGAGGAATGTCGGCCTGCATTCCTGCTGTAACCAAAGTACAGTTCTTCCTATTACAGGGCAGGGTTTTAGAAGAAGCTAAGCCCAATAGCTTAACTAGAGCGCTCCTTGGGGGAGGCGGTTGGCTACACGCAGAACTCCGTGCCAAATAAACTTTATTCAAGGAAGGGACCAGTGTGTAGCTAGAGTGTACATTTACTTGGTAGAAATCAAAAGGAGGTAGGCTGCGTTTTCGCTGGATACGGGGACCTTCTGGCACAAGCCTTGCTTTCCCATTTTGAAAGCTCCGTTCATGCTGCCCTGAAGCTACCTAAATAACAGTTTTAGGACGTGTCTTTAGTCTCTGTAGGCAGGGCTCTGGGAAAGGAACGAGTCTTCACTACATCACCAGCGTGCTTTCATAGCCTGGGTGGGAGCTTTTCCTGAGATGCTCTAGAGCTGAAAGGATACTTGACGTGAGTCCTTTCCTCAAGGTAAAGCCTTGAATAGCCCTGCCGAATCTGAACTTCGAGCAGTCGCCTTGAGGCCTTAGTTTCAGGTCTGTTTTCTTTTAATGTTAGTAAGCTTTTCAAGACACCGAGGACCTCGCGTGGGCCCCCTATTCCCTGCAAGAACACCGAGTACCGGCAGGCTCCACTGGGCTGCTAAAAAACATCCAGGCCCGGAAACCTTTCCCAGTCACTCTGTGTATGCTGAGTGGAGGGCAACACAGTGCACTCTTCCTTGGGAGAGCTAGATTTCCTCAGCACTCCAACAGCTCCAGGAAATGTGTTCTCTCACGTCCTACATGTCACTCAAATCTGCCTCATTGCCCTAGGCTGAGCGGCACTGAGAAACCCAAACTGCTTCGCATTCCTCCTAAAAAGTCATACCATAAGACCCCATCCTTACAGGAGAAAGTCGGGCTGCGTTCCTGCTGTAACCAAAGCACAGTACTTCCTCTTACACTGCAGTGTTTTAGAAGAAGCTAAGCCCGATAGCCTACCTAGAGCGCTCCTTGGGAGAGGCGGCTGGCTACACGCAGAACTCCTTGCCAAATAAACTTTATTCAAGGAAGGGTCCAGTGTGTAGCGAGAGTGTATGTTTACTTGGTAGAAATCACAAGGAGCTAGGCTGCGTGTTCGCTGGAAGCGGGGAACTTATGGCACAAGCCTTGCTTTCCCATTTTGAAAGCTCCATTCATGCTGCCCTGAAGCTACCTAAATAACAGTTTTAGGACGTGCTTTTAGTCACTGTAGGCAGGGCTCTGGGAAGGGAACGAGTGTTCTCTCCTTCAACAGGGTGCTTTCATAGCCGGGGTGGGAGCTTCTCCAGAGATGCTCTAGAGCTGAAAGGAAACTTGACGTGAGTCCTTTCCTCAAGGTAAAGCCTTGACTAGTCCTGCCGAAGCTCAGCTTCAGCAGTTGCCTTGAGGCCTTCGTTTCAGGTCTGTTTTCTTTTAAGGTTAGTAAGCTTTTCAAGACACCGAGGACCTCGCGTGGGCACCCTATTCCCTGCAAGAACACCGAGTACCGGCAGGCTCCACTGGGCTGCTAAGAAACATCCAGGCCTGGAAACCTTTCCCAGTCACTCTGTGTATGCTGAGTGGAGGGCAAAACACTGCACTCTTCCTCGGGAGAGCTAGATTTCCTCAGCACTCCAACAGCTCCAGGAAATCTGTTCTCTCTCGTCCTACATATCATGCAATCTGCCTCATTGCCCTAGGCTGAGCGGCACTGAGAAACCAAAACTGCTTTGCCTTCCTTCTACAAAGTCATACCTTAAGACACCATCCTTACAGGAGAATGTAGGCTTGCGTTCCTGCTGCAACCAAAGCACAGTTCTTCCTCTTATATTGCAGGGTTTTAGAAGAGGCTAAGCCCCGAAAGCGTACCTAGAGCGTTCCTTGGGAGAAACAGTGGGATACACGCAGAAATCCGTGCCACGAAAACGTTATACATGGAAGGGACCACTATGTAGCTAGAGTGCATATTTACTTGGTAGAAATCACAAGGAGGTAGGCTGCGTTTTCCCTGGAAACAGGGACTTGATGGCAAAAGTCTTGCTTTCCCATTTTGAAAGCTCCATTCATGCTGCCTTCAAGCTACCTAAACAACAGTGTTTGGGACGGGTCTCTGGTCATTGTAGGCAGCATCCTGGGAAGGGAACGAGTGTTCTCTACATCAACAGGGTGCTTTCATAGCCTGGGGGGGGGAGCTTCTCCTCAGAAGCTCTACAGCTGAAAGGATACTTGACTTGAGTCCTTTCCTCAAGGTAAAGCTTTGACTAGCCCTGCCGAAGCTCAGCTTGGAGCAGTTGCCTTGAGGCCTTAGTTTCAGGTCTGCTTTCTTTTAAGGTTAGTAAGCTTTTCAAGACACCGAGGACCTCGCGTGGGCACACTATTCCCTGCAAGAACACCGAGTATCAGCAGGCTCCACTGGGCTGCTAAGAAACATCCAGGCCCGGAAACCTTTCCCAGTCACTCTGTGTATGCTGACTGCAGGTCAACACACTGCACACTTCCTTGGGAGAGCTGGCTTTCCTCAGCACTCCAACAGCTCCAGGAAATGTGTTCTCTCACCTCCTAAATGTCATGCAAATCTGCCTCATTGCCCTAGGCTGAGCGGCACTGAGAAACCCAAACTGCTTCTCATTCCTCCCGCAAAGTCATACCGTAACACCCCATCCTTACAGAGGAATGTCGGCCTGCATTCCTGCTGTAACCAAAGTACAGTTCTTCCTATTACAGGGCAGGGTTTTAGAAGAAGCTAAGCCCAATAGCTTAACTAGAGCGCTCCTTGGGGGAGGCGGTTGGTTACACGCAGAACTCTGTGCCAAATAAACTTTATTCAAGGAAGGGACCAGTGTGTAGCTAGAGTGTACATTTACTTGGTAGAAATCAAAAGGAGGTAGGCTGCGTTTTCGCTGGATACGGGGACCTTCTGGCACAAGCCTTGCTTTCCCATTTTGAAAGCTCCGTTCATGCTGCCCTGAAGCTACCTAAATAACAGTTTTAGGACGTGTCTTTAGTCTCTGTAGGCAGGGCTCTGGGAAGGGAACGAGTCTTCACTACATCACCAGCGTGCTTTCATAGCCTGGGTGGGAGCTTTTCCTGAGATGCTCTAGAGCTGAAAGGATACTTGACGTGAGTCCTTTCCTCAAGGTAAAGCCTTGAATAGCCCTGCCGAATCTGAACTTCGAGCAGTCGCCTTGAGGCCTTAGTTTCAGGTCTGTTTTCTTTTAATGTTAGTAAGCATTTCAAGACACCGAGGACCTCGCGTGGGCCCCCTATTCCCTGCAAGAACACCGAGTACCGGCAGGCTCCACTGGGCTGCTAAACAACATACAGGCCCGGAAACCTTTCCCAGTCACTCTGTGTATGCTGAGTGGAGGGCAACACAGTGCACTCTTCCTTGGGAGAGCTAGATTTCCTCAGCACTCCAACAGCTCCAGGAAATGTGTTCTCTCACGTCCTACATGTCACTCAAATCTGCCTCATTGCCCTAGGCTGAGCGGCACTGAGAAACCCAAACTGCTTCGCATTCCTCCTACAAAGTCATACCATAAGCCCCCATCCTTACAGGAGAAAGTCGGCCTGCGTTCCTGCTGTAACCAAAGCACAGTACTTCCTCTTACACTGCAGTGTTTTAGAAGAAGCTAAGCCCGATAGCCTACCTAGAGCGCTCCTTGGGAGAGGCGGCTGGCTACAGGCAGAACTCCTTGCCAAATAAACTTTATTCAAGGAAGGGTCCAGTGTGTAGCGAGAGTGTATATTTACTTGGTAGAAATCACAAGGAGCTAGGCTGCGTGTTCGCTGGAAGCGGGGACCTTATGGCACAAGCCTTGCTTTCCCATTTTGAAAGCTCCATTCATGCTGCCCTGAAGCTACCTAAATAACAGTTTTAGGACGTGCTTTTAGTCACTGTAGGCAGGGCTCTGGGAAGGGAACGAGTGTTCTCTCCTTCAACAGGGTGATTTCATAGCCGGGGTGGGAGCTTCTCCAGAGACGCTCCAGAGCTGAAAGGAAACTTGACGTGAGTCCTTTCCTCAAGGTAAAGCCTTGACTAGTCCTGCCGAAGCTCAGCTTGGAGCAGTTGCCTTGAGGCCTTCGTTTCAGGTCTGTTTTCTTTTAAGGTTAGTAAGCTTTTCAAGACACCGAGGACCTCGCGTGGGCGCCCTATTCCCTGCAAGAACACCGAGTACCGGCAGGCTCCACTGGGCTGCTAAGAAACATCCAGGCCCGGAAACCTTTCCCAGTCACTCTGTGTATGCTGAGTGGAGGGCAAAACACTGCACTCTTCCTCGGGAGAGCTAGATTTCCTCAGCACTCCAACAGCTCCAGGAAATCTGTTCTCTCTCGTCCTACATATCATGCAATCTGCCTCATTGCCCTAGGCTGAGCGGCACTGAGAAACCAAAACTGCTTTGCCTTCCTTCTACAAAGTCATACCTTAAGACACCATCCTTACAGGAGAATGTAGGCTTGCGTTCCTGCTGCAACCAAAGCACAGTTCTTCCTCTTATATTGCAGGGTTTTAGAAGAGGCTAAGCCCCGAAAGCGTACCTAGAGCGTTCCTTGGGAGAAACAGTGGGATACACGCAGAAATCCGTGCCACGAAAACGTTATACATGGAAGGGACCACTGTGTAGCTAGAGTGCATATTTACTTGGTAGAAATCACACGGAGGTAGGCTGCGTTTTCCCTGGAAACAGGGACTTGATGGCAAAAGACTTGCTTTCCCATTTTGAAAGCTCCATTCATGCAGCCTTCAAGCTACCTAAACAACAGTGTTTGGGACGGGTCTCTGGTCATTGTAGGCAGCATCCTGGGAAGGGAACGAGTGTTCTCTACATCAACAGGGTGCTTTCATAGCCTGGGGGTCGGGGAAGCTTCTCCTCAGACGCTCTAGAGCTGAAAGGATACTTGACGTGAGTCCTTTCCTCAAGGTAAAGCTTTGACTAGCCCTGCCGAATCTCAGCTTGGAGCATTTGCCTTGAGGCCTTGGTTTCAGGTCTGCTTTCTTTTAAGGTTAGTAAGCTTTTCAAGACACCGAGGACCTCGCGTGGGCACCCTATTCCCTGCAAGAACACCGAGTATCAGCAGGCTCCACTGGGCTGCTAAGAAACATCCAGGCCCGGAAACCTTTCCCAGTCACTCTGTGTATGCTGACTGCAGGGCAACACACTTCACACTTCCTTGGGAGAGCTGGCTTTCCTCAGCACTCCAACAGCTCCAGGAAATGTGTTCTCTCACCTCCGAAATGTCAGGCAAATCTTCCTCATTGCCCTAGGCTGAGCAGCACTGAGAAACCCAAACTGCTTCGCATTCCTCCTACACAGTCATACCATAAGACCCCATCCTTACAGGAGAAAGTCGGCCTGCGTTCCTGCTGTAACCAAAGCACAGTTCTTCCTCTTACACTGCAGGGTTTTAGAAGAAGCTAAGCCCAAAAGCTTAACTAGAGCGCTCCTTGGGGGAGGCGGTTGGCTACACGCAGAACTCCGTGCCAAATAAACTTTATTCAAGGAAGGGACCAGTGTGTAGCTAGAGTGTATATTTACTTGGTAGAAATCACAAGGAGCTACGCTGCGTTTTCGCTGGATACGGGGACCTTATGGCACAAGCCTTGCTTTCCCATTTTGAAAGCTCCGTTCATGCTGCCCTGAAGCTACCTAAATAACAGTTTGAGGACGTGTCTTTAGTCTATGTAGGCAGGGCTCTGGGAAGGGAACGAGTGTTCTCTACATCAACAGGGTCCTTTCATAGCCTGGGTGAGAGCTTCTCCTGAGACGCTCTAGAGCTTAAAGGAAACTTGACGTGAGTCCTTTCCTCAAGGTAAAGCCTTGAATAGCCCTGCCGAAGCTAAGCTTCGAGCAGTCGCCTTGAGGCCTTAGTTTCAGGTCTGCTTTCTTTTAAGGTTAGTAAGCTTTGCAAGACACCGGGGACCTCGCATGGGCACCCTATTCCCTGCAAGAACACCGAGTACCGGCAGGCTCCACTGGGCTGCTAAGAAACATTCAGGCCCGGATACCTTTCCCAGTCACTCTGTGTATGCTGAGTGGAGGGTAACACAGTGCACTCTTCCTTGGGAGAGCTAGATTTCCTCAGCACTCCAACAGCTCCAGGAAATGTGTTCTCTCACGTCCTACATGTCATGCAAATCTGCCTCATTGCCCTAGGCTGAGCGGCACTGTGAAACCCAAACTGCTTCGCATTCCTCCTACAAAGTCATACCATAAGACCCCATCCTTACAGGAGAAAGTCGGCCTGCGTTCCTGCTGTAACCAAAGCACACTTCTTCCTCTTACACTGCAGGGTTTTAGAAGAAGCTAAGCCCAATAGATTAACTAGAGCGCTCCTTGGGGGAGGCGGTTGGCTACACGCAGAACTCCGTGCCAAATAAACTTTATTCAAGGAAGGGACCAGTGTGTAGCTAGAGTGTATATTTACTTGGTAGAAATCACAAGGAGGTAGGCTGCGTTTTCGCTGGATACGGGGACCTTATGGCACAAGCCTTGCTTTCCCATTTTGAAAGCTCCGTTCATGCTGCCCTGAAGCTACCTAAATAACAGTTTACGACGTGTCTTTACTCACTGTAGGCAGGGCTCTGGGAAGGGAACGAGTGTTCTCTACATCAACAGGGTGCTTTCATAGCCTGGGTGAGAGCTTCTCCTGAGACGCTCTAGAGCTAAAAGGAAACTTGACGTGAGTCCTTTCCTCAAGGTAAAGCCTTGAATAGCCCTGCCAAAGCTAAGCTTCGAGCAGTTGCCTTGAGGCATTAGTTTCAGGTCTGCTTTCTTTTAACGTTAGTACGCTTTTCAAGACACCGAGGACCTCTCGTGGGCAACCTATTGGCTTCAAGAGCATCGCGTAACGGCAGGCTCCACTGGGCTGGTAAGAAATATCCAGGGCTGGAAAACTTTCCAAGTAACTCTGTGTATGCTGAGTGTAGGGCAACACACTGCACTCTTCCTTGGGAGAGCTAGATTTCCTAAGCACTCCAACAGCTCCAAGAAATCTGTTCTCTCACGTCCTACATATCATGCAATCTGCCTCATTGCCCTACGCTGAGCGGCACTGAAAAACCAAAACTGCTTTGCCTTCCTTCTACAAAGTCATACTTTAAGACACCATCCTTACAGGAGAATGTAGGCTTGCGTTCCTGCTGCAACCAAAGCACAGTTCTTCCTCTTATATTGCAGGGTTTTAGAAGAGGCTAAGCCCCGAAAGCGTACCTAGAGCGTTCCTTGGGAGAAACAGTGGGATACACGCAGAAATCCGTGCCACGAAAACGTTATACATGGAAGGGACCACTGTGTAGCTAGAGTGCATATTTACTTGGTAGAAATCACACGGAGGTAGGCTGCGTTTTCCCTGGAAACAGGGACTTGATGGCAAAAGACTTGCTTTCCCATTTTGAAAGCTCCATTCATGCAGCCTTCAAGCTACCTAAACAACAGTGTTTGGGACGGGTCTCTGGTCATTGTAGGCAGCATCCTGGGAAGGGAACGAGTGTTCTCTACATCAACAGGGTGCTTTCATAGCCTGGGGGTCGGGGGAGCTTCTCCTCAGACGCTCTAGAGCTGAAAGGATACTTGACGTGAGTCCTTTCCTCAAGGTAAAGCTTTGACTAGCCCTGCCGAAGCTCAGCTTGGAGCAGTTGCCTTGAGGCCTTGGTTTCAGGTCTGCTTTCTTTTAAGGTTAGTAAGCTTTTCAAGACACCGAGGACCTCGCGTGGGCACCCTATTCCCTGCAAGAACACCGAGTATCAGCAGGCTCCACTGGGCTGCTAAGAAACATCCAGGCCCGGAAACCTTTCCCAGTCACTCTGTGTATGCTGACTGCAGGGCAACACACTTCACACTTCCTTGGGAGAGCTGGCTTTCCTCAGCACTCCAACAGCTCCAGGAAATGTGTTCTCTCACCTCCGAAATGTCAGGCAAATCTGCCTCATTGCCCTAGGCTGAGCAGCACTGAGAAACCCAAACTGCTTCGCATTCCTCCTACACAGTCATACCATAAGACCCCATCCTTACAGGAGAAAGTTGGCCTGCGTTCCTGCTGTAACCAAAGCACAGTTCTTCCTCTTACACTGCAGGGTTTTAGAAGAAGCTAAGCCCAAAAGCTTAACTAGAGCGCTCCTTGGGGGAGGCGGTTGGCTACACGCAGAACTCCGTGCCAAATAAACTTTATTCAAGGAAGGGACCAGTGTGTAGCTAGAGTGTATATTTACTTGGTAGAAATCACAAGGAGCTACGCTGCGTTTTCGCTGGATACGGGGACCTTATGGCACAAGCCTTGCTTTCCCATTTTGAAAGCTCCGTTCATGCTGCCCTGAAGCTACCTAAATAACAGTTTGAGGACGTGTCTTTAGTCTATGTAGGCAGGGCTCTGGGAAGGGAACGAGTGTTCTCTACATCAACAGGGTCCTTTCATAGCCTGGGTGAGAGCTTCTCCTGAGACGCTCTAGAGCTTAAAGGAAACTTGACGTGAGTCCTTTCCTCAAGGTAAAGCCTTGAATAGCCCTGCCGAAGCTAAGCTTCGAGCAGTCGCCTTGAGGCCTTAGTTTCAGGTCTGCTTTCTTTTAAGGTTAGTAAGCTTTGCAAGACACCGGGGACCTCGCATGGGCACCCTATTCCCTGCAAGAACACCGAGTACCGGCAGGCTCCACTGGGCTGCTAAGAAACATCCAGGCCCGGATACCTTTCCCAGTCACTCTGTGTATGCTGAGTGGAGGGTAACACAGTGCACTCTTCCTTGGGAGAGCTAGATTTCCTCAGCACTCCAACAGCTCCAGGAAATGTGTTCTCTCACGTCCTACATGTCATGCAAATCTGCCTCATTGCCCTAGGCTGAGCGGCACTGTGAAACCCAAACTGCTTCGCATTCCTCCTACAAAGTCATACCATAAGACCCCATCCTTACAGGAGAAAGTCGTCCTGCGTTCCTGCTGTAACCAAAGCACACTTCTTCCTCTTACACTGCAGGGTTTTAGAAGAAGCTAAGCCCAATAGATTAACTAGAGCGCTCCTTGGGGGAGGCGGTTGGCTACACGCAGAACTCCGTGCCAAATAAACTTTATTCAAGGAAGGGACCAGTGTGTAGCTAGAGTGTACATTTACTTGGTAGAAATCAAAAGGAGGTAGGCTGCGTTTTCGCTGGATACGGGGACCTTATGGCACAAGCCTTGCTTTCCCATTTTGAAAGCTCCGTTCATGCTGCCCTGAAGCTACCTAAATAACAGTTTTAGGACGTGTCTTTAGTCTCTGTAGGCAGGGCTCTGGGAAGGGAACGAGTCTTCACTACATCACCAGCGTGCTTTCATAGCCTGGGTGGGAGCTTTTCCTGAGATGCTCTAGAGCTGAAAGGATACTTGACGTGAGTCCTTTCCTCAAGGTAAAGCCTTGAATAGCCCTGCCGAATCTGAACTTCGAGCAGTCGCCTTGAGGCCTTAGTTTCAGGTCTGTTTTCTTTTAATGTTAGTAAGCTTTTCAAGACACCGAGGACCTCGCGTGGGCCCCCTATTCCCTGCAAGAACACCGAGTACCGGCAGGCTCCACTGGGCTGCTAAAAAACATCCAGGCCCGGAAACCTTTCCCATTCACTCTGTGTATGCTGAGTGGAGGGCAACACAGTGCACTCTTCCTTGGGAGAGCTAGATTTCCTCAGCACTCCAACAGCTCCAGGAAATGTGTTCTCTCACGTCCTACATGTCACTCAAATCTGCCTCATTGCCCTAGGCTGAGCGGCACTGAGAAACCCAAACTGCTTCGCATTCCTCCTACAAAGTCATACCATAAGACCCCATCCTTACAGGAGAAAGTCGGCCTGCGTTCCTGCTGTAACCAAAGCACAGTACTTCCTCTTACACTGCAGTGTTTTAGAAGAAGCTAAGCCCGATAGCCTACCTAGAGCGCTCCTTGGGAGAGGCGGTTGGCTACACGCAGAACTCCTTGCCAAATAAACTTTATTCAAGGAAGGGTCCAGTGTGTAGCGAGAGTGTATATTTACTTGGTAGAAATCACAAGGAGCTAGGCTGCGTGTTCGCTGGAAGCGGGGACCTTATGGCACAAGCCTTGCTTTCCCATTTTGAAAGCTCCATTCATGCTGCCCTGAAGCTACCTAAATAACAGTTTTAGGACGTGCTTTTAGTCACTGTAGGCAGGGCTCTGGGAAGGGAACGAGTGTTCTCTCCTTCAACAGGGTGCTTTCATAGCCGGGGTGGGAGCTTCTCCAGAGACGCTCCAGAGCTGAAAGGAAACTTGACGTGAGTCCTTTCCTCAAGGTAAAGCCTTGACTAGCCCTGCCGAAGCTCAGCTTGGAGCAGTTGCCTTGAGGCCTTCGTTTCAGGTCTGTTTTCTTTTAAGGTTAGTAAGCTTTTCAAGACACCGAGGACCTCGCGTGGGCGCCCTATTCCCTGCAAGAACACCGAGTACCGGCAGGCTCCACTGGGCTGCTAAGAAACATCCAGGCCCGGAAACCTTTCCCAGTCACTCTGTGTATGCTGAGTGGAGGGCAAAACACTGCACTCTTCCTCGGGAGAGCTAGATTTCCTCAGCACTCCAACAGCTCCAGGAAATCTGTTCTCTCTCGTCCTACATATCATGCAATCTGCCTCATTGCCCTAGGCTGAGCGGCACTGAGAAACCAAAACTGCTTTGCCTTCCTTCTACAAAGTCATACCTTAAGACACCATCCTTACAGGAGAATGTAGGCTTGCGTTCCTGCTGCAACCAAAGCACAGTTCTTCCTCTTATATTGCAGGGTTTTAGAAGAGGCTAAGCCCCGAAAGCGTACCTAGAGCGTTCCTTGGGAGAAACAGTGGGATACACGCAGAAATCCGTGCCACGAAAACGTTATACATGGAAGGGACCACTGTGTAGCTAGAGTGCATATTTACTTGGTAGAAATCACACGGAGGTAGGCTGCGTTTTCCCTGGAAACAGGGACTTGATGGCAAAAGACTTGCTTTCCCATTTTGAAAGCTCCATTCATGCAGCCTTCAAGCTACCTAAACAACAGTGTTTGGGACGGGTCTCTGGTCATTGTAGGCAGCATCCTGGGAAGGGAACGAGTGTTCTCTACATCAACAGGGTGCTTTCATAGCCTGGGGGTCGGGGGAGCTTCTCCTCAGACGCTCTAGAGCTGAAAGGATACTTGACGTGAGTCCTTTCCTCAAGGTAAAGCTTTGACTAGCCCTGCCGAAGCTCAGCTTGGAGCAGTTGCCTTGAGGCCTTGGTTTCAGGTCTGCTTTCTTTTAAGGTTAGTAAGCTTTTCAAGACACCGAGGACCTCGCGTGGGCACCCTATTCCCTGCAAGAACACCGAGTATCAGCAGGCTCCACTGGGCTGCTAAGAAACATCCAGGCCCGGAAACCTTTCCCAGTCACTCTGTGTATGCTGACTGCAGGGCAACACACTTCACACTTCCTTGGGAGAGCTGGCTTTCCTCAGCACTCCAACAGCTCCAGGAAATGTGTTCTCTCACCTCCGAAATGTCAGGCAAATCTGCCTCATTGCCCTAGGCTGAGCAGCACTGAGAAACCCAAACTGCTTCGCATTCCTCCTACACAGTCATACCATAAGACCCCATCCTTACAGGAGAAAGTCGGCCTGCGTTCCTGCTGTAACCAAAGCACACTTCTTCCTCTTACACTGCAGGGTTTTAGAAGAAGCTAAGCCCAATAGATTAACTAGAGCGCTCCTTGGGGGAGGCGGTTGGCTACACGCAGAACTCCGTGCCAAATAAACTTTATTCAAGGAAGGGACCAGTGTGTAGCTAGAGTGTACATTTACTTGGTAGAAATCAAAAGGAGGTAGGCTGCGTTTTCGCTGGATACGGGGACCTTATGGCACAAGCCTTGCTTTCCCATTTTGAAAGCTCCGTTCATGCTGCCCTGAAGCTACCTAAATAACAGTTTTAGGACGTGTCTTTAGTCTCTGTAGGCAGGGCTCTGGGAAGGGAACGAGTCTTCACTACATCACCAGCGTGCTTTCATAGCCTGGGTGGGAGCTTTTCCTGAGATGCTCTAGAGCTGAAAGGATACTTGACGTGAGTCCTTTCCTCAAGGTAAAGCCTTGAATAGCCCTGCCGAATCTGAACTTCGAGCAGTCGCCTTGAGGCCTTAGTTTCAGGTCTGTTTTCTTTTAATGTTAGTAAGCTTTTCAAGACACCGAGGACCTCGCGTGGGCCCCCTATTCCCTGCAAGAACACCGAGTACCGGCAGGCTCCACTGGGCTGCTAAAAAACATCCAGGCCCGGAAACCTTTCCCATTCACTCTGTGTATGCTGAGTGGAGGGCAACACAGTGCACTCTTCCTTGGGAGAGCTAGATTTCCTCAGCACTCCAACAGCTCCAGGAAATGTGTTCTCTCACGTCCTACATGTCACTCAAATCTGCCTCATTGCCCTAGGCTGAGCGGCACTGAGAAACCCAAACTGCTTCGCATTCCTCCTACAAAGTCATACCATAAGACCCCATCCTTACAGGAGAAAGTCGGCCTGCGTTCCTGCTGTAACCAAAGCACAGTACTTCCTCTTACACTGCAGTGTTTTAGAAGAAGCTAAGCCCGATAGCCTACCTAGAGCGCTCCTTGGGAGAGGCGGTTGGCTACACGCAGAACTCCTTGCCAAATAAACTTTATTCAAGGAAGGGTCCAGTGTGTAGCGAGAGTGTATATTTACTTGGTAGAAATCACAAGGAGCTAGGCTGCGTGTTCGCTGGAAGCGGGGACCTTATGGCACAAGCCTTGCTTTCCCATTTTGAAAGCTCCATTCATGCTGCCCTGAAGCTACCTAAATAACAGTTTTAGGACGTGCTTTTAGTCACTGTAGGCAGGGCTCTGGGAAGGGAACGAGTGTTCTCTCCTTCAACAGGGTGCTTTCATAGCCGGGGTGGGAGCTTCTCCAGAGACGCTCCAGAGCTGAAAGGAAACTTGACGTGAGTCCTTTCCTCAAGGTAAAGCCTTGACTAGCCCTGCCGAAGCTCAGCTTGGAGCAGTTGCCTTGAGGCCTTCGTTTCAGGTCTGTTTTCTTTTAAGGTTAGTAAGCTTTTCAAGACACCGAGGACCTCGCGTGGGCGCCCTATTCCCTGCAAGAACACCGAGTACCGGCAGGCTCCACTGGGCTGCTAAGAAACATCCAGGCCCGGAAACCTTTCCCAGTCACTCTGTGTATGCTGAGTGGAGGGCAAAACACTGCACTCTTCCTCGGGAGAGCTAGATTTCCTCAGCACTCCAACAGCTCCAGGAAATCTGTTCTCTCTCGTCCTACATATCATGCAATCTGCCTCATTGCCCTAGGCTGAGCGGCACTGAGAAACCAAAACTGCTTTGCCTTCCTTCTACAAAATCATACCTTAAGACACCATCCTTACAGGAGAATGTAGGCTTGCGTTCCTGCTGCAACCAAAGCACAGTTCTTCCTCTTATATTGCAGGGTTTTAGAAGAGGCTAAGCCCCGAAAGCGTACCTAGAGCGTTCCTTGGGAGAAACAGTGGGATACACGCAGAAATCCGTGCCACGAAAACGTTATACATGGAAGGGACCACTGTGTAGCTAGAGTGCATATTTACTTGGTAGAAATCACACGGAGGTAGGCTGCGTTTTCCCTGGAAACAGGGACTTGATGGCAAAAGACTTGCTTTCCCATTTTGAAAGCTCCATTCATGCAGCCTTCAAGCTACCTAAACAACAGTGTTTGGGACGGGTCTCTGGTCATTGTAGG
Organism: Balaenoptera acutorostrata; assembly: GCF_949987535.1. NCBI lineage: Eukaryota > Metazoa > Chordata > Mammalia > Artiodactyla > Balaenopteridae > Balaenoptera > Balaenoptera acutorostrata. The sequence goes on along the minus strand of NC_080080.1, from coordinate 47,797,350 downwards.
CAGCATCCTGGGAAGGGAACGAGTGTTCTCTACATCAACAGGGTGCTTTCATAGCCTGGGGGTCGGGGGAGCTTCTCCTCAGACGCTCTAGAGCTGAAAGGATACTTGACGTGAGTCCTTTCCTCAAGGTAAAGCTTTGACTAGCCCTGCCGAAGCTCAGCTTGGAGCAGTTGCCTTGAGGCCTTGGTTTCAGGTCTGCTTTCTTTTAAGGTTAGTAAGCTTTTCAAGACACCGAGGACCTCGCGTGGGCACCCTATTCCCTGCAAGAACACCGAGTATCAGCAGGCTCCACTGGGCTGCTAAGAAACATCCAGGCCCGGAAACCTTTCCCAGTCACTCTGTGTATGCTGACTGCAGGGCAACACACTTCACACTTCCTTGGGAGAGCTGGCTTTCCTCAGCACTCCAACAGCTCCAGGAAATGTGTTCTCTCACCTCCGAAATGTCAGGCAAATCTGCCTCATTGCCCTAGGCTGAGCAGCACTGAGAAACCCAAACTGCTTCGCATTCCTCCTACACAGTCATACCATAAGACCCCATCCTTACAGGAGAAAGTCGGCCTGCGTTCCTGCTGTAACCAAAGCACAGTTCTTCCTCTTACACTGCAGGGTTTTAGAAGAAGCTAAGCCCAAAAGCTTAACTAGAGCGCTCCTTGGGGGAGGCGGTTGGCTACACGCAGAACTCCGTGCCAAATAAACTTTATTCAAGGAAGGGACCAGTGTGTAGCTAGAGTGTATATTTACTTGGTAGAAATCACAAGGAGCTACGCTGCGTTTTCGCTGGATACGGGGACCTTATGGCACAAGCCTTGCTTTCCCATTTTGAAAGCTCCGTTCATGCTGCCCTGAAGCTACCTAAATAACAGTTTGAGGACGTGTCTTTAGTCTATGTAGGCAGGGCTCTGGGAAGGGAACGAGTGTTCTCTACATCAACAGGGTCCTTTCATAGCCTGGGTGAGAGCTTCTCCTGAGACGCTCTAGAGCTTAAAGGAAACTTGACGTGAGTCCTTTCCTCAAGGTAAAGCCTTGAATAGCCCTGCCGAAGCTAAGCTTCGAGCAGTCGCCTTGAGGCCTTAGTTTCAGGTCTGCTTTCTTTTAAGGTTAGTAAGCTTTGCAAGACACCGGGGACCTCGCATGGGCACCCTATTCCCTGCAAGAACACCGAGTACCGGCAGGCTCCACTGGGCTGCTAAGAAACATCCAGGCCCGGATACCTTTCCCAGTCACTCTGTGTATGCTGAGTGGAGGGTAACACAGTGCACTCTTCCTTGGGAGAGCTAGATTTCCTCAGCACTCCAACAGCTCCAGGAAATGTGTTCTCTCACGTCCTACATGTCATGCAAATCTGCCTCATTGCCCTAGGCTGAGCGGCACTGTGAAACCCAAACTGCTTCGCATTCCTCCTACAAAGTCATACCATAAGACCCCATCCTTACAGGAGAAAGTCGGCCTGCGTTCCTGCTGTAACCAAAGCACAGTACTTCCTCTTACACTGCAGTGTTTTAGAAGAAGCTAAGCCCGATAGCCTACCTAGAGCGCTCCTTGGGAGAGGCGGTTGGCTACACGCAGAACTCCTTGCCAAATAAACTTTATTCAAGGAAGGGTCCAGTGTGTAGCGAGAGTGTATATTTACTTGGTAGAAATCACAAGGAGCTAGGCTGCGTGTTCGCTGGAAGCGGGGACCTTATGGCACAAGCCTTGCTTTCCCATTTTGAAAGCTCCATTCATGCTGCCCTGAAGCTACCTAAATAACAGTTTTAGGACGTGCTTTTAGTCACTGTAGGCAGGGCTCTGGGAAGGGAACGAGTGTTCTCTCCTTCAACAGGGTGCTTTCAGAGCCGGGGTGGGAGCTTCTCCAGAGACGCTCCAGAGCTGAAAGGAAACTTGACGTGAGTCCTTTCCTCAAGGTAAAGCCTTGACTAGCCCTGCCGAAGCTCAGCTTGGAGCAGTTGCCTTGAGGCCTTCGTTTCAGGTCTGTTTTCTTTTAAGGTTAGTAAGCTTTTCAAGACACCGAGGACCTCGCGTGGGCGCCCTATTCCCTGCAAGAACACCGAGTACCGGCAGGCTCCACTGGGCTGCTAAGAAACATCCAGGCCCGGAAACCTTTCCCAGTCACTCTGTGTATGCTGAGTGGAGGGCAAAACACTGCACTCTTCCTCGGGAGAGCTAGATTTCCTCAGCACTCCAACAGCTCCAGGAAATCTGTTCTCTCTCGTCCTACATATCATGCAATCTGCCTCATTGCCCTAGGCTGAGCGGCACTGAGAAACCAAAACTGCTTTGCCTTCCTTCTACAAAGTCATACCTTAAGACACCATCCTTACAGGAGAATGTAGGCTTGCGTTCCTGCTGCAACCAAAGCACAGTTCTTCCTCTTATATTGCAGGGTTTTAGAAGAGGCTAAGCCCCGAAAGCGTACCTAGAGCGTTCCTTGGGAGAAACAGTGGGATACACGCAGAAATCCGTGCCACGAAAACGTTATACATGGAAGGGACCACTGTGTAGCTAGAGTGCATATTTACTTGGTAGAAATCACACGGAGGTAGGCTGCGTTTTCCCTGGAAACAGGGACTTGATGGCAAAAGACTTGCTTTCCCATTTTGAAAGCTCCATTCATGCAGCCTTCAAGCTACCTAAACAACAGTGTTTGGGACGGGTCTCTGGTCATTGTAGGCAGCATCCTGGGAAGGGAACGAGTGTTCTCTACATCAACAGGGTGCTTTCATAGCCTGGGGGTCGGGGGAGCTTCTCCTCAGACGCTCTAGAGCTGAAAGGATACTTGACGTGAGTCCTTTCCTCAAGGTAAAGCTTTGACTAGCCCTGCCGAAGCTCAGCTTGGAGCAGTTGCCTTGAGGCCTTGGTTTCAGGTCTGCTTTCTTTTAAGGTTAGTAAGCTTTTCAAGACACCGAGGACCTCGCGTGGGCACCCTATTCCCTGCAAGAACACCGAGTATCAGCAGGCTCCACTGGGCTGCTAAGAAACATCCAGGCCCGGAAACCTTTCCCAGTCACTCTGTGTATGCTGACTGCAGGGCAACACACTTCACACTTCCTTGGGAGAGCTGGCTTTCCTCAGCACTCCAACAGCTCCAGGAAATGTGTTCTCTCACCTCCGAAATGTCAGGCAAATCTGCCTCATTGCCCTAGGCTGAGCAGCACTGAGAAACCCAAACTGCTTCGCATTCCTCCTACACAGTCATACCATAAGACCCCATCCTTACAGGAGAAAGTCGGCCTGCGTTCCTGCTGTAACCAAAGCACAGTTCTTCCTCTTACACTGCAGGGTTTTAGAAGAAGCTAAGCCCAAAAGCTTAACTAGAGCGCTCCTTGGGGGAGGCGGTTGGCTACACGCAGAACTCCGTGCCAAATAAACTTTATTCAAGGAAGGGACCAGTGTGTAGC